>NW_027507686.1:23792384-24219294 GCF_037356315.1 Lithobates pipiens
ACCAAAGTTAGAAGTTATTGTTACACTCACTGACATCAATACTGGGGGTTATTATTACTCCCACTGACACCAATGTTTGGAGTTATTATTTTACCCAATGACACCAATGCTGGGGGGGGGGGGGTATTATGGCACCCATTGACATCAATGCTGGGGGGGGGGTATAATGGCACCCATTGACATCAATGCTGGGGGGGGGGGTATTATGGCACTCATTGACATCAATGCTGGGGGGGGTATAATGGCACCCATTGACATCAATGCTGGGGGGGGGGGGTATTATGGCACTCATTGACATCAATGCTGGGGGGGGGGTATTATGGCACCCATTGACATCAATGCTGGGGGGGGGGTATTATGGCACTCATTGACATCAATGCTGGGGGGGTATTATTGTACCCATTGACATCAATGCTGGGGGGGGGGGGGGTATTATTGTTCCCATTGACATCAACGCCGGGGGCTATTATTGCGTCCACTGACTGGGGATTATTATTGCACTCATTGATATCAATGCTGGGGGTTTTTATTGCATCCAATGATGCCAATGTTGGAGGGGATAGCATTGCACATACTGACACCAGTGCTGGGGGTTGTTATTGCTTCCACTGGCACCAATGCTGGGGTTTTTCTTCTCCAACCTCTTCAGTGTGCATTGCGATACACTGCAAAAGAAAATGCAGCCGGACTGAAATTTTGGAACATTGAGGTACATTGGAACTTATTCATTTTGAATGGGCTGCATAACTTGACGTAGTGCACTTCATTGCATGAAATATGCTGCTTTTGTGTGTCCCTCTGTAAGTGTCAAGGCCCATATTTGAAGTCCTCTATAAGTGGACCATCACTGCTATGCAGTATAGTCCACCATATGCTGACATCATATTCAAGATGGCGGCACCCAACAACAGTTTCAGGGCTTTTGGATGTCTACTGTACACAGGGGAGGCATTTACAGATAAATAACTTGCCTAATATCCATTAAACACACACATAATCGTATAGGAAGAATTCAGTTGAAGTGAATGGCCCGGTGACAGGGTCTCTTTAAGTAAATAATGGTATCTATTGTAGAAAAGTTGAGTACGGTTCTCAGTCCCCGATGTCGGTATAAATGCGGCATGCTTGATGGCCTTCTAATGTTTATTGTTGTCATGTAATTGTATTGTGAAGAATTAATGTTGTATTGGATGTTCCTGACAATAGAAGGATGTGCCGGCAGATTAAATTTGATCTGCTCCCTGAACCTGTAATCATTAACAAGATTATTTTAATTGATCCTCCGTTCCGAGTCGCTCGGGTCCATTAGTTTAATCTCCTTCATTGAAAGTTAATATTGTCTATTTAACGACATGGCAGGTCCAACCGGCCATTCAGCTTCGCTCGTTGTTTATGGATCAGCCGGAATGTTCTGAGACGCTAACCAGGGCTTCAAGAAGTTTGTATGGCGGAGACAAATGTTTCATCAGATCAGATATCGTTCTACCTTTCCAGAATAGACTCGGCACTGCCGGGATGTGGTTCAGTGACCAGATCATTACCAGAATCATAAAACCTCCTAAAGGGGTAGTGGCACCACAGACAGAAGATTGGGGAGGGGGGGGAGGGGGTCAACCGTAATGCGGGAGTGTTTGTAAAAATCCAGGGAACATGCATGACATCATCATTCTGGAAGCCTGGGGAGAAGGAGGGGTGCTGTGCGGGAGCAGAACGGTCCCTAAAATGCCTCCAAAGCTCACCCTCACCCGCTGCATTAAAGCCATCCACTTTCCCTGCGGGGGGCGCCCAGATCGCACACACTTTATGGGATGTTACCACCCAGCCTCCTAATTTCGAGGCACCACCCTTCACACCCACTTTGCAGGTTGTTTTCTATCCAGAACCAATTCTTGCAATAAATGCCTTTTTGAGTTTCACAGTGAAGTAATCCAAATAATGTTGATGCTGTGATCCATGGATCTAGCCCCGGGAACAGCATTGGCAGAACAGAGGGCCAAGATGCAGACTTTCCTGGCAAATCCTGGACAGTTGGCATGTATGCTGTCAGCGTACAAAAGATGTGTAGCGCCAAAGATAAACAAATGAATAAAAATATAGTATAAAATGAAAAAAGTCCTTAATTGGTGAATGCAGTCCTCCACGATAGGAGCAGAAAGACATATGTGAAAAGTCCAGTGAAACAATGAAGTTTAAGCCCCTGTACACACGGTCGGACATTCTGCCAACCAAATCCGTCGGATTTTGTCCGTCGGATTGTGTCCGAAACTGTTGCATACACACGGTCGGACAAAGTTGTCGAAAAATCCGATCTTTCAGAACGTGATGACGTAATTTCGTTGCGATGGGACTACGTTAAGGCTAGTAGCCAATAGCTTTGATGTAGGAATTTGATCTGAGCATGCGTGGCACTTGTCCGATCGGAATTCTCTACACATGATCGGAGTATGTCCTATCGGACCAGTTTGTCGGCAAATATTTCCAACAAGTTGGAAAATTTGGTCCGACGGATATTCCGACGGAAACAGTCCAAAGCAGACCACACACAGTCGGATTATCCGACAACACGGTCTGATAGGACACATTCCGACGGATTATCCGACCGTGTGTACGGGGGCTAAGAAGAATCCAGTGCAGCAATAAAGAGAAACCATCTCTAACACCTCTTGGAGTGAACATAGGTTTTCAAGCAAAGTGCTCAGAGGTCATCCACTGCATTCCAGTGAAATGGACACTCACCAGAGATGATGGCTGCCATTACAACAGCATGCACTCCTTGGATATGTATCTGTCATCGAGTGAAGAATAAACCCAGTAAGTCCGTCCAGCGACACACACCTTATCTAACTCAGTGGCGGTGCGTCCATAAGGGTGCACAGGCATCACCTCCTCTACTAGCACCAATAGATAGATTCATGTGTTATATGAATCTATGGCTGCCGCTGCAAACCCCTATTCAGGCGCCCAGACCCTTTTCGGGCATCGAATTACAGCACTGGAGTTGTTTTTGAAGCACTCTAAAGCCTTGTACACACGGTCGGAGAATCAGTCGGAATGCGTCTTATCGGACTGTGTGTGGTATGCATCGGACTGATTCCGTCCGAATCTCCGTCGGACCCAATTTTCCAACATGTTGGAGATATTTTCCGACCAACTGGAATTGCTACCCATCACCAGATTGGCTGAAATGACAGGTGCTGTTATTGGACACCTATCAGGCATCCAATCACAGCAGAGGACGGGATGAGAAGACAGAAGAAGACATTGAGGAGCATCTTTTGAAGTTGGTGACAGGGGCTCTTTAAGAAATCGAGTACGCAGCCAACTAGTAAGGTAGGCAGATGCGAGCCAAAAAAAAAAAAATTGGAGCCGGCTTTGTCCCCCGAGTCAGTTTAAATGCAAAAATTATTTTGTTTGACCGGAGTTGACCGTGAAAGCCGGTTTTCTCGTTTTCGGAAGTATTGGGGAATTTGCTGCTTTATTAAATTGCTCACATTTTTTTTTGGTGTGATGAAAAACCTGTTGCAGGCAGATGGACTCACGAAGCGGCTTGGCGTTAAAGCGCTCTGTCCGCTATGGGGAAAGCGAGCTGAGAGCGGTGACACAGAAACATTCCCATTGATCGAATGCCTCGTGATTTATGACTGCACGCTCATCCGTAGGTCAATGTCCCCAACCCCCTCCCCCCACCCCTCCTCCTTGGCTGTACCGAGGATGAAAGAGTTAATCTATAAATTCTGTGCGACTTTTCGGTTGGGGGGAGGCGGGGAATGTGTGGAGCTTCGCTTGCGTGCGCTGACGCCAGGCGGCACGGACCCTCGACAGCATTAAGGGCCGGGGAGTTAAATCTAATTATATTAATTATAGGTAATTGGCGCATTGAATGAATTGTGATTATGTGCTTGATCCTGCTGCTGCTCTGATCCGGCTCATTGAGCCCGCTTTAGATAAAATAGCAGGAAGTCCATCAAGGATTAAGTGGGAGCACAAAAATAGAATCACAAAACAGGAGATGGCCCAACTTTAATTAAAATGCTGGCTGTTCTATAAGCTCGTCAACTGACTGCGGACAAGTGATGCATTCTGGGAAGTATTTTTTTTTTTGCAGCAGCTGCAGCAACATATTACCTACAGTGTTGCCTCGGGGGGGGGGGGGGGGGGGCTGGGGATATCATAAAGATCTTTCATTAAAGTGGACCCGTCATTCCCTTAACAAACCTGCATGAATACATTCCTGATATGTCACAATATATAGCAACAGTATCGGTTTACGAAAAAGCCATTCAGGTGACTTTGTCTAGGCTGGGATGATGTCATCAGTTTGCTGCAGGCAGGAGGAAACAGTCTCCTCTTGTGATCAGACTGTAAATTG
Source organism: Lithobates pipiens (assembly GCF_037356315.1). Classification (NCBI taxonomy): domain Eukaryota; kingdom Metazoa; phylum Chordata; class Amphibia; order Anura; family Ranidae; genus Lithobates; species Lithobates pipiens. The sequence continues at coordinate 23,796,754 of NW_027507686.1, forward strand.
TAATTTTGTAGCAAGCCGCAAGGTGAGAGGCTGCAGTAGAGGCTGATCTGTGCTGTGACCATCAGTGATCCCTTATCACGGAAAGTGGTGGCATTTATTAACCCATTATCACGGAAAGTGGTGGCATTTATTAAAGTGGTGGTAAACCCTTACAAACCACTTTGACCTACAGGTAAGCCTAGATTAAGGCTTACCTGTAGGTCCAAGAAATATCTCCTAAACCTTCACAGTTTAGGATATATTTTGCCAAAATACAGGCACCGCTGTCTACGGCGCATGCGCCGTAGACAGTGGCGCGCAGGCGCACTGAGCGCGACGCTGTCAACGGCGTTATGCCGCGAGTGGCGGCTCCCGTGCGCATGTGCGGGAGTGACGTCATCGCGGCTTCGCCGAATCACAGCGGCAGAGCAGCGAGACCCACGGAGACCCACCGAGAAGATGGAACTACAAGGGACAGTGGTGACTTCGCTGGCTCCTGTGTCAGGTAAGTGACACATAATGGACTATTATGTGATGCATAGTAGTCCATTATGCTTTACCTTTGCAGGGAATCAAAGAGGAAGTAAACCCATCAAGGTTTACTTCCTCTTTAACCCATTATCACAGAAAGTGGTGGCATTTATTAAACCATTTTCACGGAAAGTGGCAGCATTTAATAATCTTGCCTATGCAAGATCCACCAGCTGGAGGATATTAGTTATGAGGAAAGGTTGGGGGCACTGAACTTATTCTCTCTGAAGAAGAGACACCTGAGAAGGGATATGATTTCAATTTCTAAATACCGTACTGGTGACCCCACAATAGGAATAAAACTTTTTTGTGGAAGGGAGTTTAACAAGACTCGTGGCCACTCATTAAAATTAGAAGAAAAGAGGTTTAACCTTAAACTACGTAGAGGGTTCTTTACTGTAAAAGCGGCAAGGATGTGGAATTCCCTTCCACAGGCGGTGGTCTTATTGGCGGCATCGATAATTTCAAGAAACGATTAGATAAGCACCTGAACGACCGCAACATACAGGGAAATACAATGTAATACTGACATATAATCACACACATAGGTTGGACTTGATGGACTTGTGTCTTTTTTTTTTTTTTTCAACCTCACCTACTATGGAGGGACTGTCCTGAAGCTTCCTGTGATGTGTGACATGTAATCTGTGAAATAAAATCTTTCTTTTGGTGGCATTTAATAACCTTTTTATTTATTTTTATTTTTTACTATGTAAAAAGAGAAGAGACCCAAAAAAAAGCGCACTTTACTGCCTGGTAACTCACCAGATCTTTGTGTGGTGTCATTCATCGTAAACAGCGCCCGATGCATTGTATATTAGGAAAAGGGTCAAGCATGTCTTTCCATTCATTGCAGTGATTTGTCAGCCCATTCATAATAAATGGTCTGCCTTAGCACCACATGTGTTAAGCCACGCTATAACGTGCATAAACCACTTGCATGTCTGGGGAAACGGTGACATTTATCACATGCATGTTAAAATCACGTTTCGTTTTTTTGCTAGAAAATTACTTAAAACCTCCAAAACTGTATATGTTTTCTGTAAGACCCTGGAGAATAAAACGGTGGCTGTTGCAATTTTTTTATGTCACATGATATTTGCTCAACCGTTTAACAAATGTGAATTTTCAAGTAAGAAAAAATACACTTATATGAATTTTAGTGCACGCAAACACAATATAATACTTTTTTTGTAAAATATAAAGGATGATGTTGTTGCATTAAGTAGATACAGTGCCTTGAAAAAGTATTCATACCCCTTGACATTTTCCACATTTTGTCATGTTACTACCAAAAACGTAAATGTATTTTATTGGGATTTTATTTGATAGATCAACACAAAGTGGCGCATAATTGTGAAGTGGAAGGAAAATGATAAATGGTTTTCAAAGTTTTTTCACAAATAAATATGTGAAAAGTGTGACATGTATTTATATTCAGCCCCCTTTACTCTGATACCCCTAACTAAAATCTAGTGGAAACAATTGCCTTCAGGAGTCACCAAATTAGTACATAAAGTCCACCTGTGTGTAATTTAATCTCAGTATAAATACAGCTGTTCTGTGAAGCTCTCAGAGGTTTGTTAGACCCCTTTCACACTGGGGCCCTTTGCAGGTGCTACAGAACTTAAAATTGCACCTGTGAAGCGCCCTGAAAGAGCCGCTCCTGTCTCTCCAATGTGAAAGCCCCGAGGGTTTGCGCTGGCAGGACGCTAAAAAAAGTCCTGCTAGCACCATCTTTATAGCGGTGAAGGAGCGGTGTGCATACCGCTCCTTCACCGCTCCCGCCCTTTGAAATGAATGGGGCAGCACGACTATACCTCCGGCAAATTGTCGCTTTGCAGGGGTTTTAACCCTTTCTCAGCTGCTAGCAGGGGGGTAAAACCGCCCTGCTGGCGGGCGAATACCGCTACTAAAAGGACGGTAAAGCGGCGCAAAAATAGTCCAGATTTACCACCGGTGCCTGCACTGCCCCAGTGTGAAAGGGGTCTTAAAGTACCTTATAGAACAAACGGCATTTTAAAGGCCAAGGAACACACCATACAGGTCAGGGATAAAGTTGTGGAGAAGTTTAAAGCGGGGTTAGGTTATAAAAAAATATCCCAAGCTTTGAACATCTCAGGGAGCTCTGTTCAATCCATCATCTGAAAATGGAAAGAGTATTGCCGCGTACACACGAGCGGACTGTATGGCGTACTTAGTCTGGCGTACTTTCCGCCAGACTGTCCGTCGGACTTTCCGAACGGGCTACTTGTCCCACACACAGCACTTTTTGAGCGGACTAATACGGCGTACTAAGTCCGCCGTACTATCCGCCCTACTTTTGAAATGAACGGACTCGCCCACACACGCGGAGGAAAGTCCGCTCATTTCGAGCGCATCTCCAGGTAGGCGGGGCCCGCGAAGGAGACGTTGCTGGCCCCGCCGCCTGGTATGGACTTAAAGGGGAACCCCAACGCCGCAAAAAATCGGCGTGGGGTCCCCCCCAAGTCCACAGCAGACCCTTGTCCGAGCACGCTACCCGGCCGGCCAGGAAAGGGGGGCGAGCGAGCGCCCCCCCTCCTGAGCCGTACCAGGCCGCGTGCCCTCAACATGGGGGGGTGCCTTGGGGAAGGGGGGGGCCGCGCGGCGCCCCCACCCCAAAGCACCTTGTCCCCATGTTGATGAGGACAAGGGCCTCTTCCCGACAACCCTGGCCGTTGGTTGTCGGGGTCTGCGGGCGGGGGGCTTATCGGAATCCGGGAGCCCCCTTTAATAAGGGGGCCCCCAGATACCGGCCCCCCACCCTATGTGAATGAGTATGGGGTACAATGTACCCCTACCCATTCACCTGTAAAAAAAAGTACAAAAAAAAACACAACACACGAGATAAAATACTTTATTGCACAGCTCCGGGGGTCTTCCGTCTTCGGGGGTCTTCTCGCCGGACTCCTCCGCTATCTTCTTGTAGCTCTTTTGCTAGCGGAGGAGTCCGGCTTTCTTCCTCGCCGCCGGCCTCTTCTCCCGACTTCGGGGGTCTTGTCCCCCTCTTCGGTTCTTCTGCCGGGCCACCGCGCCTTCTTATAACTCTTTTACAGGCGGTGGCCCGGTCTTCTGTCGCCGCCGCCGCCGCCTTCCGTTCTTCTTCTCCTTCTTCTCCAGGAGATGTTGACTCGACGTTCTCTCCGGCCACAATGCCAGGGACGCGCTGCGCGGCCACTTATATAGGGACAAGGGGCGGTGTCCCATGGCTTTATGTCACATGGGTTGGTCACATGGGTTGATGTTACATGGGGACTGTGACATCGTAAGGGGGCGGGGTCACCATGTGACACCGCCCCTTGTCCCTATACAAGTGGCCGCGCAGTGCATCCCTGGCATTGTGGCCGGAGAGAGCGTCGAGTCAACATCTCCTGGAGAAGAAGAAGAAGAAGAACGGAAGGCGGCGGCAGCGGCGACAGAAGACCGGGCCACCGCCTGTAAAAGAGCTATAAGAAGGCGCGGTGGCCCGGCAGAAGAACCGAAGAGGGGGACAAGACCCCCGAAGTCGGGAGAAGAGGCCTGCGGCGAGGAAGAAAGTCAGACTCCTCCGCTAGCAAAAGAGCTACAAGAAGATAGCGGAGGAGTCTGGCGAGAAGACCCCCGAAGACGGAAGACCCCCGGAGCTGTGCAATAAAGTATTTTATCTCATGTGTTGTGTTTTTTTTTTACTTTTTTTTTTACAGGTGAATGGGTAGGGGTACATTGTACCCCATACTCATTCACATAGGGTGGGGGGCCGGTATCCGGGGGCCCCCTTATTAAAGGGGGCTCCCGGATTCCGATAAGCCCCCCGCCCGCAGACCCCGACAACCAACGGCCAGGGTTGTCGGGAAGAGGCCCTTGTCCTCATCAACATGGGGACAAGGTGCTTTGGGGTGGGGGGGCCGCGCGCCCCCCCCCTTCCCCAAGGCACCCCCCATGTTGAGGGCACACGGCCTGGTACGGCTCAGGAGGGGGGGCGCTCGCTCGCCCCCCTTTCCTGGACGGCCGGGTAGCGTGCTCGGACAAGGGTCTGTTGTGGACTTGGGGGGGACCCCCACGCCTATTTTTTTCGGGGGTAGGGTTCCCCTTTAAGTCCATACCAGGCGGCGGGGTCAGCGACGTCTCCTTCGCGGGCCCCGCCTACCTGGAGACCCGCTCAAAATGAGCGGACTTTTCTCCGATCGGGAAAAGTCCGCTCATTTCAAAAGTACGGCGGACTGGCATACACACGGCCGGATTGTCTGCCGAAATGCGAGTACGACGGACAGAATTTCGAAAAAACTGAAATTCTTAGTACGCCGGACTGCACGCTGAAAAAGTCCGCTGAAGCCCACACACGAGCGGATTGTCCGCTGAAATGTGTTTCAACGGACTAAGTACGCCATACAGTGTGTACGCGGCATATGGCACAACTGCAAACCTACCAAAACATGGCCGTCCACCTAAACTGACCGGCCGGGCAAGGAGAGCATTCATCAGAGAAGCAGCCAAGAGGCCCATGGCAACTCTGGAGGAGCTGCAGAGATCCACAGCTCAGGTGGGAGAATCTGTCCACAGGACAACTATTAGCTGTGATCTCCACAAATCTGCCCTTTATGGAAGAGTGACGAGAAGAAAGACATTGTTGAAAGAAAGCCATAAGAAGTCCTGTTTGCAGAAGTCATGTGGAGGACACAGCAAACATGTGGAAGAAGGTGCTCTGGTCAGATGAGACCAAAATTGAACTTTTTGGTCTAAAAGCAAAACACTATGTGTGGCAGAAAACTAACACTGCACATTACCCTGAACACACCATCCCCACTGTGAAATATGGTGGTGGCAGCATCATGTTGTGGGGATGCTTTTATTCAGCAGGGACAGGGAAGCTGGTCAGAGATGATGGGAAGATGGATGGAGCCAAATACAGGGCAATCTTAGAAGAAAACCTTTTGGAATCTTCAAAAGACTTGAGACTGGGGTGGAGGTTCACCTTCCAGCAGGACAACGACCCTAAACATACAGCCAGAGCTAAAATGGAATGGTTAAGATCAGGGATATGCAATTAGCGGACCTCCAGCTGTTGCAGAACTACAAGTCCCATGAGGCATAGCAAGACTCTGACAGCCACAAGCATGGCACCCAGAGGCATGATGGGATTTGTAGTTTTGCAACAGCTGGAAGTCCGCTAATTGCATATCCCTGGTTTAGATCAAAGCATATTCATTTGTTAGAATGGACCAGTCAAAGTCCAGACCTAAATATAATTGAGAATCTGTGGCAAGACTTGAAAATTGCTGTTCTCAGACGCTCTCCATCCAATCTGATAGAGATTGAGCTATTTTGCAAAGAAGAATGTCCCTCTCTAGATGTGCAAAGCTGGTAGAGACATGCATGCCAGACTTTTCACATATTTATTTGTAAAAAATTATGAAAACCATTTCTCATTTTCCTTCCACTTCACAATTATGTACCACTTTGTGTTGGTCTATCACATAAAATCCCAATAAAATACATTTACGTTTTTTCATTGTAACATGACAAAATGTGGAAAAGGGGTACGAATAATTTTTTAAGGAACTGTATCAAACATGTTAAGGTTGCAAACTGCACACACCTGTGAAATGGTGAAAAAACGAAAGGACCTAAAATTGTCCGTAGAAAACACTTTAGAGTTAGGAATTATTGCTCTCATTTCAACATTTGCCGCGATACATGTGTGGTACGGTCACCATTTACATATGCATGCCAGATCTATATGTGCATTTGCATGTTAAGTGGGTAAAGAAAAGAATACTCATGATGTGGAACTCTCTTCCACAATTGGTGGTGTCAGTGGGGAATATTGATATTTTTAAAAGACCTCTTAGACATCCATCTTAAAGGGTAAGTTCACCTTTACAGAAATATTGGCACACCCCGTGCGCAAGCCTATGGGTAAGACTAGAACAAGACTTACGTATAGGTAGTGGAAATATCTCCTAAACATGCGCCGTTTAGGAGATATTTCAATGGTAGTGCGCCAATGTCATCATCGGCGCATGCGCTGTGAAGAAACGGACCTCCACGCCATTTCTTCCTAATCGTGTGCCGTGACTGGCGACTCCCACGTGCATGCGCAGGGAGTGACGTCACACGGCTCCGGCCAGTCACAGAGCCAATGTCCGCGGCCCCGGAAGGGAGAGGGGCCGCAGACAGCTCAGGCTTCATTTGCAGGTAAGTGTCACATAATGGGCTAGTGTGCAATGCATTCTAGCCCATTATGCTTTTAATTTGAGGGTTTTGTATGGAGCAAAAGAGGAAGTAAAACCCATCGGGGGTTTACTTCCTCTTTAATATACTCTTTAGTGTGAGCTCCAGCAGTCTCTTGCAGTCAGGATGATAACCAATGACGACGCGGGCTTCGTTTGCAGGTAAGTGTCACATAATGGGCTAGTGTGCGATACATACTAGCCCATTATGCTTTTTTTTTTTGCAGGGTTTGTACAGAGCAAAAGAGGAAGCAAAATCCTTCGGGGCTTTACTTCCTCTTTCATATGCTCTTTAGTGTGAGGTCCAGCAGCAGTCTCTTGCAGTCAGGATGATAACCAATGACGGCTCATTGGCCGCAATGAGTCTCCGCACTTCACACGTTGTTCTTTGTGTGTTTCATGTCGGTACTTTTGTTGTTTACAAGTTGATAAGGCGGCTCAGCGTTAAAAGCCAGCCAGAACCGCGTTCTGCTCTATAGAAGTGCGCCAGAGACATCGCGTCCAAAAGTGCTTTAGTGTTCAGGTTAGACCACACTCAGCAGAACTGTCTTCTTGCTGCTTTCATGTTGGATTATGTTTGCTTTTTGCCATCATAAGCTGATGTGGATATATATATATATATATATATATATATATATATACTTTTTTCTCTTAGCGGGACTTTGATTCACACACTTAAAGTGGCTTATTTACACTTCACACGCTCTGGAAGTGGCGGGAGGCAGCAGATACGAGTGTTCTAGAACTGATTACTCCACGCTATCTCTGGCTGGTCTACATTGTGGCCTACCGGCAGAGGTAGGACTACTGATCCCAGCGTGTCTTGATGAAGTCAGAGGGTGAGCTGGAGGGCAGTTTAGGGGTATCTAAAGCCCAGACCTTTTTTCTTAGATTTGGATAGAACAAAGAAAAGTAAAAAATATTGTATTTTTTTTGCTATTAAATCTGAATGTTGATACCATCCAGGGATGACCTATCAATGAAATATATAAATGGTGGAGACTTAGCCCTTGTACACACGGTCGGACATTCTGACAACAAAATCCGTCGGATTTTGTCCGAACCTTGTGTTGCATACACACGGTCAGACAAAGTTGTCAGAAAATCTGATCGTACGTAACGTGATGACGTTATTTCGTTACGACGGGACTACGTTCAGGCTAGTAGCCAATAGCTTTGGTCTAGGAATTTGATCTGAGCATGCGTGGCACTTTGTCCGACCGGAATTCTCTACACACAATCGGACAAAGTCCGATCGGATCATGTTGTCGGAAAGTTTTATAGCCCAGCTCTAAAACTTTGTCCGTCGGATATTCCAACCGAAACAGTGGAGCCGATGGAGCCCACACACAGTCGGATTATCCGATAACACGGTCCAGTCTGACATTTTCCGTGGGAATGTCCGACCGTGTGTACAAGGGCTTAAAGGGGATTTCCAGTCAAATTCTAACTAAGCCTTAACCTATTCCCCCTTCCATTCTAAACTTGTTCTTATCTACCCAGTAAAAGAAAAAATGTCTATACATTGACTATACCCATTCTGAGGTCGGTGTGGTCACGTGATCAGGTCTTAGTGCCGGCTTCAGTGTAGAGAAGAGGCAGTGACAACGACTGCAGAGCCTGGGCAATGACGTCACCCATAGGCTTATTATGGGACATCTGTTGTTGGTTGTCCCTCCTCTACACTGAAGCTGGCGTTGGGACCTGATCATGTGACTGAACTGGAGAGGCTTCAGAATAGGTAAGTATAGACATCTTTCCAGGGCTCAAGTCCTGTGGGAACGCATGGGAACGGAGTTCCCTTACTTTTTCCACAACAGGAACTCAGTTCCCGTTAACAGCCATGTCCTGCAAGACTTTGAAGTATGCAAGCTGTGTGGCAGGTGCTACACCAGCAGCTGCCGACACAGCAACTGCCGACACAGCTCGCAATAGTAAGTGCCGCACACCTGACCTTTCAGGCAATGCCAGTAGGGGGCCCCATGACAGTTCTGCTTCGATCTACCTGCCAATCACAGCTAGTTGATGGGTAGATCAGGTCCCTGCTGCTAAGAGATTGTATTTAGTCAGACCTCTTGTGATGCGCTCCTCCCCGCCGGCCCCTCCTGATTTTCTGTCTCCTTATCTCCCCCCCCAGTCTCCTGCATACTTGCTCTGTGTGTCCCGCTGAATCTCCCCCTCCTCTATCTTCAGTGCCATATGATGAGAGAACCCAGAGGAGGAGCACATCTATTCTGCTCACAGGACATGCAGGGAGAGAGGTGAGGTGAGGGAGGAACATCGGTTTGGGGTGGTAAGCTGAACACAATACCTGGCAAAGTTTAATGCCAGGAGCGAAGTTTATGTGGAAATATGTGAAGGGTTGGAATAGCAGCGAGTGTGTGTTAGAGCCCTGCAGAGTTTGCTGCCCCCCAAGCTAACATACATCTCCTAAGCAGGAACACATCACTATCTCCCCAACATTCTGTCCAGATAATGTGCAGTTAATTTATGACCTTTCCGTTTAACCCTGTGTTATCCAAACTCTGTTCAATGAAAAGTGTAAACTCACCACATTAAAGATCAGAGCATGATGTTCACATTTGCATGGAAGCACAATTGAACGAATGCTGATTATTCAGAGAATTACCGTATTTATGTTTATTGAGGATTGTTTTTTTTATGTACTAACAGTTAAGCTTCATACACACAATATGAAAACTGGATGAAAAATACCACTTTTGAAGCATTCGTGCATATGAGCGTATCATTTTTTTTTTGGTGGGGGAGTGGAACTTGGGTGGGAGTTCCCACACTTTTTTCCCCAGGACTTGACCCCTGCATCTTTCCATTTACAGGGTAGAGTAGGTTAAAAAAAAGTAGTGAGGAGTGCGGGGCTTGGGAGGTAGGTTTAGGCTTAGTTAGAATTTGATTGGAATTCCACTTTAAGACCGCGTGAGTGGACCTTCACTTCAGTTTTCCCGTAGCCTCCTCCTAACCCTCCCCCTTCCCAGTTATAGATTCATATTTTATTTTTTTCGGGTACTTTTTCAGCAGGTACCTGCTCCCACTTCCCTAAACCTTGCCTAGGCATGGATAACATTGTGCCCCCTTCCACCCCGCAGCCTACTGAAATCATATCACACACCCCAGGAGGCTACAGGACCAATCTACCTCACCTGGCCTATCTCACACATGCGCAGTGGGGGGCCGTCCCAAATCCAAGATGGGGACCTAACAAATGAGATTTGCCTAGGGCAGTGATGGCGAACCTTGGCACCCCAGATGTTTTGGAACTACATTTCCCATGATGCTCAACTACACTGCAGAGTGCAGGAGCATCATGGGAAATGTAGTTCCAAAACATCTGGGGTGCCAAGGTTCGCCATCACTGGCCTAGGGTGTCAAAAATCCTTGAACCAGCTCTGCCTTGGATGGATCATCATCATCATCTACCCAGATTCAATTCCCAGTTTTCTCAAACTTCTAGACTTCTTGTGGAACTCATGCTCTCCTGGTCATTAACCCTTCCAGTACCACAGCTGCTCTACCCTACCGCGATCTTTCTCCCTTTTTTTTTACTTTTCTGATTCGTTGTTTCCCCTCTGCCCCCTGCTTTTCTTTCCTCTCTATACACTTTCCCCCAACCATAGCACCTGGATAGAGTCTTGCTCCTGCTTCTCTTGCTTGGGGGCCACCAGGGCCAGATTAAGAACATCGTGGGCCTGGTGCTGAGGATTTTGATGGGGCCTTTTATAAACAATAAATAAATAAAAATGCAAACTATTTTTTGTTATAACAAATTAAATTAAAGAGAGAGAGGGAGGAAGAGAGAGAGAGAAAGGGGATGAAAGAGGTGTGAGGGGTAAGGGAGGGAGGATGAGAGAGAAAGGGGGGGATGGGAGAAAGAGGGAATGACATCAACGCAGCCTGGCCAAGGCAAATGACGGAAGGCACAGAACCCAGAAGGAAGACCGGGTGAAGATGGAAGTGCCCGGGCCCCGCCGAACTGATCACAGCACAGCACTGGATGTCTGACAGGTAAGTGTACCCTAATGTGCTAATATGCTGGGCACACTTGTACATTATGGCATAACCTCCCCAAGGGCCTCTAAAAAGTAGTAATGTTAGAAAAGTTTACTACCGCTTTAATATCACAGGAGCCTCTCATGGGGCCCCTACTGACCCTGTGGCCCTTGGGCAGTGCCTAAGTACATGGTTGTCAACATTTCAAATATATTTTAGGGACGCTTTTTTTTACAAGTGCTATATTTAGAGTAGCTGACATCTCCGGTGTTCCTCTATACATCACAATAGTAATTACAAAATAAAATAAGTACTAATAATGGGGCAGAACAAATATGAGGACTGGGAGTGCGCATGCGCGAGGCTTCCAAGATGGCCGCGATCATCTAAAGCTCCGCTGCCTCGCGGAACAACGGAACCCCTACCGCACGGCACGGCTACCCTTCCGCCTCCCGAGCTATAGGGGCGGAATCCCGAAGTGTTGGGGCACATTTCTGAATGACCGGTGGACTGGCTAAACGCAATCTCGGCCCGCTGTTCGCTTCATTGGACGTGAGGGAGAAATCCAAGATGGCCACCGCAGCACAGCTCCTGTCTCAGGATCACAGATCCGCAGGCACAGTGGATTTCAGGTCAGATACAGACTTTCCTCCCCTCCACGCCACCCCAGGCAACCCCAGGGGTCTCCCCAAGGAAGCCACACCGTCCCCGTCCTCCACGGTCTCTCTGCTGGAACGCACCATCCAGGAGTTCTCTCCCTCCCCAGCGGGGACCTACAGAGTTACCCAGACCGCCATGGCCCCCCACGAGGCTGCTCATACAGACCCAGTCTCCCACATGGATGCCCTGTTTGGCAAATTCTCTGAATTATTAGAGAGGGGCCTCTCCCAAACTGCCTTGCAAATCACGGGGGAATTGAAAGCTGATTTTATTAACCTAGGCTCCCGGATCGAAACGATCGAACATAAAATGGAGGATACCATAGCCAGATCCATCCAAAACTCCAGACACATCTACTCAGTACAGGAGCAATTGGACATAGCCATGGCCCGTATAGATGACCTCGAAAATAGGTCACGCAGATATAACGTCAGAATTCGCGGGCTTCCAGAATCAATAACTGATGTGTCCAGGGCGGTGCAAGACCTCATTCAACAGCTAATCCCTGACATCCCAGCTACTAAGCTTGAACTTGACCGGGTCCATAGAACCCTCGGCCCCCCTAGGAAGGATGGCACCCCGCGAGATGTTCTGGCCAAGCCACATCACTTCTCGGTGAAAGAAGAATTCATGAAGAGAGCCAGATCCCTGCAACACGTCAATTACCAGGGTCACCAGGTTCAGATCTTTGCGGACCTCTCCCCCTCCACGATACAGAGACGAAGAGCTCTAAAACCCCTCTTGCTTGCAATGTCCCACAAAGACATAAAATACAAATGGGTATTCCCTTTTGCGGTCAGGTTCACGGACAAAGGGAAGTCTTTTGCCTTCTCCACTTTTCCCGAGGGGGAAAAGCTCCTCACCAAGCTGAAAATCATCTCTCAAGAAGCTGACATGGACACTTCTAACCCTAGCCAGGGATCTAACAAACGACCCACTCCTAACAGCCCACAATCCCCGTTGTGGACCTCCGGAAGAGCCAAGAAGGTCAAGGATAATGCACCCACCTGAGCAACTTCCAATCCCATTATCAGTCTCTCCATTTTGTGACTGACCGTCCGAGGTCCTGGAGAGGGCCGGAGGATTGCTCCCCAAACTTGGAAAGTTTGGCCCTCCAACCCTTTTTGCCCTCCCCTTGCCTAGGACTTGTGCTACCCTTGTTCTACCCTTATCCCCATTGCCTCCAATAATCCGGGACGCTATGCAGTACTTTGTCCATCTACTGGACTGCCCATAACCCCGCATATATTTTTTTTGTTTACATACCCTCGAAATGGGCCCTAAGGTTGCTTTGAGGATTTCCCAGGGGGCTGCATTCCTCAGCACCCCCCCTGGACGTACCATCCTTCCTTATGCCTTAAGAACAGCGTTCATTTCTTAGCCCCAGTGTCTTTTAGGCATTATGTTTAGCCGTGCCTCAAAAGAAAAGTTCCTTTTTATGTATATTGCAGCTTTTATGTTATTGCTATTTAAAGTTGATTTCACAGTTCGGGTAGTTACCCGACTAGGGGTCCCCAGTTCCGCGAGGGACCACATGTGTAACTCTCCCTCCCTCGGCCTTTCCCAGGCGTCTGAGGGTCGGGACTCCTGACCTTATGGGTCGGTTGTCTTCATTGTGTTTGCTTGGGATTTCGGGGGGTGTCTCCTGCCCTGATCTCCTCCTTCTCTTCTCAGGAACCCTTTCTTTCCTTGCCCTTTCTCCCCTTCTCTTCCCCCTTGATGGTAAGCTTCCCCCGTTGAATGTTTGCATGACACTATTTTTTTTCTCCTCAGGTTGGGCTGAGCCAACCCAGTCGACATGGTATCCTGGGAGACATCCTCGGGCCACCGATCTCAATGCCCTTACCAAGAACCCAGCTATAGATTGGGTAAGTGAGGTCGTTTTCAGATGCTGGGCTCCCCCTCTGCTCCATGGCTGATCCACAGGCTGCTAGGCTTAAGATAGCCTCCCACAACATTCAGGGTCTTAATTCCCCCATCAAACGGAGAAAAGCCCTCGATTACTACAAATCCCTGAAACTAGATATAATTCTGCTTCAGGAAACCCACTTTCCTATCCGGTATAGTCCCAAGTACCTACATGCCCACTTCCCTCAGTTCTTCTTAGCCAACGCGGAATCCAAGACCAAGGGGGTGGCCATTTTGATGGCCAAAACATGCAAATTCAATAAGAGTTTTGAAAAAGCGGATCCGGAGGGCAGATTTTTACTTGTAAAGGGCACTGTGGGGGACCAACTTTACTCCTTGGTCTCCTACTATGCCCCGAACACGGGTCAGGCCAAATTTTTTGAATCCATGCTACGTATCTTAGCACCTCTTTTAGAGGGGACGGTTATTGTCGGAGGAGACTCTAACGTCGCCTTTGATCAAGGACTTGATAAATCCTCCCCCTCACGTCCCCGCTTAACCAGGCCCACAAAGGCAAGCTTACGGATTGCCAAATTGCTACACGCTCATGGGCTATCCGATGTCTGGCGGGAATTAAACCCCACAAAGAGAGACTACACTCACTTCTCAGCGCCTCACCAATCATATGCACGCATAGACCACATACTTGTCCCCTCCTCGCTCCTTCCCAGGATGCTCAAAGCCTCCATCACTGACACAGTGATCTCAGATCACTCTCTTGTAATTGTGACGGCCCTGGGGGGCTCGAGTGGGAGACATCCTAGGCATTGGAGGTTAAATAATCCTTTCGGAGCCATCACGAGTTATAGATCTCGACAAAGCATTGAAGGAATATTTTTCTATTAATGCGACTCCTGATGTCTCCCCCGAGACCCTGTGGGCGGCGCACAAAGCTTACATTAGGGGAAAATTCATGCAATTGGGTTCTCAAATAAAACGGGAAAGGCAATCAACCATCCTGAAGCTAGAAGAGGAATACTCTAAACTCAGAGCTCTTCACAAAAAGGACCCCCTCCGTACCCCCACGGCCATACTAGACAGGACTCGCTTAGAACTAAATCTCGCCCTCACCACGAAAGCTGAAAAATCAGTTAGGTGGGCTGGCCACAAATTTTACTCACAGGCGGATAAAATAGGCACTCTCCTGGCCAATAGACTCTCCCCTAGAACCAAGCTGAGCACCCTCCCTCGGATCAGAAGCGCGGGACTCCCGCCCACGTCTAATCCGGTCACAGTTCTGAATGCCTTTCAGAAATTCTACACCTCTCTCTACAGTAGCTCCCCACCCCCCAAAGATAACCTCCTCCCAAAGTTTTTGGAGGGTCTGCCCATCCCGGCCTTATCGGACGTTCACAAACAAGTTATGGAAGCCCCCTTCCAGACAGAGGAGATACTGGAAGTCATTAAGACTCTTAAAAAAAGCTCCGCCCCTGGTCCCGACGGCCTTTCGATCCCTTACTATAAAGCCTTTGCCAACACACTAGCTCCCCACCTGGCCAATCTCGGTAACCATAAAGCTAATGGAGACCCCCTGGATCCCCACCTTAACACGGCGTATATCACGGTCATCCCCAAACCTGGCAAGAACTTGGAAGATGTCAGCAACTACAGACCGATTTCCCTTATTAATAATGATCTCAAAATTCTTACGAAAGTTATGGCCAATAGGTTAGCCTCCTTTATTGGACGCTATGTCCACAAGGATCAAGTTGGTTTTATTCCCGGCAGACAGGGACCTGATCAAATTCGGAGGGCGATCGACATTATCTCCATTTTGCAGTCTAATTGGGAAGGGGGATCCGGACAATCTGGCTTCCTCCTTTCCTTAGATATTCAAAAGGCTTTCGACTCGGTCTCATGGCAGTACATCTTCCAGCTCTTTGACAGGTGGGGATTTGGGGCTCGCTTCCTTGGCTTATTACAGGCCTTATACTCCCAGCCGAGGGCCCAAATTCGAATGCAGGGATACCTTTCTGAGCCAATTCCCATCACCAGGGGGACCAGACAGGGGTGCCCCCTATCCCCCCTCATATTTGCAATAGCCATTGAAACACTGGCGATCGCAGTCCGCCACAATATGGACATTAGAGGTGTCCAATGCGGTAGTCAAACGCACAAATGTGGACTCTTCGCGGACGACATACTGTTGTTCCTCACTTCCCCCCTCACAACCCTACCCAACTTATCCCGGGTATTGGACGACTTTGCCAAGGTCTCAGGCTTGAGGGTTAATTACTCCAAGTCTGTGGCGTTGAATGTTTCTCTCCCCACTCACCAAGTCCTCTCACTCAAACAATCCTTTCCGTTCCAATGGAGTGACACTGCCATCCAATACTTGGGTATCTCCCTCACACCTAAAATAGAGATGCTATATGCCCACAATTACCCCAAATTATACGGACAGCTGGAAACCGACCTCTCCTCATGGTCTAAACATGAATTATCCTGGCTTGGCCGGATTAACTCCATAAAAATGACCCTTCTCCCCAAAATCCTTTACTACTTTCGAGCCCTGCCAATACCAGTTCGGAAGGACCACCTTTGCTCTCTGCAAAGCAAAATACTGAAATATATTTGGGGTAATAAGGGATACCGCCTACCGCAAAACACGCTCTTCCTGCATAGACGCAGAGGGGGGCTGGGTCTGCCTAACCTCCACAAATACTACCTTGCAGCTCGCCTAGCCCAACTCTCCTCGATCTACTCCAAATATGAGAAACCGGACTGGCAGTCCATAGAACGCTGTGCGGTACCCTCCTATACACTAGATTTTTTATTATGGTGCCCGCCCAAAGCCAGGCCGCCCATTATGTCCCCATCCCTTTCTCACTCCTGTGCCCTATGGGACGGCCTTCGCAAAGAGCCTTCCCTAGTCTCCACTATAAGACCCCTTGCTCACATGTTCCGTAATCATGACTTCCCCCCGGTCTGAACATTGAGGCCTTCAGATGGTGGTTGGACAAGGGACTATACCGGATAGGTCACTTTTTTAATTCCAGGGGTCCGATTTCCCTAGCTTATTGTATCGAACACTTAGAGCTACCAAACACAGAGAGGTTCCGCTTCCACCAAATATCTCACTACTTGAACTCACTTTGGAAAAACAAACCCCTTCCTCCTCCCTTTACTGAATATGAAGCCTGGTGTGGTGGAGTCGGGGAGCAGAGGGGTGGTATTTCAGTGATCTACACGGCTCTCACTTCCCCAACGGGTAAATCCCCCTATATGACGGCTTGGGAATCTGATCTCCAGACCTCTGGGAGTCTCGAGTCCTGGCAGCTGGCCTTAGCCAGATCCTTTCGTGGGATCCAGAACACCTCACTAATGGAGGCTAGCATCAAATTGATAACCAGGTGGTACCTCACTCCAGTAAGGCTAGCCAGAATATATCCCACGGCTAATCCCTTATGTTTCAGGGGGTGCCAACTTCGTGGCTCCATGATCCACATCTGGTGGGAATGCCCTAGACTCCGTTCGTTCTGGACTAAAATATTCAACTTGATTTACTTAGTCACAGGCTGCCGGGTTTCGAGAACTCCAGAGGTTGCGTTACTCAATACCCCGATTCCTTTGATGTCTGGTAACATTCAGAAACTAACTTATTTTATTCTATTAGGAGCCAAAATTGCGATTGCCTCCGCATGGAAGCAACCCAAACCCTCCTTCCTCGCAGTTAAGAGGAAGATATCGTGGATAATGTCCCAAGAAAAACTATCAGGTATTCTGTCAGACACCACACCTAAATTCCGAAAGGTGTGGGACCCTTGGGCCCGTTACATGGGAATCTCTCTGCTGCCGGGGGTACCCCCAGGCCCTCCCCTAGGAACCAGACCTCACCCATAAAGCACCCATTCTTACACTGATTGTGAAACATTCCCTCGCTTTATCCTTCCACCCTTTCAGGACATAGCTTACCTCCCCCGACCCCTCTGTTCTCCTCTTCTCCTCCTTTCTTCTCTTCTCTGTCCTTCTAGTCGTTCTAAGATTTTGGTTTGCTCAACAGAGCTGTAATTGACAGGTTCACCATACAGTCCAATTTAATGTTGCGGTACCCACGGCAGACGATCCTCCGACTGTTTTTCCCCTCTGCGAGGGAGGGGCCTGGGAGGACACTCCCTCATCCTGGCACAGCAAGTTCCCTATTAGGGGTGTCGGGATGGGGGCTCCTGGGAGTTACCCTAATAGTTCTACCTGGTGGGCTCTCCCGGGGGGGACACCCTCCGTTTACCTCTTATTGATGTAGCCCCTCGATAAGGAAGGGCTTGCCGACTGTACACTCTTGATAGTGTCTGTTTTTCACTAATGTCTCATGTTTTTTTTACTTACATTGTGACAGCAGGCCCTCCCTGCTACTGCTAGTTTGTGTACTGTTTTACGTATGTAAGTGCCTTTAATATAAAATAAAATATTTTGAAAGTAAAATATGAGGACTGTGAGATTTCCTTTAGTGGAACTGACAAAAGTGCCCATTCTAGAGCTGGTAACATTGAGGAACATATAATTTTAACATATAATTTTAAAGAACAGTTTTTGTGGGTAAGAGGCATAGGGGAGGAGTGTGGATGGTATAAAAGTGTGAAGTATGTGCAGGTGAGGGAGAGGAATGTGGAGGGTCTAACAGTGGGCACTATGTACATGAGAGGAGTGCAGAGGGTATGGCAGAAGGCACAATGTACAGGAGAGGAGTGTGAAGGGTAAGACAGTGGGCAGTATGCACAGCAGAGGAGTGTAGAGGGTATGAAATTTGGTACTATGTATAAGAGAAGAGTGTGGAGGGTATGACAGTGGGCACTATGTACAGGACAGTAGGACAGTAAGCAGTAATTACAGGAGAGGAGTGTGGAGGGAGGGTAAGACGGTGGACACTATGTATAGGAGAGGAGTATGGAGGGTATGAAAGTTAGTAGTATGTACAGAGGTGGAGGGTATAACAGTGGGCACTATGTATAGGAGAGAAGTGTTGGAGGTATGGCAGTGGGCACTATGTATAGGAGATAAGTGTTGGAGGTATGACAGTGGGCACTATGTATAAGAGAGGAGTGTGGAGGGTATGACAGTGAGTAGTATGTACAGGACAGGAGTATGGAGGGTATAGCGGTGGGCACTATGTATAGGAGAGGAGTATGGAGGGTATGGCGGTGGGCACTATGTACAGGAGAGAAGTGTATGACAGTGGGCACTATGTATGTATGAGAGGAGTATGGAGGGTATGATAGTGAGTAGTATGTACAGGAGAGGAGTGTGGAGGGTATGACAGTGGGCACTATGTATAGGAGAGAAGTGTTGGAGGTATGGCAGTGGGCACTATGTATAGGAGAGAAGTGTTGGAGGTATGACAGTGGGCACTATGTATAGGAGAGGAGTGTGGAGGGTATGACAGTGAGTAGTATGTACAGGAGAGGAGTATGGAGGGTATAGCGGTGGGCACTATGTATAGGAGAGGAGTATGGAGGGTATGGCGGTGGGCACTATGTATAGGAGAGGAGTATGGAGGGTATGTCGGTGGGCACTGTATAGGAGAGGAGTGTGAAGGGTACGACAGTGGACACTATGTACAGGAGAGAAGTGTATGACAGCGGGCACTATGTACAGGTGAGGAGAGTGTAGGATATGACAGCTGGCGTTATGTATAGGAGAGAAGTGTGGAGGGTATGAAAGTGGGCACTATGTATAGGAGAGAAGTGTGGAGAGTATGACAGTGGGCACTATGTATAGGAGAGAAGTGTGGAGAGTATGACAGTGGGCACTATGTATAGGAGAGAAGTGTGGAGAGTATGACAGTGTGCATTATATATAAGAGAGGAGGATAAAGTAATCTGGGAAGGAAAAATTTAAAGATTTGTGGAAGGATGTTTAGGGACTGCGTAGTGATTAAGCGGGCCAGACATGGATTGAAATTACACCAATTAAGCAGAGACCAGCCATAGTCGATCTATGTATGGGCTAGCTGGTTTTATGCAAGGCAACCTATTAAGCGACTTGAGTGCAACCAGCCTGTCAGGTTTTCCCCAAAACAATCAGTGCTGCCAGCTATAGTTAGCAACACTGATCATTGTATTCACTGGCAGAACACAATAACACTGCGGGAGTGATCGCCCCATTCACAGGTCAGCAGGTGAGAGGGTGTGTGGGGACAGGCTGGGGAGAGATACTAGTCAGTCCCTGGGTAAGCACTGGTTAGTATCAGAGCCAGATACACACAGGTTACATACGCCAAGATCATTAGAGCGAGAGCAATAATTCTAGCACTAGACCTCCTCTGTAACTCTAAACATGTAACCTGTAAAAAAATGTAAAGCATCGCTTAGTACACAACAAAAAATCGTGATAACTTTAGTGTTTTTTTTTATGAATGAAACAGTTTCTTTCCAACATAAAAAGTTGCAAATACCACCATTTTATTCCATAGGGTGTCGGCTAAAACAATATATAATGCTTGAGGGTTGTGAGTAATTTTCTAGCATAAAAAAATGATGATTTTTACATGTAGGAGAGAAGTCTCAGAATGGGCCTTGGTGGCAAGGGGTTAATTATCATAAGTAATATACAAATAATTATTATAAGCTCTGTGAGGTCATCCTCTCCGTCTGCAGCAGAGTGTTCCAGCTTGTATTTATACTGCCGCTCTGTATGTAGCTTCTGACAGGCTGCGCAAGGAGACTTGTATCTCCGGAACCATATATGATAGCAGCCCCATATTTTAACCAGTGCTGGGGTGGGTCTTTAGCTACCTACCCACCAAATATGGGGTCTCTGTGACTCCTGATCGCCGAGCTACAATCCTTGAAGTCGATCTTTTTTTTTTTTTTTTTTTTTTTGATTTTTTTTTTTTTTCTGGGCAAATGGGCCTATCTTGAGAAAGGGGCCTGGAGCTGCAGCTCCAATAGCCCCTATGTTAATCCGGCCCTGGGGGCCACTGGAGGCTGGACGCACTATGGGGAGATGAAGGCTCTGCAGCAGGCTAGGGGGCACCCCAGAGTGCTGGGGTCAGCCTGGGAGGTTGGGCAGCCCTGTGGAGGCTCTCAGGGGGCCTGGGGGATGCGGTGGAGGTTAAAGGGTACTATGGAACACTGTGTAGTGTTGGGTGGCACTATGTGAACTGGGAGGCACTGTGACAGGTTGAAGGATCTGCAGCTGGCTTGAGGCTCAGAAGGACGGAGGTCACCGCATGGCAGTTGAGAACCACTGATCTGTATGGCCTGAATTTTTTTTTCCAAGGACTAAACAAGTGACAAAAGGGAAATCAGTTTTGTTTAGAGAAATGGTAAAGAACTACCTATGGTATAAAGAGAGCTTTAAAACAGTGCTTATACTTTCTTCTGCTAATATTACCTGTAAGTATAAAAGATTATATGGTAATGGTATGATTCAGATAATCAAAGTATTGTATATAAAGGCAAGGCTTTTTTGTTTCCATTTTGGATAGAGTAAGGATAGGTAAAACCCCTGTCTGGGTTTTGTTTTTGCCATCTATGTTCTGTTAGGGAGAATTCCCTTTTCTTCCTGTCATTTAGACACAACAGGAAGTGAGGTGAATTACCTTTTTTTACACAGTGTTCACCTGAACATGTGTCCCCATTGTCCTCTAATCTGGTGACAACTCAAAAATGTTCACTATTCTTCAATCAGTCATGAGAATGAGTCTCCCCAGTGGGGGGGGGGGGGGGGGGGCACGGATGGAAATAAAAGCCTGACAGGGGTTCTAACCCTTCAAACCTCAACTTACTGTAAGGCCCAATATGCCTGTCTAACAGTTGGCAGTTCAGGATGGGGATATCATGCAGTGAGTGGCAGTCATTTTCTCCAGGGGTCCCTTTCTACACCCCCCTTCCATGACATGGATCTGGATTCTTGAGCGACAAGAGATAATACGGCTAATTTAGCATGCTGACTGCACTCGTCTCTGATAATTACATTAGACGCGGTCCCCGGCCAAAGTGAGAGAAATTCATTTCCTAAAACGACTGATTTCTGAGATAACGTGGCCCTGGTATCCGCTGATTGTTAATTATTCACGGGGCTTAATTGCTCTCCTATTAGCATCATACTGACAATGAAATAAAGTTTGTGTCTATCAGCTTCTACAAAGATACATGTTTACTGTCCCGATTCTTCGGGCTCAAATATATTCCTTTGTGAGACACCCGTGAAGAGATGATAAATGGTCTCAATTATGTAAAATTATCTTTGTGGTCGGTGAACAGGCAAGTCTCCAGTAAACCCTTTATTAATGCAATGTATTGGCTAAGCAGGTGAAAGCTAATTCCTTGCAACTCTGTGGGCCAACACTTAAATCTAAACTCCAGAATGATATAAAATACACAATGTGATGCAGCTTTGTAATCCTTATAACACCATAAAATGAATTTTGTAATGCAAATAGCGTAATTACTTGAATCTGATTTTGTACCAGCCTCTTTGTATCTGCTTACCAAAATTGGCCTTACATATACTATGACATAAGCGGTTGTAAACGTCTTTAGAGGGCAGGGACTGATGTGAGTATACAATATATGGATAAAGTCTTCAGACAACCGACCATCATACCTCTATGAGCTTGTTGAGCGCCCCATTCCAAAACCATGATTAGTAATATGGAGTTGCCCACCCCCATTGCCATTAATATGGAATTGGCTCTACTTTGCAGCTACAGCATGTTCCCTCTTCGGGAAGGCATTTAAAATATGTGTGCTAATTTATTAGGTCAGGTACTGATTTTGGATTAGGAGACCTGGCTCACAATAGACATTCCAATTCATCCCAAAGGTGTTCAGTAAGGTTGAGGTCAGGGCTTTGTGTTGAGTTCCTCCACATGAGACTGGTCAAACCGTGTCTTAACAACACCAAGCAATCTCCTGCTCTCAGGTGCCCAGTCAACTAAGTAAGTGGCGTAGCCAACCCTTTTAGCAAAGTCAGTGGAATGTCGCTGGTATTGCTGCCCTCCTCAGAATAATGGGTATCCTTTACCCATTTACCCCTGGCACACCGACCTTGTGCATTACAATTTATCTCAAAGGTGTTCAGTAAGGTTGAGGTCAGGGCTTTGTGTTGAGTTCCTCCACATGAGACTGGTCAAACCGTGTCTTAACAACACCAAGCAATCTCCTGCTCTCAGGTGCCCGGTCAGCTAAGTAAGTGGCGTAGCCAACCCTTTTAGCAAAGTCAGGGGAATGTCGCTGGTATTGCTGCCCTCCTCAGAATAATGGGTATCCTTTACCCATTTACCCCTGGCACACCGACCTTGTGCATTACAATTTATCTCAAAGGTGTTCAGTAAGGTTGAGGTCAGGGCTTTGTGTTGAGTTCCTCCACATGAAACTGGTCAAACCGTGTGTTCATGGAGTTGGCTTGGTGCACCTAGATGTATTCATTTGGAGGGTTGTCCACATATCTTTAGACATACAGTGTATTCTCTGCAAAGTGCTGTAAAATATATTGACACCCCATGGAGAAATAATATAACTTTACCAAGAATATCAGAATGTGATTGGATGTTAGAGAATATTACAATGATTGGTGAAATCTCGGACAGCTGCACAGACATGCACGCTCATACTTATATCTTTTATTTTTTTTAATATATACAATATTTCTTTTATGTACATGACAAAGGGTTCCCCTAGGACAATGAGTTACTTAATAATAGTCACAAGATATTAAATTTTTTGCTGTTGCGTTACCAGATAATACAGCTTGTTCTAAATCAGACCCTGAAGAAGGAATTAAATATTTAAGCATATATTCCGAATTTCTTGTGAAAAGGCATATATTCCGAAACGTGTTGGGGCTTCTGTGTACATGCACCTTGTTTGGCCTCCCACTATGAGATCAATCATGTCTTCCAGAACCTAGCTCTGCTACATCTATATAGCGTGACTATTCAATTTTTCTGTATAAATTTTCACTTACATGTTTTTTTAATTAATTTTGTATTACTTTTGTTACATACACCTATTACTTCTTTATTAGGTCTTTATCCTTTGCTCATAAAATCCCAAGTGCACCACCTCTTTTTTTTTTTTTTTTTAACTCTGGTTTTTATGGAGTTGAGTTTAGTAGCTTTGGCAAAAAAAAACGGCAAAAGCTCGTTTAGGACCTGTAGTGTGCCTTAGCAATTGTATTTCATGCTGCCAGAAACATACAGTATAAGTAACAGGTTTCACTTATTTCTTTTGGACCTCGTCAGGTAGCTTATGAAAGAGGGCTGCCTCTGGGGATCTTCTGAATATTTACTACCGTCATTATTTGATATTTTAAATTGTTTCCTTGTACCAGTTGTTTATTGCCAGTCGATTTGGGGTATTACGGAGATTTTAGGGGGGGATTATGTGTTTCCTCTTTCATGTAATTTAAACAGCTGTACATTGTGACTTGGTGCAGTTGTGAACTTTATAAAGGGTGGAGATGCCCCCAAAACTGTTTTATTGTTCCAATGTATTTATGGATTTAAAAGATGAATCTTTGAGAACGAGGATTCCTGTGCAGCGTCTCTTTGGTTTAAATTGGCGCAGGAGGATGCTGTGTGGATTGTATGCGTCTCACTATTTGATAAAATTTATAATAATATAATCTTATTTTTAAACATTTTAGTAGTAATCTTCTCATCCTGACTATAATAAAATATGTTAAAAAAAAGACACATTCATAATGGATGGTAGCTGGCAGTTGCTGACCAGATGTACAAATATCAGATCATTTGCCGTTACTATAAAAAAGACCGCCATCCCGCATTACCCTGTTAGCTAAAATATTGGCACCATTTTTGGACAGCTTCCATTGCTAGGGCCGGTATTCTGAGCCGGCTGCGTGTAACATTCAACTATATTAAATAAAACTGTGTGAAGATTACCTCTGAATAGAAGGCATTCCAGGGAAATTAATCGCTCACGCTCCTCGGAATCTCTGTAGTATTTTAACATTTCACTCTGAAGAAAGACCTTTAGATGGAGAGAAGACATTTATCTGGACGCTGGGGTGCCATCACCGCTAATACTCCACTGCTGGGCTCAGTGCTAGATCTTAATTTTTCAAAGGTTAAAGACTCGATCAAATATCGAATGAAGGTTTTTAATAATAAAAAAGTCTGATCTCCACAGGTAATTGCATGAAAGTTGAAACTTGAATGTATCGTTCACAACGGCTTCAGAGGCTTAAAAAAAGGAAAGTTTGTGGAAATAATCTGGATTTACTAGCGGTGTGTTTGAATGGTAATGTCAACATCTTTCAGCTAAATCAAAAGAAATGAATGCAAGACATAATTTAGTTTAAGTTGGCACTAAGGTTTTGCCCTGTTTTTTTTGTTTATTTTCAGACCGCATGCAGTTTTCATGGTCCTTAGTCTTCTGCTGTGTTGCTTTTTATCTTTTAGGTCACTTTGCAATAAAGCCGGGAAGCAAAAACCTCTGTAGTATATTAACGTGCCTTACTAAACAAGAATGCTGTACATACAAACCACTTACAATTGTAGGAAATCAATATACAACATACAGAGTATTACAAATAGCCAAACAAAATACACATGCACAAGCTACCTCTCCTTCCTAGCAAATGAGCATTGACATTATATGTGACAGGAATACACTAAAACGCTAGCTTGGGTTATAGTGTAGATTTAGTGTCATCCCTAAATTGAGTCCCTTCTTGCAGAATTTTCTTTGATTTTATGGAGTTTTCTTCTTTCTTTGTCCTTCCTGGTAGTATAGAGCCTTTCCTTCTTCTAACCAGTGTTATGGTTATGCAGTGATCTTCCTGTGTTTGCTTACCTCCCCTCATGTCTTCAGACTAAGAGCCCAGCCACTTCCACCTGGTGGTTTTTATAACCTCTCCTCTAAGTATGGCTCCACCCCAGGCCCTATCAGGGAGCCCTATATTAACCTGTGCACTGCAGGCCATCAGTGCTGATCAACCATTGTGTATTCCTTTGTGTGTTAGCTTCCTGTTTCCTGCCGTGTGCTCTGCTACTGTTTCCCGTTACCGACTTTGGCGTGTCTTGACTATCCTTGTTTGCCTGTGATTCTGACCTTTTGGCGTGTACCCGACTATTCTTGTCTGCTTGTGGCCCCGACCTTGGCTTTGTCCCTCACCATCCCTATCATCCTGTTGCCTACTGTGGGTGTGAGCTGGGGGACCCTGGGGGCCTCGACCTGGAGCCAGTTGCAGCCAAGTCCATCCTCACCACCAGAGGCGCTGGTGAACACCTGCTGGCTCTTAGACTCCGCGCCCCAGGGAATCTTACGCTCTAACCCCAGTGGGATCTGTCCCCCGTCTGCAGCAGTCAGCCGTAGGGTCCACAACCTTGTGGTGCACCCCTGATCCCTACGGTGTGCATCTGTCACCTCGCCTCAAGGTGACCTGACAACTAGGACTTCTTCCAGACTAATCAAGTCCTTTCTTCTGCACAAGGCTCTGTTATCTGATCTCTTACCGTTTGGACATTGAGGGCAGAGCTTGTAACATCCTGATATTTAATGCAGCACCAGCAGTGGCATCAAGAGAGAAGGCAACATGACTAGTTGGGCGGCTCTGGTGGGAGAATGATTTTCACTACTGGGACTGGCATGTAGGAAGCCTGTGGAACCATTAATTAAAGCTCAACTCCAATTTCAAAACTGCCTACGCTGCAATGGGTAAATGTTAGTTTTTGTCTCGGGTACCATTAAAAGCAGCTTCACTTACCCTTACATCTCTCACTCCTGTAGGGTCCTCCTCTCCGTGTGACCGATCTCTTGAAGATGCTTCTTTCAATGCTTTGTTTGGCTGTCACACTCTGATGTCATTACATACAATACAGGACCAGAAGCCCTGCATTGTAAGTGTACCTGGAGCATCAGTGGGAACAGGAGAGCATCGGCTGCCAGAGGGGCAAGGGATAAGGCAAGCACTGCTTTTTATTGGTGTCCTAGACTGAAACAAAAAAATGTACTATTGCAATGTGGGCAAAGGTAGTTTTGACATTTTTGTGGACTACAATAATTGACAGTCCCACAGGCCTCCTACATGTTGGTCCATGTAGTGAGGACTGGTCCTTCAGATCTGCTCTTCTTCTCAAATTGTGTTGCCTTCTCTCTTGCTTACATCAGCACATACAATGCATGACCAGTAGCCACTGCTGGTCCTGCTTTGAATATGAAGACATGAAGAGCCCTGCCCTCAACTTCTGTGGCGGAAGGTATGGGCTAGTTTACATTAGTGTAGCTCTCTAAAAAAGTGATCTGTGTTCAGAACACTCTGTAGAGCGCCATTTGACAAGCGTTGAGCCCTAAAGCCCTTGATCCCTGAAATAGCACATCATAACCTCATGCATTGCATGCGTTTGCGGGGTGCCTCTATTCAGTTGAATGGGTTGCATTTAGCGAGTGTTACTGCCTACTGAATGCAACAGCAGGGATCATTTTTGCCATGCCATGGCCCGTGGGTTTAGAAAATAAACACCCTCTTTTAAAATAATCACATTTGGTTGCTTTGCAGCTGGAAATTAAGACGGGACAGTTTTTGTTTTATCCAGCTGTATTTACTAGTACAACTTATAACATCCCAGTGAAAGATTTAACACCAACATGCCATAAAAAAATAAAAGAAATTCAAAAACAATCATTAAGTTGGAAAAAGGATCACCCCCTTGTGTCAGTATTTTGTTGAACCACCTGTTTCTTTAATTACAGCCTTTAGTCTATTTAGATATGTCTCTACTAACTTTGCAATATATTTCCCACTCTTCTTTCCAGAATTGCTCAAGTTCAGTTAAATTTGATGGTGACCGTTTGTGGGCTGCAGTCTTCAAGTCATTCCACCGATTTTTAATGGGGTTTAAGTCTGGGCTCTGACTAGACCATGCAAAGACATTCTCCTTTTTCTTCTTCAACTGTGTGCTCATAGTTACTGTGTGCTTTGGGTCATTGTCATGTTGGAAGGTAAACCTTCTTCCCATTGACAACCTCCTGGCAGAGGGCAGCAGACTTTACTCAAGAATTTGATGGTATTTTGCCCCATTCATTTTTCTTTCTATTCTGATAGGTGCTCCAGTCCATGCTGCAGAGAAACACTCCCATACCAGGATATTACCATCTCCATGCTTTACTGTAGGAATGGTGGTATTTGTATGCGAGCTGCATTGGATTTCCGAAACCAGACATTTTGTTGTCAGGATAGAAGAAAGAATGGATGGGGCAAACTACCTTCAACTAAATTCTTGAGGAAAATCTGCTGCCCTCTGTCAGAAAGTTGTCAATGGGAAGAAGGTTTGCCTTCCAACATGACAATGACCCAAAGCAACTATGACCACACAGTGCTTGAAGGAAAAAAAGTTGAATGTCCTTGCATGGCATAGTCAGAGCCCAGACTTAAACTCCATTGAAAATCTATGGAATGACTTGCAAATCCACAAATGGTCACCATCAAATTTAACTGAACTTGAGCAGTTCTGCAAAGAAGAGTGGGCAAATATTGCAAAGTCTAGATGTGCAAAGTTAGTAGAGACAAATCCCAACAGACTAAAGGCTGTACTTAAAGCAAAAGGTAGTTCAACAAAATACTAACACAAGGGGGGTGATCCTTTTTTCCAACTCAGTGATTCTTTTTTTTTATTTTATTTTTATTTTTTTCGACATGTTGGTGTGATATCTTTCACTTGATGTTATATGTTGCACTGAGTAAATACAGCTGGATAAAACAGAAAACTATGTCTGTCTTTATTTCAGGCTGCAAAGCAACAATATGTGAATATTTTAAAGGGGGGTAATTAATTTCCAGGCCCACTGTATGTACTCAACCCTCCGCTAAAGTTGGAACAGTTGGGGGGGGGGGGGGGTCAGTAAAACAATTACTCAACTGGATTATCTTACCACCCCCAACCGTTATTGAAAAGAAAGCCTAATTATTACTCTGTAGTAGATTCCCCCTAGACACAACTATTATATCCTTCACATACAAGGAGACCGGGGGAGGAGGGAGGGAGAGTCGCCCACATTAATATTTTTTAGGCAGACTGGAGTTCAGCTTTAACCTTTCAGGTAAGTCCATATCATGTGAACTAAATGTCACATAGCAGCAGATGCTGTATGATGGCAGGGTTGGATGTTTTTTAATGCTCTATTACAAAGCTGGTTGACCTGTCCCTTCCATATCTCTGAATGCCTGAAGCCTCTTCACAGCCAGGTCAAGTTGTCCTCCTTTCAGTTCAGCATCTTTTGGCCCTGAACACGGACAAGTAGTTATTCTCGTCCATCACAGGTATTTTTCCAGCAGAGCTCAAGACTAGAGATAAACACAAGTGATTTCTTCTACCTGCAAAAATATCTGAAGTTCTGTCTATGCTTTTTTTGATTGACATACCCTAATGCCGTGTACACACGATCAGACTTTCCGGCAGACTAGGTCCGGCGGACCGTAATCCGTTGGACAGTTCGATCATGTGTGGGCTCCAGCGGACTTTTTTTTCCCAAAAGTCAGACGGACCTAGAAATAAAACATGTTTAAAACCTTTCCAATGGACTTGAGTCTGGTCGAAAAATCCATTTGTCTGTATGCTAGTCCGATGGACAAAAACGATGCTAGGGCAGCTATTGGCTACTGGCTATGAACTTCCTTATTCTAGTCCAGTCGTACGTCATCACGTTCGAATCCGTTGGACTTTGGTGTGCTTGTGTGTGGCCAAGTCCATTTGTTTGAAAAGTCCGTCTGAACTCTGCCGAAAGTCTGTCGGACCTAGTCTGTCAAAGTCTGGTCGTGTGTACACGGCATTACTCTAATCCAATGTTTCTCAATCCTTTCACTTCAATGGAACCCTTAAAAATATTTCCAGTTCTTGGGGTAACCCCTGCTAAAAATGAATATATCTACAACTCGAGGTATGTCTGCATGATCAATAATTTGCACAAAGGTTAAAATAAGAGTACAGTGATGTAACTTGCATATTAGAAATAAATTACTTTCAGTCGTTACAATATACAAAAGGATCGGGATTTTCAGGATGCCATAGTTAGTATTCAAACAACTAACATTTGGGTAAATGATAACAACAATTTTATTGAAATTACAGACTGTTAAAATACCAACAAGATACAAATATTAAAACCATCACAGAAGCACGTTTGGTTTGGACATTATTGCAGCAATTTCGGCTCTACATGTTTCACAACAAATGGACACTTCATACATCAAAATGAAAATAAAAATGGAGTAAAGAATGTATTGATGACTATAAGAGGGACAGGTGCTGTATTGATCTTCCTGTGTGAAATTGACATATTTCGCTTCTATTCATTTACTGTAATAAAAAAAAAAAAAGTGATCATTATATCATAATACCTGAAATGAAAGGTGGCACTTTGAGATTTCCAAGACTTCAGGATTGATTATCAGTCTAGGGCATCTAAGATTGGTGATGTCTCCTCAACATTCATATAAAAAGGACCAGAGGGGGAGGGAAAGAGGACAATTACCGATGTTGTAACCCCAAGGGGGCGCCCTGGGCGTCTGTATGGTCTCGGAGTTATCTTTAACCTGTGTCTAAGGGGGTTTCCTTCAGGTGCTCTGGTTTCCTTCCACACTTTGCTTAGGGACCCTTAGATTGTAAGCTTCTTGAGGGCAGGAACTGATATAAATGTACAATATATATATATCTATATATATATATATATAGATATATATATATCTATCTATATATAGATATATATATATATCTATATATATATATATATATATATATATATATATATATATATATATATATATATATATATATATATATATATAGCGCTGTATAAATTGACGGCGCTATTTAAGTACCTGTAATAAATAAATAACTGTATCTCATTGTCACAACTTTAATACATTTTGATGATTTTGATTCATCTGTGAGTGACCTCCAAGTACTCCTGTGGAAAATGTGCTGCCTTCTTCTACTCCTGTTGTCGCCTCCTGCTGTCCTAGGCACCTATTACAAGGTGGAGATGTTCTTGGGCTGTGAAGAGCAGTGGAAATGTAATTAAACAATCCCTTCCATTTCTGAGGGTATAATTAGCAACACAAATCTTTCATTTTCAAATTTCACACATGGATTCCGCAGGTTAAAATAAGTCTCCCATTGAGTTATGTTTTAATTTGAACTTCCTCTTGGCAGCTAGAAGTGGAATCAACTATACTGCAGACCAAACTGAGGTTTACAAGAAACCACTGAAGTTTCTTATGCTAGTCATCTGGATTAGATGGTTCACAGATGGGTTCGCACAATTCGATCAGAGAAGAGAATCCGATTTTTGGGGGGGGAACAGTAGCAATTGGCCAAAAATATCTAGCACTGAGGATCATGAGAGCCATCACTCAACATTGCCAAAGTCGCTTGGGTCGAGTGAGGAACATCTCTAATGCCGCGTACACACGATCGGAATTCTCGTCGGAAAAAGCTCTGATGGTTTTCCTGACGGAATTCTGACGGAATTCGGCTCAAGCTGTCTTGCCTACACATGGTCACATCAAATTCCGATTGTTTATAACGTGGTGACGTACAACACGTACGACGGGACTAGAAAAAGAAAGTTCAATAGCCAGTAGCCAATAGCTTCTGTCTCGTAGTTGAATCTGAGCATGCGTGATTTTTGGCGTGTCGGAATTGCATACACACGATCGGAATTACCAATAGAAAGTTTTTCCGTCGGGAAAATCGAGAGCATGCTATCAATTTTTGGCTGGCGGAAATTCGGACAGCTAAATTCCGATGGAGCATACACATGGTCGCATTTTCCGTTGAAAAGCTATCATCGTTTTTTTTCTGCCCGGAATTCCGATCGTGTGTACGCGGCATTAGTTCTATGGTGCCTTTAGATTTGAGGAAATTACTTCATCAGTTACATTACTGGTTCTTTGTAAAACAACCAGTTAAACGCTTGTGTTTCAGGTCATGTGATAAAACAGCTTCCATAAAACAGCTATTATTTTGGTTTTCGGGGTGCTTGCTGTTGGATTGGGAGTCCAAATATGGCCCTCTGTTTGATTTGGTGACTGTTATGGCTATTTAGGTCTCAAAATGGCAGCCTTCACTGTACCATGTACCACAAGCATTAGTGATGTCTACTGAACTGATTTGTATTCATATTTATGGCTACCCAGTGTAAATGCTGTAGGCTATAGAAAGTCCATTGTTGCACTGGTTATAAACCATGGCTTCACAATACAGATTATTTTTACCTACATGTTTTTCATTACAAAAATGGCTGCCTTAATGTATATAAAGCCAACACAACAGGAAGTAAGGGGAAATCTTCAAGGGGTAATTCTCTTTAACAGTTGGCACCAAAACAGATTTGCCCATTAGAAGATGTGCCCTCATCTCAAGTTCCTGTTAGGAAATCCAAAGTTTTAGCCCTTGTACACACGGTCGGAGAATCCATCGGAATGTGTCCTAGCGGACCGTGTTGTCGGATAATCCGACTGTGTGTGGTATGCATCAGACTGATTCCGTCTGACCCAATTTTCCAACTTGTAGGAAATATTTTCCGACCAACTGGTTCGATCGGACATACTCCGATCATGTGTAGAGAATTTTGATCGGACCAAGTGCCACGCATGCTCAGATCAAATTCCTACATCAAAGCTATTGGCTACTAGCCTGAACGTAGTCCCATCGTAACGAAATTACGTCATCACGTTCTGAATGATCGGATTTTTCGACAACTTAGTCCGACTGTGTGTAAGCAACAGTTTCGGACAAGATCCGACGGGCAAAATCCAACGGACAAAATCCGACGGATTTGGTTGTCGAAATCTCCGACTGTGTGTACAGGGGCTTAGAGTTCTATCACTTTCTGTACCCATAACAATGGTCACCAGGACAAACAGAGTGAACCTTCCCTGTCTCTCAAATTTTGAGGGAAATCTCAAGTGATATAGAATACAAACTGATCTTATTGCAACCATATGGAAGCACTGGACCTATATACATATGTACTCTACACAAAAGTAACAGTCAAGGATCATTGCTATCTGCACAAATCACTGTGTAGCAAGACAGCTTCCTGTTCTGCAATGCCAAAAGTTTTTTTCCTAAGTTTAATATAACTGGATAAGCTTAATTTTCACAAAGCGTTGTGCAGGTGACAAGATGGCTGCGCACTTCACTGAGAGAAAACACAGATATCTCCGTCTTGTCAGCCGCTGATCCCAGAGGCTGTCGGTTCCTTCAAGAAAATGGGAAACTGTACCTGGGGAGTGTAGATAAGTGACGCCAGGCTGAGATAAGGAATATCTTGACATTTAAATTCAATTACACTTTTTTCTTCCCTGATTGGGATATATCAGTAGCGGAAAGGCTCTGTGACATAACACATATGCACTATATTTCTTGCTAAGTGTTTTATGCACAGAACATAGTGGAGCAAAGAGCAGCAAAAGAAAAAGGCTCCCCGATGTTTAGTTGTGCATTTCACACACCTAAAGGAACATTCCAGGTCATTACATGAAGAAAGTTTCAAGGTTGTTACTTAGAGCACATGTTCAAGGTTGTTACTCCAGTTTGTCACTTGGCTAATGTAAGGACGCCAAATCTACCGATCAATAAGGTATGTCTTCAAGAAATCTTTCATTACCTTTGACTTGCAGACTGCTCTATCTGTTCATCTGTTTAGGACTTTGGGATGCTTGGAAAACATGTTGCAGGTTAATGTGAACCTGTAGTGTTGTTCATGTCCTCTCTGACAAAAGGGAAGCTGAGGATTTGGAAGCGGGGCAGTCTAGCTTGGCTTTAACAAGAAAAAAATGAGATGTAGATATAACTTTGTAAGGAGGTGTATAGGAAACTTCAGACATTTGACCCCGCTTTTCTGCTGTAGTATGTGAAGAGTATATGTAGTATGGGAACAGAGGTTCTGTTCTCTGGTGGAAAGTTTTCCCCGGTCACCAAAAAGGGTGCCTGTTGCTGGAGTGTGAAGGTAAGTTAAAGTTGGGAAAGAAAAAAAAAAACAGCCAACCTTGTTAGCTTGTGATTGTGCTCCCCATTCCATAAATAGGGACTGCTGTCCCCCAGAAGAATTACTTTTAAGCAGCAATGGGAACATCTATCAAGACTAACTTTATTGTTGTTAAAGCTTAGTAGGAGGCACTGATTAATACAGTTGTGCTCATAAGTTTACATACCCTGGAAGAATTTATGATTTCTTGGCCATTTTTCAGAGAATATGAATGCTAACACAAAAAAATTTCTTTCACTCATGGTTAGTGTTTGACTGAAGCCATGTATTATCAATCAACTGTGTTTACTCTTTTTAAATCATAATGACAACACAAACTACCCAAATGACCCTGATCAAAAGTTTACATACCCCAGTTCTTAATACCGTGTATTGCCCCCTTTAACATTAATGACAGCTTGAAGTCTTTTGTGGTATTTGTGGATGAGGCGCTTTATCTTCTCAGATTCCTCTTGGCAAAAAGCCTCCAGTTCCTGTAAATTCTTGGGCTGTCTTGCATGAACGGCACATTTGAGATCTCCCCAGATTGGCTCAATGATATTGAGGTCAGGAGACTGAGATATCCACTCCAGAACCTTCACTTTATTTTTCTGTAGCCAATGACAGGTCGACTTGGCCTTGTGTTTTTCATCATTGTCATGTTGGAATGTCCAAGTACGTCCCATGCGCAGCTTTATGACTGATTAATGCAAATGTTCCTCCAGTATTATTTGATAACATACTGCATTCATCTTGCCATCAATTTTGACAAAATTTCCTATGCTTTTTTAGCTCACACATCTCCAAAACATCAGCGATCCACCTCCGTGTTTCACAGTAGGAATGTTGTACCTTTCATCATAGGCCTCGTTGACTCCTCTCCAAATGTAGCGATTATGGTTGTGTCCAAAAAGCTAAATTTTGGTCTTATCACTCCAAATGACTTTGTGCCAGAAGGTTTGAGGCTTGTCTCTGTGCTGTTTGGCGTATTGGAAGCAGGATACTTTGTGGCATTTGCATAGTAATTTTTCTTCTGCCGACTCAACCAAGCAACCCATCTTTCTTGAAGTGCCTCCTTATTGTGCATCTTGAAACAGCCACATCACATGTTATCAGAGAGTCCTGCATTTCACCTGAAGTTATTTGTGGGTTTTTCTTTGCATCCTGAACAATTTTCCTGGCAGTTGTGGCTGAAATTTAAGTTGGTCTACCTGACCGTCATTTGGTTTCAACAGAACCCCTCATTTTCCACTTCTTGATTAGAGTTTGAACACTTCTGATTGGCATTCTCAATTCCTTGCATATCTTTTTATATCCCTTTCCTGTTTTATGCAGTTCAACTACCTTTTCCTGCAGATCCTTTGAAAATGATTTTGCTTCCCCATGATTCACAATCCAGAAACGTCAGTGCAGCACTGGATGAAAGATGCAAGGGTCAGTCAGTATTCCAGAAACTCATTGACCTTTTATACACACACTAATTTCAAGCAAACAGATCACAGGTGAGGATGGTAACCATAGCTATTCAAACCCCTTTGTGTCAACTTGTGTGCATGTTATCAGGCCAAAATCACCAGAGTATGTAAACTTTTGATCAGGAACATTTGGGTAGTTTCTCTTGTCATTATGATTTAAAAAGAGTAAAAACGATTGATTGATAATAAATGGCTTCAGCCAAACACTAACCATGAGTGAAAGAAAAGTTTTTGTGTTATCCATATTGTCTGAAAATGGCCAAGAAATCATAAATTCTGCCAGGGTATGTAAACTTATGAGCACAACTGTATGTTATGTTTTGCACATGAGAAGTCATAAAATCCTTGAGCATTCGGGTATCTGTTCCTCCATTGTTTCCAGAGGTTCAATCAAAAGTAAGTGCTGGTTGAGTGTGATTATATGATGAAGATAATGGAGCAATAGGTGCGATCTGAAGACGATACCAGTAGTGGAAAAGAGGTTTCCCTGGCCCTGGGAAAAAGTTCGCGAAAATAGGGCTCCTGGAGGAAGATGTGTGAGGCCAAGATTGAGATGTGATACCCAGGTGCGAGGTGTGATACCCATTTTGTGCCTGCAGAGGGAGAGATTGAGAAAGTTGAGTGCTGCAGGGCATAGCCTTGGCCAAGTGTGTTCACGTAGAAGCTCTGATTCTTTATGAGAGGGTCTAAGCTTTGAAGGTGTGTGTGAAGTTTCCTTCTTTACTTCATGAATAGCCTTTCTGGCTTCTCATTAAAGGTCTCTTTTGTGTGTTTATCATATGCTTAGCTTCAAATTTAAGACATGTTCCATTTAAATAGCAAAAAAGGCAGACACTTGGACATAAATGCATATAGTTGTATATACCTTCCTGAGTAGCATTGGTGACTGTGAACCTAGACTTCATGCAAATATTGATCTCCAGGTACAAGGTCTGTGCTCAGGACACAGTACTGTCACCACAATGTGCATCTCTCCTGTGGACAGTGATTCTTAAAATTGGAAATCGCTGTTTGAAAATGATGTACCCCAGTTGCAGGGACTGCTGTGGCAATCAGATAAAAGTAGATGTAGACAACTCTACATTTTTTTTTGTACTTTATCTTTGGTTGAGGTTTGCACCTATTGAACAGTTTTGCCAATTACCAACAGTATGGGAAGGGGTGTGCCATAGTCAACCAGCCAAACTGCACAGCAGGTATAGGTGCAGTTTGCATGGCCTGCAACATTATGACTAGGGATCCCTTTGGATGGTCTTGGAGCTGAAAGGCCAACCAGTCCAACTTTCCAAAGTGTCATTGAGGTAAGTAAGGGAGCTGCCTCTGGAGTCTGACACATGGGGTGATTTATTGGTGGAATAACATTTGGCCTGAGGCTTCCTATACCCCATGTTGGTTTTCTATCATCTGGATGCAGTTTGTACTCACTACTCTTGGCGCAGTAAAATCCTCTCTGTAACCCTTGCCACTGCCAGTTCTCAGCGGGTTGCTGCTGGTTCAGCTCTCAAAATGGCTAAGTGTGTAGCATGCTGGCCACAGGTATGGCACACTGTTAATTGGTCCTGGGGCCTCGGATGAAGGTACTGCTTTTGGTAATAAATTAATGTGCCAATCAGCAGAAGCACCCATCCTCTCAGACAATTTCCCCCGGCTCTTAGATATGCGGCTGCATTTCATTTATCTGTCGCCTGCATGTGAAACAGGATTAATTAAACTCATCCAAGTATCACAGGAAAGGCTCGTTCCTCGACGTGCCAGGGAATAATTGACTCCAAATGAATTGTAAAAGAGGGTTAGTGATTGTGTGCTAGATGTTATTATTATGATGTAAATATTAGCGCAGGGGTGACAGCGGGGGATCGATTTAGTGCTGCTTGGCAATTGTGACAGACATCCATTACTCCAGCTATAAAGGGAGCCTTAGACTGCTCCTGAATACTGCTGATCAGGAGTAGAGCTATACCCATTGTGTGGTCTTCTTGGTCTGAGATTATTAAATGGCAATCCAAATAAGTGCAAGGCTATGCCCTAATACCATACCCAGAATATGTCCTGGGTAGGTATAAACACTGGGCAAGTCCAAATGTTAATTTGAGCACTATATTACTAAATAAGCCCAGGATCCATTACAAGAGGGCACTCACTTTAAGAGACATAATTGTGAAGAATATAACAGATCACCCAGAGGAGAAAAAGTTTATCTTTTTTTTAAAGGAAAATACTTTTTTTTTCCTATGGGAGATGTTATGCTTGTAGGCAGGTAATAAGAAAAGGAGAGCAGGGTTCACTGTATCTAATATGGACAAGCACTATAGTATAAAAGAGTTTATTTCATGTAATGAATAAAACAAAGAGCCCTGCGCAAATCGTGCCACTCTTATAAAAATACAAAAATATATATATATATATATATATATATATATATATATATAAATATATAAAAAATGAAAACGTGAAACAGTCAATGTATAAATGAAAAAATAATATTCCAAGAATTGCACACAAATGAGTGAGGATAAAATATGGAAAAAAGCGGGACCAAATGTTACAAAGTCCACTAATCCAGGCTCTCAGAACTCTCACCTTAAGATGAAATATGCAAGCAGATCAAATATAGCCCCAGAAACTTCTCCTTTGTGTCACTGTATTAAGCCACTAAGGAAATGCAGGTGAAGGATGTGATAAAAACTTCCGCCACTAGAGGGCCAATCCCAGCATATAGGTATTGCACTTTAGATATAGACATCTATTCCGTAGTGTATGGCTCGAAAAAACACAAGGGAGAGGGGGAAGGAGAGAGAGAGAGGGGACTCCAATAGTGTAGTAGTTTAAATAAGCAGATGTATTTATTAAAAATAGCCAAGACTCTCACATTTCGAAAGAATTAAAAATCACAGAGAGAGGAAGATGGTGATCTGGCGTCTTCCGCCAGTCTTACGCTACTTCCGGTTTGTCCTACGGCCACTCCCTACGCGTTACGTCATATCACGTGACTTCTTCATGGGAGTTTAAGTAAGTTTAAGTAATTTATAGAGTTATGTATAAAAGATTTTTCATTATGATGGAGAATTTGGTTAATTTATGTTGTTTTTCTATTTTCTATTTATTTTAGCTAGATCTATTTACTTTTAGATTTTTTTAATGATGTATTTGGTGATAATGATAAGTTTAAAGTGTTTTTAGAAAGGAAGAGAAGAGGGAAAATATTAATAGGGCCATTATGTAAATGAGTGTTTACAATTGCAATATTTCTTTCTGGAACATCATGTATTAAACCCAAAAGCAAATATTTATTATATGGCAGCTTACTAATTCTTAGATGTGATGACTGCATTTGTTTTCTTTTTTTTTTTATTTCTTTCTTTCTATTTTCATCTTGTGATCAGGCCAGTAAGGCTGGCCATACATTATAAAATGTTCCTTTGGATTTTTCAAAACTATATATGAGGTCAAACTTAAACACTTTCAATTCGTTTGCAATCAGGCAGGCCATTGTACTTCATAGTTGAAGGTAAATCTAAAGGAAATTAAATAAGAAAGTTGTATAATGTATGGTCAGCTTAGGTCTGTTATTTTTCAACAGAACAAGCTCTCTTTCAGCTGTATCAGTTTATAAAGATGAAACAAACCATTCAACAATGACATTGATGCTTACAATGAACCGCCTTTATTTATTCAACTGAAGGAGGATTTGTCTCAGTCAGGGGAGGTAAAGTTAATTTATGAGGCTAGTAACTGAATTTGGTCCCTTTTTTAGACTGTCATACAGCAGCAGCCTTTAGTTGCACTTTAACCGCTTCGATACCGGGCACTTTCCCCTCTTCCTGCCCAGGCCAATTTTCAGCTTTCAGCGCTGTCACATTTTGAATGGCAATTGCGCAGTAATGCAACGCTGTACCTAAAGTTTTCATCATTATTTTCCCACAAATAGAGCTTTCTTTTGTGGTATTTGATCACCACTAGGGTTTTTATCTTTTGCGCTACAAATAAAAAAAGATCGAAATAAATAAGTAATTTTTCTCCTTCACTGATGAGGCTGTACTGATGGGCACTGATGAGGCAGTGCTGACTGGCACTGATGAGGTGGCACTGATAGACAGCCCTGATTGGTACTCATAGACGGCACTGATGAGCACTCATTTATAGATTTAAATATAAAAGATGTTTGATTAATTGGAGAATTTGGTTAATTTATGTTGTTTTTCTATTTTCTATTTATTTTAGATAGATCCTTTATATTTTTAGATTTTTTAATGATGTATTTGGTGATAATGATAAGTCTAAAGTGTTTTTAGAAAGGATGAGCAGAGGGGAGATATTAATAGGACTATTATGTAAATGAGGGTTATAATTGTAATTGCCCACTGATGGGCACTCATAGGTGGCACTCATGGGCACTCATAGGTGTCACAGAGGGGCAGTGGTGGGCACTGATGGCACTTATAGGCAGCTCTGATCAGGAGGCACGGGCAGGCGTCACTGTTTACAGACATTTTAAAGTTATTTTCTGCATATAAGTCAGTAAATTAAAGTACTGAGGTACTAGGCCTCATACCTTGGGTGCCTAGGATCCTACCATGTAAAATTCAGCATTATTCCCAACCCAGAAGCCACAGGCTACCCATAAAAATCAATAGCTGTACATGAATATACGCCAGTATCTGCATAAACAGACTGTCTGCATCCAGGGTTATAGGTCTATACCCATGTGTGTGTTTATGCAAGTAACAAGGTATATCCGCCATTGATTTCTATGGGTGGCTGTGTGCAGCACCTGACCATTGTGAGTAGAGAAATACACCCCAAATTTTAAGTGGCTCAGCCCCAGTGTGCATGAGGCCCTAGGGTCAGTAACCACTTCAATACCGGGCACTTTTACCCCCTTCCTGCCCAGACCGATTTTCAGCTTTCAGTGCTGTCACACTTTGAATGACAATTACTCATGCTACACTGTACCCAAACAAAATTTTTATTATTTATTTTCACACAAATAGAGCTTTCTTTTGCTGGTATTTGCTGCTTGTTTTTGCGATGTAAGCGAAAAAATATCTAAAAATTAACAAAAAAACCCCACTTTTTTTCGGTTCTATTATAAAATTTAGCAAAAAAGTCATTTTTGTTCAGAAATTTGGGACAAAATATATACTGCTACATATCTTTGGTAAAAAAAAAAATTAACTCAAATCAGTGTATATGATTTAGTCTGTGTGAGAGTCTATAAGCTATGATACCAATCATTGAAAATTGATCATACTCTGATGGGCTATGGTACTCTTTATTACTGGGAC
This sequence comes from Lithobates pipiens, assembly GCF_037356315.1. Lineage (NCBI taxonomy): Eukaryota > Metazoa > Chordata > Amphibia > Anura > Ranidae > Lithobates > Lithobates pipiens. The sequence goes on from NW_027507686.1 coordinate 23,836,767, forward strand.
AATCAAGGCATCAGCGCACAGTACTCTAAAGGGTTAACCATTAACTATTCTCACAATCTCCTCATAGCTCCCAACTGTCCCTGATTTCGAGGGACTGTCCCTGATTTGGAGCTTTCCCCCTCATCTGTCCCTCATTTTGGTCTGATCTATACAGATGTATATAAAATGCACTTTTCATCTTTCAAAAAGTGTTTCCCAGTGCTAAACATTTCATCCAAATTCTAAATTGCTGCATTTGTAAATAAAATAAAAAAATCCCTTGTGGATTATTGAATTAACCTTTTTTTGTTAGTTAAGTCTCCTTTAAGGGGGTGTGACAGGGGGCGTGTCCTATGCCTACATACATTTGCTAGTAGATGTCCCTCATTCCCATCTCAAAATGTTGGGAGGTATGTTGTGAGGAGGAGAACCCGATAACAGCGAGTTACTGCAGTTTGTTTACATTTATGACCAGCCCTGACCAGCTCTGATTGGACACAGTGGATCACGTGGTAAAGAGCCAATTTCATTGGCTCTTTACCCTGATTGGGGATGGGCTGTGTCTGAGGGACACGCCTCATCCCCAATGACCGCACTGTGTGCCTCTGGCGACCCACATGAGCGGCGCGACCGGGAGGACGTCCTATGTCCACCCAGCAGGACATCTTGCCATAGTCCAGTTGGGCATTGTAAGAAGAAGACCTCAACAATTTTAGCTTCCATGTTCACGACATGTTTCTTTAACTTGTCCCGTAATATACGCCATTGCGGTGGTCTGTAGCCCCATGAAAATCAACCTTTCTAATATGTGTATTTCAGTGGCATTTCCCAACTTTCTCATTACTAAGACATTTTTGTTTTTTGAGAAAAGTCGCTGTAATTTCCCTCGTGCCTGCAACCATTGCCCTGTAACCCTTGCCGGCCGCCGCTGATTATTCCTCCCCTGTAAAATAATATGGAATTGCAGAGAGGCTGAAACAATGGTGCTGACCTCTGGATTGACTTTCAGGGGGATTTAAAGTTTCAACGATTGAAAGTTTTTCATCCATCAAAAGGGTAAAATAGAATATACATGGAATGAATAATTGGATCACGGAGTCGGAAGCCGTTTGTGCCTACGTGATTAATTTAGTGGTTTTATATCGTGTTGGTTTAGTAAAAATAAACAGACTTAACTGGCGGTAAAGGGATTACATCCCTTCAGAGGTCCGTTTCCATTACCGACAAAATACAATTTTATATTATTCTCTTGCACAACCCTTTGCCCCGTCAGGTCAGGATTTTAAATGAGTTTCTGGCTCTGGGCTCTGACTTGGAATGGGGAAGCCGGGGGGGTGCGCCCGTGTCTAATCGGTGCCGAGCTGTCAGGGGGGGTGGAGGTGAGAAGAGAGGGGTCTCTGGGACACACCAGCTGCCAACACGTGGAACATCACTGTAAAAGTCATGAGCACAGGTGAGCGTGCTCCAGTCCCAGGCATGCCGCACGCTTGCTTGCACACACTGTTTTCTCAGCTCTCGGCGTGAATGAAAATTGAATCAAAAATAGAAATAAAGAGGTTTTGCTGTTCCCAGGAAGAATGGCAAACCCTTGTGCTGTCCTGGAGGCTTCTTCTCCGCAACTCCCAATGATCCACTGTTGCTTTGACTTCAAAACTGAGTCACTGGTCTAGAGAACAGGGGTCCCCAAACTATGGCCTGTGGGCCACATCTGATCTGCTACAAGAGTTTATCTTGGCCAGTGACATTCTCAATGTGCACAGATTTAGAATTCCGATCAGCAAAGGCTGCCTGTGGCCCCTGCTTTGGCCTGATAGAAGGGGGAGTCTGAAGACCTTAGGCATGCGCACAGGGTGTGCCAGGTGTGCCCAGGCACAACCTAATCACCATGTGCAACACAAATTTCCCCTTCTGCCCCCCCCCTCCCTTCCCCCCGCAGAGCTGCTGGTTTCCCTCCTCTACTCTCCTCCTGGCTGCAAGGATGAGTGGGGGAAGGGGCCGGTACATATGTAATGTACCGGCCCCTTCCCTTTCTGAATGAACATTGTAAGTGATGGGTGGTGTGTGTTTGAGCTTTGGGGTGCACACACTAATGCAAAAGCTGCACACACCTATGATGAAGACCCTGATATAAGGGGGATTTTGATGTTTACCATGATGTAAGGGGGGAACTTTGATGGGGACCGGGATGTAAAGGGGGCTCTGATGGAGACCCTGATATAGGGGAATTCTGATGGGGACCCTGATGTAAGGGGGGCTTTGATGGGAACTCTGATGGGGATCCTGCTATAAGTTGGAATCTAAATAGGTCCCTGATATAAGAGAGAGCTCAGATTGGGACCCTGATATCAGGTCATTGTTCTCTCCTTAACAAGGTAAGGAAACCCCGGGTCTAACCAGGACAAAAGCATTGGCACAAAATGCCGTCGTTCAGAACTCGGGTGCCTCGCCACATCCTCATGAATTATAGTTGGTCCTGAACAATAGAGGCCTTCTCCACATGGAGCGACAGGTGCTCTTTGAAGGGCCATACTGTACAGAACATCAGATGGTCCTCATGACAACAGACCCCACCGCCATCCTCGCCGCGCGGCTCGTTAAAGGGAGATTTAATGATCACAGATGCCGTTTCTATTTTCAGGTCTCTGTGAGTCATTCTGTGATTCTTCTTTAACACTTTTATTTTTAATACGATCTCACTTTGTACATCTCTAGGTGTCATCAAGGTGATTAATTAGCGTTCATCGCGGCGGAACGTTTGGCTTGGTTCCAGAGCGTGGTGGACGCGTAGCGTTAAATTTTCATTTTCTTTTTTTTAATCAGAGCCATGAAACCCCCCGGTGTGGCTCTTTTACAACCTCCAGCAAAGCAGATTCTTTATGAGAATATTCCTTCAAACCCCTGACAGGCTCAAAGAGCGTTTAGGAAAACCGATTGGCCTTATCGCGTGTTTCCATTTCTAATACCAGGTATGACGCGCTTCGACTCCCACAATGTGAAATGCTAAATAAAAGAGATTATAGAGAATGACTGTAAAGAGGAACTCTGGCCTGGCTACAAAGGAGGCTGCTGTTGTGAACAACCACTTCAGCTCCAGACAGAGTGGATTTGATTTAAGTCAAGTCGATTAAAATCACGATTTAAATCACTAATAAAAAGGCTTGATTTAAATCAACTCAATTTAACTCATAATTGTTAACCGCTTCAGCCCCCTTCCTGACCAGAGCACTTTTTGCAATTCGGCACTGCATCGCTTTAACTGACAATTGCGCGGTCGTGCGACGTTACACCCAAACAAAATTGACGTCCTTTTTTGCTACAAATAGAGCTTTCTTTTGGTGCTATTCGATCACCTCTGCAGTTTTTATTTTTTGCGCTATAAACAAAAAAAAAGCGAAAATTTTGCAAAAAAAGTAGGGCTGGGAAAATTAAAGATGAATTCCTCAATTAATCGTTAATTTTTTTGATCGATCAGAATTCTTTTGATTGGTACTCACCTCTCCGCCGGCTTCCGGGTCTTCAGGGAGTTCCGTCGGAGATCCGGGGACGTCACAGACATCGATGTCACTGGACTCAAGTGCCTCCGTCTGCTAACGAAGGGAAGGGGGAGGAGTCCGGTGACGTCGATGTCCGTGACGTCACCGGACAGCCTGGACAGTGATGGTAAATATGAATGTGGTTAACTGGGATCATTCAGTGAGCTAAGTGTAGGCAAATTTGTTAACCTCAGTTTTTAACATTGTTGTAAAAATAAACAACAAAATGTAAACACTCTGGTATGTCTGCGTGACTGGCTAAAGTGATGCCTACTTATCTACTATAAAGTGAGTGACAGTCAATATACTAGATAAGTTTTATAATTAAAGTTAAACTAACTTTCTAAGTTTTTCTTAAAGTTTAATTTTAAAAAATTACTTACGTCAGTGCTACAGTTTGACTTTAAAACATATTTGTGTGAACTGTGAAGTTAGGTCATGGATTGTGGAAACGAACTAGGGTCAGGTGATTGTATATAGTGTATACCACATTTACCACTGACTAATGCAGAGTTGCAATGCAAGGAGATCAGATAAAAGTAGTTGGATCTGTATGTGCGTTATAATTAATCAAAATTAATCGATTCATCAAACACAAATTCATTTTTTTTAATCGAACACGAAGATTTTAATCAGTAACAGCCCTAAAAAAAAAAAAGCAATATTTTTTACTTTTTGCTATAATAAATATCCCCCAAAAATATAAAGTTTAGTTCAATATGTATTCTTTTACATATTTCTGGTAAAAAAAAATCGCATATATATTGTATATTGTATATATGTATATTGATTGGTTTGCGCAAAAGTTTTACAAAATAGGGGATTGTTTTATGCCATTTTTATGACTATTATTTTTTTTATTAGTAATGGCGGTGATCTGTGATTTTTATCGTGACTGCAACATTGCGATGGACAGATCGGATACTTTTGACACTATTTTGGGACCAGTGACATTTATAGAGCGATCAGTGCTATAAAGATGCACTGATTACTGTGTAAATGACAATGGCAGGGAAGGGGACAACACTAGAGGGCGATCAAGGGGTTAAGTGTGTCCTAGGGAGGTGTTCTAACTGTGGGAATGATGGACTCCCACTGACATGACAGTGATCATTGCTCTCGATAGGCGGCTAATTTAAAGGAATGTACGGGTACGCCCATTTGCCTGCCTGTGCCATTCTGCCGACGTACATCTGTGTGTGGTGGTTGGCAAGCGGGTTACTAGTTGTTAAATAGCTTACTGTTTAATTAGCTTAATGTTTATGTTTCTTCTGGCTGTTCCTTAGCTATATCAATTATGTTCCTGTTTACAGTTTGCATTGTTAGGGTAATGTGATCAGACTACCTAATCTTGTGTGCTATATATTATGTGTGACTTTTCAATAAAGAGAGTTCCAGTTTGCACCTAAGCTAGTGTCGTCTAGTCCTTGGGTGCAATGCCTGTATAATACCTGGTTCTTGGGTCCAGACTGGAGGAAGCTGTATCTTGATGGAGACACCCAAGCTGCCCCCATGGAGCTTACAATCTAAGGTCCCTATTTCACATGCATACACATACCAATGCCAATTAACCGACCATCATGTCTTTGCAGTGAAAAAACCCTTACAGGCACAGGGAGAATATGCAAACTCCATGCAGATCCTGGCTCGGATTCGAACTGAGGACCCCGGTTTAACTGGAACACGATGATTCAAAAATGTAGGCAGACACCACTTCTTGCTTAGCAAGATTGACTGACTGAAAACACATGCACTTACCATGGGGAGGAGATTGTTTGTCAGCAGCTGTTAAACAGGGAGGCTGAGTGATTGCAGTGAAATACAACTGGCCACTAGGGAGAGAATTTACATATTTCCCTGTGCAATTACAAATGGCCACTAGGGGGAGAATTTACAAATTTCCCTGCGTAATACTGGGATGAAAATATGTTACAGCAAACACAAAACCATGTGAATGTCACCTCAAAAATTGCTTCAAAGTAACTATGACCATCACAACGCAAAACACATACTCAATGCATTCGTTTCCATTTTTCGGGAAAATGACCTCCAGTTTGAAAGATACATATTTGCTTTGTGTTATTCCCATGATTCCTCCGATAAAGGGTTATTTTTTCCCCTGACGACGCCTTAAGTGTTTGGACTTCTGAGAGGAAGCCGTTTTCTAAGAAGAAAGGCTCGTCTGTGCCAGGCCGAGTTCAAGGTGCATTAAGCCCCAAACAAAGATGTTCCAGAAGTCGGTAAGCGGCTGTAATTCGTTGTCATATTATAGAGATAAAATAATTCCCCGGGGAGAAGCAGCACCGTATCGCTTGGCAGATCAATAGGCCAGCCAGATTATGTGCCGGCTACCCCTTCTGCATGACAAAGAGCCAACTAATTAGTCACCCGGAGGAAGTGGCAGATCCTGGCGGGCGGCAGACGGGGAGAACGCTTTATGTCTTGCCGGAATGTGTCATTATTTAAGCCGGGCTCAGCCGGTGGAAGATGCTATCGCGCACTTGCTCTGCTTTATGGCCGTCACTAAAAGTCTTACTGTCCCGGAGAACAAAGGTGATCCATCAAGGTGGAGAAAAATTTGTGCGGGCGAAATCCAAGGCACAGAAACAGCCGGTTGAATGAAAGGACGCCGTCCAAATCTTGTGTGCATTTTTCTTAACCACTTGCTGACCAATGTATGTATAGAAACGTCCTTTCAGCAGTTGGTTGTTACCAGATCATGGCTGCAGCTTTAAAGGGGTTGTAAAGTTTTGTTTTTTATTTTCTAAATAGGTTCTTTTACGATAGTGCATTGTTGGTTAACTTACCTTTCCTTCTAAATGTTTTTTTTTCTTTGTCTGAATTTCTCACTTCCTGTTTCTCCTTAGTAAACTTCACACCATCATCCGAGCGGTGTTTAGTCAGACAGAACAGCTTACTGAGGAGGAACAGGAAGTGAGAAATTCAGACAAAGAAAACAAAGAAAATAAACATTTAGAAGGGAAATCGAAGGAAAAGGTAAGTGAACAACAATGCACTAGCTTAAAGGATCCTATTTAGAAACTAAAAAAACGAACCTTTACAACCCCTTTAACGTGATCTTGGTATAATCAAAGGGGTGAACAGCGCTGATCAGCTGGCATAAATAGGACCCTCAGAGGCAAAGTAAAAACTTTTTCTTGTTAAATGTTCACCAAGGCATACAGCAGCCAATCGATGGTCATGCAAAGACTTGGAGTAAAAGACTGACAGTCCCTGGAGGCTGGAGCCGCTTGGATGACACAGGGGCTTAGGGAAACCCAGCACAAAGCTATTGGACAAAGAAAACAGGAGCACCGCTGATGGGAAGCCCGTCCAGGACCGTAATGCCAGGGCTCCGATGAAGGGGGAACCAAACTGCAGGCACAAGAACTGTTGGGGCCACTATACAGCGGCCGCTCGCACTGTGTACGAAGCCCGGAAGTGATGTCACAGCCTGGCGAAAGTCAGCCAAAGGAATCTGAAGAGTATGGGCAAACCCTGCTGCTGGAGCCAATTAGGAACTGCCGATGCCAAGGGAGCAAAGAGAGTCACACATCGACGACTGGACACACTACATGTTTCTGGGACATGCCCCTTCTTCAGGTCATCTCGAACTTGGTACCATTTTTTTTTTTAAACGACTGGCTTTTTGGTAAAAGTAATCCAGGTACAAAAAAAAAACTCCCAGAATACCTTTTAAAGTCCTGAATCTCCTTAAATTGGATGGGTGGAGTAGGGCTACCCGACGTGTCCCCTTATTATGTTGTATCACACCTTAATAGACCAGTGGACTGGTGCTGCCATGAAGGGCTCAAACAATGGGTGGCTATGGAGAAACAGGACGCCTCCGTACCACATACTGGTTTTCCTTGGTGGACCTTGCCGTTACCCCCTGAGATCTCAATCCACCCAACAATGTGGATCTAACAGTCAAGACGATGCTTTTCCAAAATAAACATCTCTCCTCATCCCCCACCATTGATCCCGGTTATCAGGAACCCATTACATGTTGACAAATACGGTTGATTTGCCAACATTTGCCACTCTTGGGCTGCCTTTAACGATGAATGGCAACGTGCAAGTGCAACATACATTTTTGCCATGTTTCATGAAGGCACACCAAATTGTACGTTCATGTTCACAAAATGATAAAGTGTGAATGCAGCCTTGGACTCCGACACATATTTGAAAATAAATACAATTAGCGCACAATTATATATTGTGTCTTCTGTTCTTAGATAATCTATCAACTAAATGACCCAGCAAGTAACCGAATGTGATCTGTAGACTTTGTAGTGTGAATGTGATCTGGCATCAGCCTCTTGCAGCCCCTGTACAGCACAGCTCAGACTGGGGGAGGGAAAAGCAGCACCGGGAGCCAATCAGATGCGCCACACTGAAAAAGATGGAGAGAACAGAATGACAGAGAGATGAACTCTGTAACCCTTAAATAAAGTATATTAAATACATATGTTTTTTTCTGATAAAACTCGCAGGCCCTGATTTTCATGTGCATTACTTTCTATATAGACTGAGTGTAATTCTTTTAGGGTCCTTTCACACGGGGCGGATCAGTTCTGATCCGCCCCGTGGATATCCGTTTGCTCAGCGGGGATCACTCCGCCGATCCCCGCTGAGCAGGGAGATGACAGCTCCGTCTCTGCACACTGCGCAGGGACGGACCTGTCACAGCGCCGCTCTCCCCTATGGGAGATCGGATGACGACGGACCGCAGTGCCCGTCGTCATCCGATCCGATCCGCAGACGGATGGAAAAATAGCTTTTTCCTCCGTTACACTTTTTCGGATCGGAGCGGGTCGGATGTCAGCGGACATGTCACCGCTGACATCCGACGCTCCATAGACCTCTATGGAGCACCCGTTCAGGTCCGCCTGAAAAACTGACAGGCGGGCCTGAACGGGACATCAGTGTGAAAGAGGCCTTGCTCTATTCATGCTCTTTATAGGATCATTCAGATTTGGCCTATTCACAACCCTGCCACGGACGGTCAGATTGTGTGTCGAGTTTTTCCCCTTTCATTTGGCTCCCCCTTTTTATCTCCATTGTTTTCTGGCCTAACCGTCTAGGTTATCATTGGGGTCAGCGCAGCCAAACTTTTCCCTTGTTGGTTGTCCTCAACTTTCAACCTTTTTCCTGTATCCAAGATACCCACTTGCACATTTCTGGTCAGTAGACATGGTTAGAAAACTGTAACGAAGTTCCTGTTTGTTAAATTTAAGGAATTGTCTGCATACACATTCAGTACTCATTGTATTTTTTGAATTGTAGATATCATAAACCTCTATAGCACTTTCTCCTGATGAAGAGGAATGACGCATAATCTTGAAACGCGTAGAGTTTCACTCTGTATATTTGTGCAAGAGTGATGTAAACTAGGTGGCTTTCTATGATTTCATGTGAATATATATCCTTGAACTTGTAAACTTGTGATACCAATTTCCCATGTATCTATAATTTTAGAATTTGTATCATTAAACTTCTATAAATTTTTACATCGACTGTCTATACATACAATTTTTTGGAGTCATTTCCTTTCAAAGTCCCGCCAGAGGGTTTCTGTTTTGCTGTTTCTATGCTTTATTAGGGATGTGGGCAATGTCTCCAATTCCCCACCAGAATTGAGCTATTTCATATCCGCTTCTCCTTTCACTGTCCAGTCGGGGATGGGGGAGGAGACTTGTACGTCAAAGTGGAAATGCAACAGATTAAAAATCAGGTCTCCTCCCCCGCCAGGCTGGCTTTGCTGTGTCATTGTCAGGATTGGATACACAGAAAAACGAAAAACCTTTGTCAGGTAAATGTATTTCATGTGTGTATTTAGTGGGGCATCTGGAGGTCTCCTTTTTAACCCCTTCCCACCCAGTCTCAGCACCCCTTTAAGTGGGCTGACCACTGTGGCTGGCTGTCATAGTGGTCACACGACCATGTTTTTAAATAATTTTTATTCTATTTATGTGCATTTTTTTTTTTCCATTTACCTTTTATCTTTTCCTGAAGTTCAGCGATGTTACAATGTTCAGCGTTTTTTTCCTCTGTGAGTCTCTGATCCGTCGCAGGCTGCCATCAGATGGGACGCAGCCGGTGTTTGCTTTTCTCGGTGTATCTGCGCCGGTTACAGATAGCTGTTATTTCTGATAATATGAGGATCAGATGGAGAGCCGGCACGCTCTGTATGCAATAATTCCGGTGAATAAATCTCCCGCTGTGCTTGGATGTGTGGGTGGGATTGTTACAGATTTCCTTCGGAAATAAGTGCGCTCCCCCGATCTCTATTATTATTATTATTATCTGAGATTATGGCTGATAGACAGGTCAGGACCGGCTGATCTTTAGAATAAAACGTTTTTTTATGGAGTTTTTGTTTTCAGATGAGAAGTGCGCTATTTCTGTATTGGTTCCTAGCTGCTGCAGAGGGCCCCCGAGCGTTCAAAGGGCGCTTACCCTACTATTTATTTTGAATGGCACCTCAACACACCATTAGGCCTCATTTACATATGGGGCATTGTTGTATGTGAACGCCTGCGTCTAACCATTGAAACCACACTGCAACCTCATGCATTAAACACAGCATTGGTCCCATTCAGTTAGATGCGTTTTTTGGCGATTTGGGCCTGCCAAACGCAACAGTTGTATACATATTGCCAGGGTGGTTTTGAATTAAATCAAGCCGATTCAAATCACGATTTAAATCACTAGTAAAAGGCTCGATTTAAATCATAATTTTTAACCGCTTCAGCCCCGTAAGATTTTACCCCCTTCCTGGCCAGAGCACTTTTTGCGATTCGGCACTGTACCGCTTTAACTGACAATTGCGCGGTCGCGTGACATTACATTCAAACAAAATTGACATCCTTTTTTCCCCACAAATAGAGCTTTCTTTTGGTGGTTTTTGATCACCTCTGTGGTTTTTATATTTTGCGCTATAAACAAAAAATAGAGCGCCAGTTTTGAAAAAAAAGCAAAATTTTTTATTTTTTGCTATAATAAATATTCCCCAGTAAATATATTAAAAAACAATTGTTTTCCTCAGTTTAGGCCAATATGTATTCTTCTATATATTTTGGGTAAAAAAAAAATCACAATAAGCGTATATTGATTGATTTGGGCAAAAGTTATAGCATCTACAAAATAGGGGATAGATTTATGGCGTTTTTATTTTTTATTAGTAATGGCGGCAATCTGCGATTTTTAGCATTACTGCGACATTATGGCGGACACATTGGACATTTTTGACACTATTTTGGGACCATTGTCATTTATACAGCAATCAGTGCTATAAAAATGCACTGATTACTGTGTAAATGACACTGGCAGGGAAGGGGTTAAACACTAGGGGGCGATCAAGGGGTTAAGTGTGTCCTAGGGAGTGATTCTAACTGGGTTGGGATGGGCTACTGGTCACATGACAGCGATCACTACTCCCGATCACAGGAGCAGCCCCATTAAGCCTTGTGTCATGTCACAAGGCTGAATGGGGAAATGTCTTGTTTACCTAGGCATTGCCCCATTCTGCGGCTCTGTGACACTAACACCGCGAGACCAGCGGAGATCGGGGCCCCGCAGGCATGGTCATTCTATACGCGGCACGCTTGCCCATTAGCCCTGCCAATTAAAGGGGACGTACAGGTACGCCCATTTGCCCATCGCTGCCATTGTGCCGACGTATATCGGCACCCTCCATCATCAAGGAAACACTTATTTCAATACAGAATCCTATTTGTCTTCATAGGTATCTTCTAAAGCAAGGGTGCCCAACCTTTCGAAGAGTGAGGGCCACTTAAGTGACTTGGTAACCAGTCGCGGGCCACAATCAGTGGAGCGGGCGGATGACAGGTCTGTGTCCACTCTGCATATAGAGAGCAGACATGGATACAACCCACTCTACTCTATGGGCCCTTCGAGGTAGGTGGTGCACCTGCGGATCAGTTTGAAAGCAGCCCAGTACCCACTACAGAACAGATATGGCCTTATTTGGTATCACTCCGCCTGTGACAGGAGTCAGCGATATACAGGAACCATCGCTTTATGTGGCTCTGCACCACAGCCGCTTGCTTTCACCACCGCTGGATTAATTCACAACACTGAGGATCTAGGATGACGGATCGGTGATCCAATCTTACCAACCAGCCATCCCAGAGCAGGAGGTCGCAGGCCACATCAGAGGGCTCCGCGGGCCACTGGTTGGGCACCCCTGTTCTAAAGGTTTCCAAATTGTAGAAAATTCAGTACATTCAAATGTATTTTCCGCAGGCTATCCCAACCTGTATAAAGTATTATGTATACAGACAGTACTGCTGAGCCCCGTATGAGTTGCATGGTTTGCTATGGCTATAGTTGGGCCCTATGTGAGAACCTCTGAAAGGTATTTATTGCTGAATATGTACCTTTGGAGGTTATCTCCCTCATTATTGGTCCTGGTGACCATTGTCTAAGGCAGGGTTCTTTCAGCTGTTGCAAAACTACAAGTCCCATGAGGCATTGCAAGGCTGACAGTTACAAGCTTGACTCCCACAGGCAGAGGCCTGATGGGACTTGTAGTTGGAGCTGTAGGACCGCCAGTTTGAGACCCCTGGTCTAAGGCAATGTTTCTCATCTCCAGTCTTCAAGTACCCCCAACAGGTCATGTTTTCAGGCTCTCCATTATTTTACAGAGGTGATTTGATCAGTTTCACTGCCTTAGTAATTACCACAGCCATTTCATCTGAGGGAGATCCCTTAAACATGACCTGTTGGGGGTTACTTGAGGACTGGAGTTGAGAAACATTGGTCTAAGGTACAGAAAGTGATGGAAATCCCACGTTTTTGAGGGGCGACAGGAACAGGAGGTGAAGGGGAATTTTATAGTAGGGTCAGGTTAACCTCCTCAAGTTGGGGAGATCTACTCTTACTTACCTGATGTGTCTCTTGGACATGAAGGACATGAAATCTTCTCAACGGGAAACAAACAGTAAAAAGAAAAACCAAAAAAAAAACCTTGACAGGAATCTTTACCCTTCCTTCTCTATCCAAAACTCAAAAAAAAGTGTTGTCTTTATATACACTTAGCCCCCGTACACACGGTCGGAGATTCCGACGGAATGTGTCCTATCGGACCGTGTTGTCGGATAATCCGACTGTGTGTGGTATGCATCGGACTGTTTCCGTCTGAATATCCGTCGGACCAAATTTTCCAACTTGTTGGAAATATTTTCCGACAAACGGGTCCGATAGGACATACTCCGATCATGTGTAGAGAATTCCGATCGGACAAAGTGCCACGCATGCTCAGATCAAATTCCTACATCAAAGCTATTGGCTACTAGCCTAAACGTAGTCCCATCGTAACGAAAATTACGTCATCACGTTCTGAAAGATCGGATTTTTCGACTACTTTGTCCGACCGTGTGTATGCAACAGTTTCGGACACAATCCGACGGACAAAATCCAACGGATTTGGTTGGCAGAATGTCCAACCGTGTGTACGGGGGCTTAGATACCATCTCAATGACTGGCGTTATTCCACTTCTGGAGCATCTACGATAATACTTTTGACTTTCACATGCTATGTTTTTGTATTTCATCAACTTGTTCTCCGGTTTACTGCCCCTCTCCCAGCATCCTCCTCCTTGCCTCCATGTCCCCAGTTGCCAGTAACGGTTTGTTGCTTGTAATTAATTGGGTGTTGACTATCTAAACGTGTCGGCGTCATCCATCTTCCACCGCAGGAGTACATTGTCATATCTCTCCTTTGCCTCTTCCAGCTTTCAAGTCCATCAATCTCTTATCTCATCTTCGCAGTGCACGTTTCATGTCAGATCAGGCTGGAGCGAGGCCGAAAAGGCGCTCAAGGGGAAAAAAAAAAGTACTCTTTTGAGCTCGTTTGCGGCATCCAAAAAAATGAAAATTTTGCAAAAGATTCTGCCGTGCCAAAGAGGTTTCAGGAATTTGCATGCATTGGCCGTCCATTCCCCTGTGTTGTCTCTAAACGGAGATCAGAAATAAACCATACCTTCGCTTCTCCGTTGTCAGCCCACCAACCGCCGAACACTCGAAGAAGCAATTCAATTAGAGGCAGGCAGTGTGGCAGGAGATGTCACTGGGTCATGAAATATATTCTACCCCTCCGATGTTTCCGTCTGGATCATCTGGTCCCTGTCATTTTTTTTTTTTTTTTACACTTGGCCCAGTCCAAGATTGCCAGCCCACCACCATAATCTTCATTAGTATGCAAATCCCGGCCATCTGACAAGCCGCCCTCCCCGGATCTCCCCCTTTCAGGTTGTTTTCTTTCATTTCTTGGATCTTCATGAATTTCATTAGGAAAATAGATTATTATCTGCCTTGTAATTCAGACTGTGTTAGGACGAGATGAATAAGTGATTGATACAATCTTCTATGAGCTTTTAAGCGTTCACTCCTGGTTTATTGTTCCGTAATATTGGATTCCTTGATTGAATAAAAAAGACTCGTTAGCAACCAAATTCGTCATTTCATTTTGGAAGATTTTGAATTATTTGTGAGTCTGGTTGCCGTGTGCAACAAGTACAGTCCTTTCTTCTGGCTCTTATATTTTGTAAGAGGGGATTTTTTTTTGTCTTGTACTTGCAAAGTTCAACATCAATTGTTTTAGGAAATTTTTTTTTGGGTGAAATGTTTTTGAAAAGATGGAAGTCAAAGCAGAGTACACTCAGTAACATGGAATGTACATGGTCATCTTTTAGGGGACAAGATGTGTTCTTGGTTCTATGCTTGGTTTAAAATTGTATATTAATTACAGGGATGTGTTCAGTTGTTTTCTATTTTCCTCCAATTGTCTCCAGTTTTTTTTTACAAATTTTCACTCAAGGAAAATTCTCAATTATAAATGAAATGCCAATTCAAGGTAAATTTTTCTGGAATTTCGCCAACATTGAAATTAGTTTTTTTTCTGAAATGTTTCCGCTCATCCCTGAGAAGAGCATTCTTCTCTAGAAAAAAAAAATACATCGATTAGGAGGTAGCCATATAATATACAACAAAACTAGAAGCGTAACCATGAAGCCCTTGTGAGGACCTGAATCTAAGGCCAGTACCTCTGTTTGCTGAGCCACCTGAGATGCTGGACTGCTCCCCGTTTGATCGCTTAGGACAACCTTGCCTTGTGTCTTGTTTGTTTTGAACCTTGAACTTTCTGTTCCTCCCATGAACTTTTTATTAAAGAAATGCCTTTGGACTTCCTGTTTGACAGATTAATGTGCTCTTTTCAGCCAATATCTTGCACTTCTCACTCCTGCTGCCGTCCATATCTTTGCTACCACTCATTATCGACCTTTGGCTTGTTCCTTGACTATGCTTCTGCTTGATCCAAACCTGTAATCACTTGTTAACGACCTTTGGCTTGTTTACTGACTATGTTTCTGCTGGATCCCTACCTGCTATATCTGCTACTGGACCCCAGCTTGCTCAATTCCTAGTGGGGTGATCCTGAGGGACGCAACCTGGTACTAACAGGCAGCAAAACCCAACTCCATCATCAGGAGCTCTGGGGAATACTGGTTAGTGCTCACCCTTCACCTTGGGTGAGCTTGCAGCATCCACCAGAGTGGCCTGTTGTATACCTATCCTGCTAGTTGCTGGAAGTCTCTCTACACCAAAGGAAGGCAACCTTAAAGAGGTGGAGACCTACCTGAATAACATGGGAGAAGTCAAAGATCGCCAGGCCCAGTGTTGCCTCCTCACACCAGTTTTAAACCTGTAATTGTCGTACTATTAGGTCGCAATTGCATGCTTTGCACAGCAATCATGGGTTTAAATCAAGTGGTGAGGAGGCAACATATCTCCTCCTTACTACCTGTTAAGCACACTTTTTAGAGGAGCAGCAGTGCTCGCTGCACTTGTTAATGAGCGCTTAGATGCATTTGGCAGTGGCACCCTTAGGGCTCATTCACATGTAAAACCCTGTGGTTGAGTTGTTTTTACTGCCCTAATCCCTACCCATTTTAGCTGCTGAGGCAGCAGCCAACGATGCACACATGCTGCAGCAGGAATTAAGCCCCCTGTTGCTTTTGGTGCATGCTACCACCTGCCCATTCAAGTAAATGGGGCCACCCCACATGGGACAGGGGTCGGCACTACAGAGGAGGCCTCGGCTTATGTGGCTCTTGCTCCCTGCTACAGCTCCATCTTTACAAGTAGTCCTTCTGCATTGCACTCTGATGCTTTGGGATGGTGGGTCGGCAAACCCAGACCACAATCTACCGGTCAGCTGTCCGTGATCTACTGGTAGATCGTGATCTACAGGTTGCTGACCCCCGCTCTACGCCTATAGCTACTGGTCTCGGATCCTGACCTCTGACCTTGACAGCCCTGTTCATCATTTTTCATTCGAACTGTCCTGTAAAAGGGTAGAAATGACCAGAAGAGCGCCAAACACTCATCTTAAGGATCCATATTATTTTGTGTTACAAATTAGAAAAAGCAGCACCATGTCAAACCCTGTGTGTGTGTGTCATCCTCTGGTCCCTCAAAGCGATTGGTGCCGGCTTCAAAGAACTTATCCCACTCGGTACAGCACAGAAAACACAGAAGATAAGACCACACGCTGATTAAGTCACGCCATGTAGTTTGTTTAACCGAGCTGGCTTCCTACACAATATCTGCCACAGCTCACTGACGCGTTGCACCCTGATTGGGCTTAGGCTTAGAAATCATATTATTTCTCGTTGATAAATATGAGACAACATGAAGATGAAAGGTAGCCACTGCAACAGATGTGTGCTGGAGCTGCTTGTGTGCATCCAGTTTTTGGATAGCATCTTATAATAAGTTTTGTCATTCTTTTCCCATCTAAGCTGCGATGAAGGGAGATTGTTTGGCCCCTGAAATGGACTGGCTACCATTTTATCTTCCTGGTGTCTAATTTTTATCAACAATAAATGTTACAGCCTCCTTAGATGACTGGCGCTTTTGTTGATTTAACTTGGATTTATCAGTTGGGGTGACCATTGCTCTTGGGAGGTCTCTGCTTTTTGGTAGAGCTGCTGAAGTTGCACCATCAAACCCAATCAACACCAGAAAAATAGATTCTAGTCCAGCGCCTCACATCTGCTTTTTTCTTGGACTGTGAAAAGAGTGGGGCTGTTATGGTGTCATTTAAACTAGGGCTGTGGAAATTAAATATTAATTCCTTGATTAATCGATAAATTTTTTTATCGATCAAAATTCTTTTGATTGGTACTCACCTCTCCGCCGGCTTCAGGGTTTTCAGGGAGTTCCGTCGGAGATCCGGTGACGTCACGGACATCATCGGACCCCTTCCCCAAGTGTCTCCGCCTGCTAACGAAGGGAAGGAGGGAGGACTCCGGTGACGTTAAAGTTCTGATTGAACGTACGTACAGGGGAGGAGCTACGCATGACGTCACCCGCTGCTGCCCTACGGAACTAACACGATTGTCGGCTTTACATGCTGTGGTTTTATCATCTTTATGTGAGTAGTTTGTGTTTGAACACAAAAATTAAACCTTATACTTAAGCGGTGAGCACTTAGATCTTTTCTTTCTACCCATGACCTGGCGTCCTTGCTGAGATCTAAGGAGACGTGAGAGAAGTTTATGGTCCGTGTTAACCCTTTTGATACCCGCTTGCATGACCACCTGTTTGCACAGGGGTCCATGCCATAAGGTGAGAGTGATTAGTTAGACTGGAGGTGGAGGGATTGTCACGCTACTGTGGGAAAAAAAATGACTTACGTTAATGCTACAGTTTGAATTTAAAACGTATTTGTGTCAACTGTGAAGTTAAGTCATGGATTGTGGAAACGAACTAGTGCCGGGTGATTGTATATAGTGTATACCACATTTACCACTGACTAATGCAGAACTGCAATGCAAGGAGATCAGCTAAAAGTAGTTAGATCTGTATGTGTGTTATAATTAATTGAAATTAGTCGATTAATAGATAAGAAGAAAAAAATGGATCGAACACGAAAATTTTAATCAGTAACAGCCCTAATTTAAACTGATCCTTATTTTTCTTTGCTCCCTGCTCAATGGAAGTTGGTGATGTTTGGTAGAGGTCTAGGATGCTATTTGGCCCCAATTTACTAATTGTTCTGAGCCACTGTGGACCTACTATCTACATAAACCTACATATAATTATCTCATATAATCCTATTTTTCAGCGACCCAATTTATGCTCACCCCCAGGAGAGCCATAGGTTCCCAAGGGGTGCTTGTGTTTTTTTTTTTTTTTTGTCTTGTTTTTGGTGCATTTTGGACACTTTTTTTGTTTTAGATACCTGCCGATCCGAGGCTACCACCATTGGAGACTGCACTGTGACTGTAAAGGACAGATACATGGCATCAGCAGTACCTACCTGCTGGTCCAACATACTATATTCATATATATAACGGATCAGTGTTTTAAGACTGATCGTGATTTTCAAGTGGTTCAGCCCCCTAGGGGTGGCTGGTGGTTGCTGTGGCTAACTTTACTGTGGTCTTATTTTTTTATTCAAAAAAGTATATTTTTTCCCAAAAAAGTGCGCTTGTAAGACCGCTGCGCAAATATGGTGTGACAGAAAGTATTGCAACAACCACCATTTTATTCTCTAGGGTGTTAGAAAAAAAAAGTATAATGGAGTAGTTTTCTAGCAAAAAAAAAGTTTTTAACTCATAAACAACAAATCGCATAGGCTCGGTCCTTGAGTGGTTAAAGTGGTTGTAAAGGCAGAAGGTTTTTTATCTTGATGCATTCTATGCATTAAGATAAAAAGTCTTCTGTGTGCAGCAGCCCCCTTCAGCCCCCCTAATTACGGTACTTACCTGAGGTCTCTCTCTGTCCAGGGATGTCCTCGGGTGTCTCAGCCATCTGAGATTCTCCTCCCTGATTGGCTGAGACACAGCAGCAACACCATTGGCTCCCACTGCTGTCAATCAAAGTCATCTAGCCAATAAGGATGAGCTTGGGCGTGTTCGCACACTCCACGTGCAGAGCCCGCCAGAAAGTCGGCGCTACGCTAATCACAGGCAGTGAGACATTTCTCTGCAGCAGCACATCGGGAAATTGTCTCACTGCCTGTGATTAGCGCAGACTTCCTGGCGGGCTCTGCACGTGCAGTGTGCGAACACGCCCAAGCTCATCCTTACTAGCCAATCAGGGGAGAGAGGGGGCCGGGTCCAGACTTTGTGTTTGAATGGACACAGGAAGCTGTGATTTGGCTCGGGGCAAACTGCTTGTTGTGGGGGATCGGGAAAATGTCTCACTGCCTGTGATTGGCGCGACGCCGTGCTGACTTCCTGGCAGGCTCTGCACGTGCAGTGTGCGAACACGCCTGAGCTCATCCTTACTAGCCAATCAGGGGAGAGAGGGGGCCGGGCTTTGTGTTTGAATAGACACAGGAAGCTGTGACTCGGCTCGGGTGCCCCCACAGCAAGCTGCTTGCTGTGGGGGGGGGGCACTGAACAGGAGGGAGGGGCCTGGATCACAGAAGAGGGACCCGAGAAGAGGAGGATCCGGGCTGCTCTGTGCAAATCCACTGCAACAGAGGAGGTAAGTATAACATGTTTATTATTTTTATAGGAAAAAAAAAACAAGACTTTACCATCACTTTAAGACCTGAACTGCACAATAGAAATTGATTGCAAGAAAATGATCCTTTGCTGTGGAATTTATATGTTTGCTCATTTGAACATGATGCATTTTTACACGGCTTGCTGAGATGGCAGAGACGGTCCCGGGCAGCTGTTCTGTTTCATGGCGCAGATTGCTTATTTTATGAATGACGGTGGGTCAGCATTGGTTCCTCCTGCCCTCCGTCTCATTTACATGTTCATGTGTGTTTATGATCGGCGTGCCTCCACCCCTATCTGCAGTCTGCATACGTTTTAATGAGTCGCAGGGACATGTGTGTCGCAGGAAAAGTCACACTTCAAATATTTCCTCTGAATTAAGACACCTGCTAAGTCAAATCAAAAAGATGCAAATTGAGCTGGCAAGGAGGCTCCTCGTATGTCGGCTAATTAAAATGTAGTTATTCCGACACAGGATTCTTCGGGAATCGGCGCCCCTAGTGGTCAGCGGGTGTCTCTGGAAACGGGTGCATGTCGTCCTTCTAACAGTCATCACGATGCACCTGGCAGGGCTCCACTCCCAGCTGTGAGACAATTATATCTGATGTATGAAGTTTAATTCAAAGGTCATGCGTAGTTGAATAACATAACTTTTTTTATCTCCTTTTCTGGCGAGGAATACAACACAGAGGAGGTCAGTCGTATATTTGTTACTTAACCGCTTCAGCCCCGGAAGATTTTACCTCCTTTCCTGACCAGAGCAATTTTTGCGATTCGGCACTGCGTCTCTTTAACTGACAATTGCGCGGTCGTGCGATGTGGCACCCAAATAAAATTGACGTCCTTTTTTCCCCACAAATAGAGCTTTTCTTTTGGTGGTATTTGATCACCTCTGCGGTTTTTATTTTTTGCGCTATAAGCAAAAAAAAAAGCAACAATTTTGGAAAAAACGCATTATTTTTTACTTTTTGCTATAATAAATATCCCCCAAAAATATATAAAAAAACAAATTTCTTTCTCAGTTTAGCCCGATGCGTATTCTTCTACATATTTTTGATAAAAGAAATTGCAATAAGTGTATATTTATTGGTTTGCGCAAACGTTATAGCGTCTACAAAATAGGTGAGAGATTTATAGCATTTATTTTATTTTATTAGTAATGGCGGCGATCTGCCATTTTTATTGTGACTGTGACATTATGGCGGACACATGGGTCACTTTTGACACTATTTTGGGACCATTGTCATTTATACAGCGATCAATGCTATAAAAATGCACTGATTACTGTGTAAATGACACTGGCAGGGAAGGGGTTAAACACAAGGGGACGATCAAGGGGTTAAGTGTGTTCTAGGGAGTCTAACTGTGTGGGGGGGGGGGGGGGGTGGGCTGCTACTCACATGACCGCGATCACTGCTCCCGATGACAGGGAGCAGTGATTGCTGTCATGTCACTAGGCAGAACGGGGAAATGTCCTGTTCTTCCTCCACTCCATGACACAATGACAGGCACCTAGTGCACATAGAGTCCGCGGGCCCATGATCACGGAGCACGCGACAGGCGTCACGTCAGCGGTGCACGTGCATCCACAATGCCTCATCTTAAAGGGGACGTACCTGTACACCCATTTGCCCAGCTATGCCATTGTGCCAACGTATATCGTCGTGCGCTGGTCGGCATATGGTTAAAGTGTTACTAAACCCACAATAGTAAAATCAGTCTGTAGATCAGAGGTCTCAAACTGGCGGCCCTCCAGCTGTTACGAAACTACAAGTCCCATGAGGCAGTGCAAGGCTGACAGTTTGCAAGCATGACTCCCACAGACAGAGGCATGATGGGACTTGTAGTTTTTGCAACAGCTGGAGGGCGACCTGTTTGAGACCCCTGCTGTAGATGCAGTAAAGCATGCTTACTGTGGAACCTTAGGGGTTAATCCTCTGCATTGTGTAAAAAGGCTGTTTGATCCTGCCTTCTATGATCCTCCCCTTCTTCCACTGTCCCCTATCCATCCCCTGATTATACAGAGCCTTTGTAGGCACTCTGCACATTCTCAGTTTGGTGTGTATTGCTAGAGAGCGTTTTTTTTTTCTCTTGGGAGAGTGCATGTGATCAGCACAGGGCCAATCAGCACTGTCCAGACAGAGGGTCAGGGGTCCTGCATTCTTATAGGACAATTGTAAAATAATGAAAACTCCTCCTACAAGCTTTAACCAGACACTGATAGAAGTCACAAGACTGGTATATATGGCTGATGAGAAAAGGTATTTAGCAGTTTATATTTACTAAAATAATTGCATTTCCATGTTCTGTGTAATATGGGAGACCAGATACAGTGAATGCAGGCTCCTGGGTTTAGTACCACTTTAAAGGGGCACTCCAGTTTTCAAACATTGATAAAGTGTTGCAAACAATTTCCCTTCAGTCTTGAACGGTTTTACCGCCCCCTGTCCCGGACTGAAGTGCCTTATCTGATTTCACTGCACACTGTGAGCTTCTCACAATGTTCATTAGAAACTGCAGCAAGTCAGAAAGAGCCCCGACTCATTTCCTGGCTGGAGGATGCCCGTCACCATCTAGCCCTTTCCTCCCGCGTCTGTCTCTCATTCATTCATTAGGTTTCAGAATGTCGGCTCAGAATCACGTTACCTGGGGTGGTCTGCATGCAAATGCATTCAAAGAATAAAGAAAGTAAATCTGTGTTTCAGCCGATCAATAAGTAAATAAATAAGCAGCGAGTTAATATGGTGTATACACCCACGTGTAAGTCACACATCAGAATGGAATTTAAAAAAAATCATATGAACAATCTTAACAGCCTCATTAGAATCCAGCATTGTGATGTAGTGTCCTTTTATCTTCTTGTATGTCTTCAACACACTAATTGCCTCAATCAGTGCAGAAGAGGTCATATCCAGAGTGACTGATGCCATTAGTGTGTTGCAGACATGCAGAGGATAGAAGGACACCATGTCCCCATCATCAATTCCAATGAGGCTTTTAAGGTTGTGAATTTTTATTCTGCATGATGCCTTTTATTGTCATTTATTTTTTAAGTGATTTTTAAGCACCACTAATATTGTTTGTAATGCAAATGTAGCTGTCCTAGGAATAGGGACGCCCACTCCAGACTGAGACCTACCCATAATGCATTTTGATATTTTCATAACTCCTCCCAAGAGCCAGCCCACTGCTTGTATCAGGACCGAGGGTACTGAGGTCGGGGGCTGTGATGTAATCATGTACAGCCCCCTGCTGGCCCCTCCCACCAGCCATGATCTGCCTGCATTGCATAGACATAGAGAAGCACAGAGATCAGTGGCGGCTGCTGCTCAAATTTTTTTTTGGGGGGGGGGGGGCAAAAAACAATCATCAATTGCAGCCAATGTGCCCATCAAATGCTGCCACTGTGCACATCAAACACTGCCACTGTGCCATCAAACACTGCCACTGTTCACATCAATTGCTGCCACTGTTCACATCAATTGCTGCCACTGTGCCCATCAAACGCAGCCACCGTGCCATCATACGCTGCCACTGTGCACATCATACTTTGCCATTGAACGCTGCCATTGTGCCCATCATACGCTGCCACTATGCCATCAAAAGCTGCCACTGTGCACATCAAACGTTGCCATTGAACGCTGCCATTGTGCCAATCAAACGCTGCCACTGTGCCCATCAATTGCTGTCACTGTGCCTATTAAACACTGTCACTGTGCCCATTAAACTCTGCCACTGTGCCATCATTTGCAGCCACTGTGCCCTCAAATGCTGCCACTGTGCCCATCAAATGCTGCCACTGTGCCCATCAAACGCTGCCACTGTGCCATCAAACACTGCCACTGTTCACATCAATTGCTGCCACTGTGCCCATCAAACGCAGCCACCGTGCCATCATACACTGCCACTGTGCACATCAAACTTTGCCATTGAACGCTGCCATTGTGCCCATCATACGCTGCCACTATGCCATCAAAAGCTGCCACTGTGCACATCAAACGTTGCCATTGAACGCTGCCATTGTGCCAATCAAACGCTGCCACTGTGCCCATCAATTGCTGTCACTGTGCCTATTAAACGCTGTCACTGTGCCCATTAAACTCTGCCACTGTGCCATCATTTGCAGCCACTGTGCCCTCAAATGCTGCCACTGTGCCCATCAAATACTGCCACTGTGCCCATCAAACGCTGCCACTGTGCCCATCAAACGCTGCCACTGTACCCATCAAACGCTGCCACTGTGCCATCAAACGCTGCACACTGCCACTGTGACAATCAAACACTGCCACTGTGCCCATTAAATGCCAGTGTGCCCATCAAACGCTGCCACTGTACCCATCAAACCCTGCCACTGTGCACATCAAATGCTGCCACTGTGCCCATCAAACACTGCCACTGTGACAATCAAATGCTGCCACTGTGCCCATTAAATGCCACTGTGCACATCAAACGCTGCCACTGTGCACATCAAACGCTGCCATTGTGTCCATTAAATGCTGCCAATGTCCCTCCCAGCACACCTCACTCACAACCCTTGCAGCAGTTTACTACCGCTTTAACCCCTTCCTCCAAATTCCGGTGTGATTGGCTGTCATTAATATATATAATGGTCACATGATCAGGAGCTGGTCCCACTAACTACTGATCATTAGCAGGGACCAAGGGCTGTCCTTCGCATCTCAGGCTCTGTGCTGGGAGCCATGCAGTGAGTGTGTACTCTGCACAGAAACATTGGCCACCCAGCGACGCATATGTGCGCCATTTCATTATTAACCACTTCAATACAGGGCACTTAAACACCTTCCTGCCCAGACCAATTTTGAGCTTTCAGCGCTGTCGCACTTTGAATGACAATTGCGCGGTCATGCTATACTGTACCCAAATGAAATTTTTATCATTTTTTTCCCACAAATAGAGCTTTCTTTTGGTGGTATTTGATCACCTCTGCGGTTTTTATTTTTTGTGCTACAAATAAAAAAATACCGAAAATTTTGAAAAAAAAAATGTTTTTTTTTTGTTTCAGTTTCAAAACTTTGTAAATAAGTACGTTTTCTCCTTCACGGATGGGCACTGATGGGGCTACACTGATGGGCACTGATAAGGTGGCACTGATGGGCACCAATGAAGTGGCACTGATGAGGTGGCATTGATGGACACTGATAGGCGACACTGATAGGCGACACGGATAGGCGACACGGATGGGCGACACGGATGGACACTGATAGGTGGCACAAATTGGCACTGATAGCTGGCACGGATTGGCATGGATGGGCGGCACAGATGGGCATTGATAGGCGGCACAGATGGGCACTGATAGGTGGCACAGGTGGGCACTCATTAGCGGCACAGGTGGGCACTCATTAGCAGCACAGGTGGGCACTCATTAGCAACACAGGTGTTATACTGTACTAATGGATGCCAATCAGTGCCAAACAATAATGCATGCCAATCAGTGATGCCCATTGTGGGCACTGATTGCCATCCATTATGGGCACTGATTGGCATCCATTGTGCCTGACTGGCATCCCTGGTGGTCTAGGGAGGATTACCTCTGGTGGTGTCCCTGGTGGTCCATTGTGGGCATCCTCGGGGGGGCTGTGCTGATAATCGATCAGCACAGACCCCCCCTGTCAGAGGAGCAGCCGATCGGCTCTCCTCTACTCGCGTCTGACAGACGCGAGTGAGGAAAAGCCGATCACCGGCTCTTCCCATTTACACTGTGATCAGCCGTGATTGGACACGGCTGATCACGTGGTAAAGAGTCTCCGTCGGAGACTCTTTACCGAGATCGTAGTTGCCGGGTGTCAGACTGACACCCCGCAACAACGATCGCCGCGATGCGCGCCCCCGGGGGCGCGCAGCGGCTCATAATCCTGATCACGTCATATGACGTCCGGTTAGGATTATGAAACCACTTTGCCGCCGTCTATTTGTAATAGGGCGGGCGGCAAGTGGTTAAAGTCTACCCTTTTGCTTCTGCACATATGTGTTAGACAATCGTAAAGGAGCTAATAAAGCATAGCTACCAACAGTCCCTGATTTGGAGAAATGTCCCTCTGTCCCTCATTCCTCCTCATTTGTCCCTCATTTTGGTCTGATCTATATAGTTGTATATAAAATGCACTTTTTATCCATGAAAAAGTGTTTCCCAGAGCTAAACCTTTCATCTGATTTCTAAATTGCTGCATTTGTAAATTCCAAAGGCCAATATAAAGGAATAGTAGTGGTAAAAAAATCATTTGTTGTTTTAACCAATCTTGTTTTTTTGTACAATTCTCCTTTAAGGGGGCGTGGCAAGGGGTGTGTCCTATGCCTGCATACTTTTGCTGATAGGTGTCCCTCATTCCCATCTCAGAAAGTTGGGAGGTATGATATAATATAACACTATTGGTAGTTAAATAGTGCATTTATGACAATAGAGGTTAATACAATTGGGGAAAAAAGAGGGTCCCGTGGGATTTTCTTCTAAAAGAGGGACATCTTCTTCAAATGAGGGACATTTGGGAACTATGATGAAATATTAACCTCTCCTTCTGCCTGCACCACCAAACCATTCCCCACTGAAGCATAGCTCCCAACTTTTTGAGATGGGAATAAGGGACACCGATTAGCAAAAAAAATGTAGGCATAGGACACACCCCCTGCCACGCCCCCTTAGGGGAACAAAAAAAAATATTAAACCCACAAGTGCTTTTTTACCACCACTATTCCTTTATATTGGTTTTTGAAATCTACAAATGCAGCAATTTATAAATCAGATGAAAGATTTAGCGCTGGGGAACACTTTTTGAAAGATAAAAAAAAGTGCATTTTATATACATCTCTATGAATCAGACCAAGGTGAGGGACAAATGAAGAGGAATGAGGAACAGAGGGACATTGCTCCAAATCAGGGACAGTCCCTAGAAATCAGGGACAGTTGGGAGCTATGCTGAAGCCAACTACTGTAGTCTCTCTCCTTTGAAATCACAGGCGGCAGGCAGGTCTGGTTTCAGTCTTTAATTTTCAGTACAAAGAAGGGAGTAGAGGAGGCAGAAGTAAATGTTCAGAAGAAGCAGGGAGATTGTGTGGGCCCCGTGGGCACATTTGTTCGATCACATCCCGTCTTCACTGTAGAGTCTTTGCCATGCGGGCAGTGTGGTCAGATAGGAAGGGATTCAAAGGCTGTGTGCAGTGGGTCATCTGAAAGATTTAAGAAGGATTTTCAACTTCTGGTCATACTTCCTCTTTTAAGTCATTATTCCCCATCCTATAAATCAGTTGTAATCAACTTTCTTGATATGGGGCGCTTCAAGTTTGGCCCTCGATATCACTAAAGGGCAACAAAAACATTTTGATGAATATTCAATGCTAGAGACAGCAGACATACAACAGAATATTGACAAAGACTGCAGACATCATACATGAGATGGTCAGAAACTGCAGAAAATGACATGATACATGAGATGGTCAGAGACTGCACACATGATACAGGAGATGGTCAGAGACTGCACACATGATACAGGAGATGGTTAGAGACTACAACCATGATACAGGAGATGGTTAGAGACTGCAGACATGATACAGGAGATGGTCAGAGATTACAGACATGATACAAGAGATGGTCAGAGACTGCAAACCTGATACAGGAAATGGCCAGAGACTGCAGACATGATACAGGAGATGGCCAGAGACTGCAGACATGATACAGGAGATGGCCAGAGATTACAGACATGATACAAGAGATGGTCAGAGACTGAAGAGACGATACATGAGATGGTGAGAGACTGCAGACATCATACAGGAGATAGTGAGAGACTGCAGACATGGTATAAGAGACGTTAGAGAGTGTAGACATGATACAGGAGATGGTTAGAGACTACAGACATGCTGAAGGAGACTTTGAGAGACTGTGAACATGCTATAGGAATTCTTAGCCCTTGTACACACGGTCGGAGAATCCGAAGGAATGTGTCCTATCGGACCGCGTTGTCGGATAATCCGACTGTGTGTGGTATGCATCGGACTGTTTCCGTCGGAATATCCATCGGACCAAATTTTCCAACTTGCTGGAAATATTTTCCGACAAACTGGTCCGATAGGACATACTCCGATCATGTGTAGAGAATTCCGATCGGACAAAGTGCCACGCATGCTCAGATCAAATTCCTACATCAAAGCTATTGGCTACTAGCCTGAATGTAGTCCCATCGTAACGAAATTACATCATCACGTTCTGAAAGATCGGATTTTCCAACAACTTTGTCCGACCGTGTGTATGCAACAGTTTCGGACAAGATCCGATGGACAAAATCCGACGAATTTGGTTGTCGGAATCTCCGACCGTGTGTACCAGGGCTTAGAGACTGAGGACATTCGTTGACTCGAGATATATTACATAAAAAAAAATCACTGCTATAACAAGACAATAGGGAAATACAAGGTAGTGTCTGCAGGGGAGGGGGCCAGAGGACCATAGAAAAAGTGCCATAGGGCCACAGGTTGGACACCGTGGATGAAAAAAATAAGGATTTCACATATAGGGAACAACAGATAAAAAGCAGAAATGGATAGTTGGGGTTAGATGGGAATCTCCTGATATGCCTCTCATACGCCAAGGCCCATGTATAATCTGGGAGGTGGGTAGTGCCAGGCCACAAATCTCTTATTTTAGGGCAGATTCCCTGTATGTATCTGTTCTGCAGTCATAGGAGTGCGCACAGGGTGTGCCAGGAGTGCCTGGGCACACCCTAATCACTCCATGTGGCACAGAGTCCCCCTGTTTAAACTCTGGATATTTCACCAAAGCCCCTTAAAGTTGTTGTAAACCCTTAGGCCGCGTACACACGGGCGGACTATCCGTCCAACTAAGTCCGTCAGACAATCCGACAGACAGTCCGTCCTACTTTTGAATGAACGGACTTGACCACACACGACGAACAGACAGTCCGCTGAAAGCTTGCGCGATGACGTGTACAGCACGTACGACGGGACTAGAAATACGACGTCCAATACACTGCAATGCAACCTTCGGCCGTGTAAATCCTTTCTGAGCATGCGCCATACTTAGTCCGTCCAACTAGCCTACTCACGAGCGGACTGTCCGCTGAAACCAAGTTTGGACGGACAATATTACGGAAATTCCTAAAGACTTAGTCCGCCAGACTGTCCGCTGAAAAAGTCCGCTGAAGCCCACACACGAGCGGATTGTCCGCTGAAACACGTTTCAGCGGACCAAGTCCGTCAGACAGTCCGCCCGTGTGTACGCGGCCTTACAAACCACTTTGACCTACAGGTAAGCCTAGGCTAAGGCTTACCTGTAGGTCCAAGAAATATCTCCTAAATATCTCCTAAACCGAAATAATTGGCAAAAGACAGGCACCACTGTCTACGGCGCATGCGCACTGAGCGCGCCACTGTTAAGGGCGATATGCTCCCGTGCGCTTGTGCGGGAGTGACGTCATCGCGGCTTCGTCGAATGACAGCGCCGGAGCAGCGAGACCCACCAAGAAGATGGAGGTTCCGTACACAAGGGGACAGCGGTGACATCGCTGGCTCCTGTGTCAGGTAAGTGACACATAATGGGCTCCTATGCGATGCATATTAGTTCATTATGCTTTACCTTTGCAGGGAATCAAAGAGGAAGTAACACCCATCAGGGTTTACTTCCTCTTTAATGGGGCTCCTAAAAAAATTTGTAAAAAATTAAATAATAAAAAGAAAAACTACTGACACCATGCACTGCCCTACTGACACTGTCAGTATATATATATATATATATATATATATATATACACATGCACATGTGTTTGAGCTTTGGGATGCACACCCTAATGCTATAGGCTGTGCACACACCTATGTACAGTTATCAATGTGAGCTCAGCTATCTCTTCCATCAGGAAGCACAATGTGATCCGTGTAATGCGTCTGCTTGTATGATAGGAAGCGGCTCATTCCTCTGTCTTAAGCACCTTTGATGGGATTACATCATGTTGAATAAGGTTTTACCACTATGGATTAGTCTTTAGCAAGAGGCTTCTCCGAATGTGACCTAGATAATGTAAAAAGCGATAATCTCCAATGTATAGAAAATCACTGAAGGTTTGCCGCAAGCGCGACTTTTCCAGGAAATCACGGCGGTGGCACGGCGGTCGTCTCCGGGAGAGCGGACTTGGAGAAGAGAACCACTGGGAAGAGCCGGTGGGCTCTAACAAAGAAGGTTTCTGATGGAAAACACACAACATCGGATGGGATTATTATTCCTGTGCCCTCTCCAGCTTTTGGCCCTTTGATACCTTTGAAATAGCAGATTTGGTTATTTTTTTGGATCAGGGGGAGGGGGAGGGGGAGGGGGGATGACGACTTATCATTGCAGACAATCTAATTGGCTTTAGTAGTGGACACTCCTAAATACAGTTAACGGCAAATCTGCAGAACATCTGGGAACTGGTTTTAAGGCTGGACTTCAGACAAAGAGCTAAATACACAGATGAAATCCATGTAATGGATTTGTATTTCTGCCCATCCAGCCCTGAGATTTACACAGCTCTGCCACAGAGCACAGCCCCATCAGGCAGGGCAAGGGTCCTGATTTTTCCATGTTGCAGTTCAGTGTCACTTACAGGTCTTGTTCTTTTGCCATGAAGCCAGACGCTTCTCCAGGACTTTCCTAAAATCCAGGCCGATCCCCTTGAAGCTCCATCCGGCCACTTTCTCCCAACTCACCTTTGTCCTCCATGGCGCCCCCTTAAGCTTGATCCAGACTTACTGTAGATGGATCTCAGGGACTTTTTGCAATT
Source organism: Lithobates pipiens (assembly GCF_037356315.1). Lineage (NCBI taxonomy): Eukaryota > Metazoa > Chordata > Amphibia > Anura > Ranidae > Lithobates > Lithobates pipiens. The sequence continues at coordinate 23,866,605 of NW_027507686.1, forward strand.
CTGGGCCAACCCGCTCTGAGCCCTGGCCGGCTACTTTCACTGACCGTACCCCGGTCCTCCTCAGTCAGCTTGGCCCGGAATTGGCCGACCCCCTCGGAGCCTCAGTTCCCCCTTCCGGTGATTGGACAGTAAAAGGAGAAGCAGAAGACTGATAGGTTCATCTCTCTGTCACTCTGCTGTCTCCTCCTATCAGCATGTTACTTGTTCAGACATGAGCACTGCAGCACACCTGATTGGCTCCTTTCCACTCGCTGTCTCAGTGACACTTGGGCAGGAAGTGAAGGGACAGGAAGACAGCCAGCAATAAAAATGTAAACAAGAGTCTAACCTTCCCCCACAGTGTTATGATCTACCCCAGGGGTCTCCAAACTTTATAAACAAAGCGCTAGTTTTCTGTGATTCAGACTTTAAGGGGGCCGGACTGTGGCCAGTGGGAGCAGAAAATGTTCTGGTGTCAGTGGGAGGAATAGTGTCCCATCATTGGTGTCAGTGGGAGGAATAGTGCCCCATCATTGGTGTCAGTGGGAGGAATAGTGGCCCATCATTGGTGTCAGTGGGAGGAATAGTGCCCCATCATTGGCGTCAGTGGAAGGAATAGTGCCCCATCATTGGTGTCTGTGGGAGGAATAGTGCCCCATCATTGGTGTCAGTGGAAGGAATAGTGCCCCATCATTGGCGTCAGTGGAAGGAATAGTGCCCCATCATTGGTGTCAGTGGGAGGAATAGTGGCCCATCATTGGCGTCAGTGGAAGGAATAGTGCCCCATCATTGGCATCAGTGGGAGGAATAGTGTCCCATCATTGGCGTCAGTGGAAGGAATAGTGCCCCATCATTGGTGTCAGTGGGAGGAATAGTGCCCCATCATTGGTGTCAGTGGGAGGAATAGTGCCCCATCATTGGTGTCAGTGGAAGGAATAGTGCCCCATCATTGGTGTCAGTGGGAGGAATAGTGGCCCATCATTGGCGTCAGTGGAAGGAATAGTGCCCCATCATTGGCATCAGTGGGAGGAATAGTGTCCCATCATTGGCGTCAGTGGAAGGAATAGTGCCCCATCATTGGTGTCAGTGGGAGGAATAGTGCCCCATCATTGGTGTCAGTGGGAGGAATAGTGCCCCATTATTGGTGTCAGTGGAAGGAATAGTGCCCCATCATTGGTGTCAGTGGAAGAAATAGTGCCCCATCATTGGCGTCAGTGGGAGGAATAGTGCCCCATCATTGATGTCAGTGGGAGGAATAGTGCCCCATCATTGGTGTCAGTGGGAGGAATAGTGCTCCATCAATTATGTCAGTGGGTGGAATAGTGCCCCATTATTGATGTCAGTGGGAGGAATAGTGCCCCATTATTGGTATCAGTGGGAGGAATAGTGCCCTATTACTAGTCTTAGTGAGAAGACAAGTGCCCCATTATTTGTATTGCTAGGAGGATTACAGTGGCAGGAACTATTCTCCACTGTTGCTGAGAGTGGGGGGAATAATGGCCCCAAGGGCCGGATAAAAGCAAAGGGCTGCATCTGGCCCCCGATCTGTAGTTTTGTAGACCACTGATCTACCCCATTGGAGAGATTTCCCATCCCCTACTGTTCCTCAAATAGGGCAAAAAGTGAGAAAAGATCTAACAAACAGAGACACGGACATTAATAAAATACCAACAGAGGTTCTAACCCAGGAGTGGGCAACCTCGGCCCCCTGACACACACAGCTCCGCTACACACTATGGTTAGGAGAGTGACACCTTTTGCAGCTTCCTGGTGTCACTGGACCACCCACTGGACCATAAATGAGTATCTTCACTCTGTTAAGGTCATCCCTGTGTTCATCTCCTCCTAAACCTCTCCGCTTTCAGCCAACCCCAATGCCTGCAACATGTCAGATGTTGACAGAACCTTGCAGTGAACCTCGGCTCCCCAGATGCTTTGGAACTACATTTCCCATGATGCTCTTGCACTCTGCAGTGTAGTGGAGCATCATGGGAAATGTAGTTCCAAAACCTCTGAGGTGCCAAGGTTCTCCATCACTGGAACCATGCATTCGATCCGTAAAGAGTCTTCAGAATGTTATATTAGTAATAGTATAAGATATATTTGGTAGTTTATGTTGGTAATATAAACAAGCGCTGGGCCTTATTGGGGGGTTTTTCCTGTGGGGGACCCCGGGGGGGGTGGGGGGAGAACCAGACTTGCTGTCTATACTCACACAGTCAGCACAGTCCTGATGGCGCCCCGCTGACAGCGGCCGTGACATTGTCCTGCTTTGTTTTTGAAATACTTCATTAATCTGCATTACCCCTCCGCTGTCTCCCTCGCCGAGTTTTTCCACGGCTTCACAATGAAAATAAATTATTTACATCTCGGGAAAGCGGAGGAAAGGTCACTGTCGGCGGACACCTCTATTCGCCGCTAAGATGTAGAGCTGCTCCCGGTCATGGCTGGAGCAGCTCCGAGAAAATAAGCATTTATTCCATCAACGTGAAGAAATTACCACGGCTCCACCATCCACCGCGCCGGCATTCCTATCGGAGGAGCAGGTGTTATAAATCGCCTGGCGGGAAGATGAAGGCGAAGCAGAGAAAAGCCTTAATCCTATTATTCTGGTCCAGCTCCACAAGGGCGATGTTCAGCTTCAAACCAACTTATGTACTAAAATATGGATATATGTTTCATGAAAAGTGCAGCATGCTAAAAAAAAGTCTCGTGTAAAACTTCCAGGTATCTATTACCTCTCTCAGAGATCACAGGACTCCCCCCGGCGTTGCCTTCATCTGCTGTTCTCTCCGGAATGACGGTGCCATCTTTGTTCAGTAGACAGGTGCGGTTCGTTTCGTACGAATCGAAAATTCATACGAATTTCTGAAAATTCTAAGCATCCGAAATACGAATTTCTATGCTTCCGAATTGTATACGAAATGCGAAATTTCGTTGACGAATTTCGGATCCAAATTCCGTTACAACGGAAACGCGACTGGTGTTTTGTTGACCAATCAGATGTTTTCTTCTGCTGCTGAGTGAGGGTTGGGAAAATGACCTTTTTTAATATGGGAGTGGTGGGGAGCCCCTCATGGATGGTGGGAGCCCCTCATAATGAGCACAGCACGGGGATGGTGGGAGCCCCTCATAATGGGCACAGCACAGGGATGGGGGGAACCCCTCATAATGGGCACAGCACAGGTATGGTGGGAGCCCCTCATAATGAGCACAGCACAGGGATGGTGGGGGCCCCTCATAATGAGCACAGCACAGGGATGGCGGGGCCCCTCATAATGGGCACAGCACAGGGATGGTGGGAGCCCCTCATAATGGGCACAGCACAGGGATGGTGGGAGCCCCTCATAATGGGCACAGCACAGGAATGGTGGGAGCCCCTCATAATGAGCACAGGGATGGTGGGAGCCCCTCATAATGAGCACAGGAATGGTGGGAGCCCCTCATAATGAGCACAGGGATGGTGGGAGCCCCTCATAATGAGCACAGGGATGGAGGAGTCCCTCATAATGAGCACAGCGCAGGGATAGAGGGGGTCCCTCATAATAGGCACAGCACAGGGATGGTGGGGGCCCCTCATAATGGGCACAGCACAGGGATGGTAGGAGCCCCTCATAATGAGCACAGCACAGGGATGGTGGGGGCCTCTCATAATGAGCACAGCACAGGGATGGTGGGCGCCCGTCATAATGGGCACAGCACAGGGATGGTGGGAGCCCCTCAAAATGAGCACAGTACAGGGATGGTGGGAGCCCCTTGTAATGGGCACAACACAGGGATGGTGGGAGCCCCTCATAATGAGCACAGCACAGGGATGGTGGGAGCCCCTCATAATGAGCTCAGCACAGGGCTGCAATTTACATGTTTGGATGTTCTGTGGCCACCGCCTTCATTTTTTTCCATGCAGTGCTGTTTTTACTATGGATACGTATAAGTGAAATACTTTATATTAGATGCAACCCTTTAGGGGTTTTACACTATCCAGCATTTTATGTTTTATTTGGATCTGACTACATGATATTTGGGTAGAGTCCCCTGGATGGTCTGGAGCTGTTCCTGATGTGGTTCCTTTGTATATCACCTGCTGGTGACCCCTTCCAGGACATATTGATCAAGCCTGTTTGACCCTTTGTAATAAAGGATCCAGGCTCTCTGGTAAGAGTCCAACCTGTTGTAGTGGAGTGTTCACTCGGTGAAGGGATTGGAAAACCTTATACACAGTTGAATAATGGAGTTCGCCATTTGACCATTATGGTCCAGTTGGACTGTTTATTTATAATTTTTTTCACTATTTTTATTGCCAATCTTTGTAGCCCAACACAGCTTTTTTCGGTGACGTCAGCTGACAGCAGGCTTCAGCCCGCTGTCTGCTGAAAACAAGTCACAGGAGTGCAGAACTAACTGCACTTCTGTGATCCACAGGAGGAGTACAGCCAAATGAGGTTTGGTTGTACTTCTCCTTTAAGGAGAAGCAGAACCATATCTCACAATAAACTGGATCATTACCTGAATTACATCTCCGACCCATTCCAACCACCTTATCCACCAAGTTAATGGTAAAAGAAATCCCTGTAAGGACTACCTCCCCAAGTGTACACCATGGGTGGTCATGTGATTGGGTGCCTAGGCACTGGTTACACAACGTCATCTGAAGCCTATTAAGGTTTAGTTCATACCTGCAGCTGTGATTACACACGCGTTTAGGGTAGTCCGTTCATTTGAATGGACTGCCCCTTACACTTTTCCAAAAACGCACCGCATTGTAAAGGTGCCATTAAAGAGGAAGTAAACCCTGATGAGTTTACTTCCTCTTTTATTCCCTGCAAAGGTAAAGCATAATGGATTATTATGCATCGCATAGTAGTCCATTATGTGTCATTTACCTGACACAGGAGCCAGCGAAGTCACTGTGTCCCCTGTAGTCCGCCGCATCCATCTTCTTGGTGGGTCTCGCTGCTCCGCCGCTGTCATTTGGTGAAGCCGCGATGATGCCAATCCCGCGCATGCGCACGGGAGCCGCCACGCGCGGCATATCGCCGTTGACGGCTGCACGCTCAGTGCGCCTGCGCGCCGCTGTCTGCAGCGCATGCACCGTAGACAGCGGTGCCCGTCTTTCGGCAAATATCTCCTAAAGCGTGTAGGTTTAGGAGATATTTCTTGGACCTACAGGTAAGCCTTAATCTAGGCTTAGCTGTAGGTCAAAGTGTGTTGTATGGGTTTACAACCACTTTAACAATGCCACTGCTTCGGGTCTGCTACAAGCACGTAATTTACACTTGTTCTCAACTAGGGATGAGCCGAACACCCCCCGGGTTCGTTTCGCACCAGAACCTTCGAATGGACCAAAAATTCGTACGTACTTTAGAACCCTATTAAAGTCTATGGGACTCAAACGTTTGAAATCAAAAGTGCTAATTTTAAAGGCTAATATGCAAGATATGCAACAGAACAACACCAGCAATAAGGGGTATCTTCAGGTGTATACTGTGCTGTGCTGGAGGCACACAACACCCACTTTAACTCCTGCAGATGCCTGTATGAGAGAACACCAGCAATAAAGGGTAGATACAGGTGTATACTGTGCTGTGCTGGAGGCACACAACACCCACCAACTCCTGCAGATGCCTGTATTAGTGAACACCAGCAAAAAAGGGTAGATACAGGTGTATACTGTGCTGGAGGCACACAACACCCACTTTAACTCCTGCAGATACCTGAGAAAAGAACACACTGTCCCTGCCTATCTTGCTCTTTCCCTGCACGCCGGAACACACTACACAAGGCCGCCATGCTGGCGGCTTATATAGTGTAGGGCGTGTACTAAACTCCCTGAGCTATAATTGGCCACAGGCATCCTGCATATACACATATTGGGGTAAAGGGCAAATTACAGCAGCCTTTTACCACGTGATCAGCTGTGTCCAATCACAGGTGATCACGATGTAAACACAAGCTGGTCATTGGAATTCATTTCCTCAAGCTGACAGTGTGAGGAGAGCTGATAACGGGCTTGTGTAAAATGAACATCTACACTAATAATCAGGGCACTGATTATCAGCATCCTGATTATCAGTGCAGTCCCAACAGTGCCCACCAATGCTGTCATCAGTGCCCATCAGTGCAGCCTCATCAGTGCGCACCAGTGACGTCTCATCATTTCCCATCAGTGCCCACCAGTGCCGCCTCATCAGTTCCCATCAGTGCAGACTCATCAGTGCCCACCAGTGCAGCCTCATTAGTGCCCACCAGTGCCGCCTCATCAGTTCCCATCAGTGCCCATCAGTGCAGCCTCATCAGCAGACATCAGTGAAAGAGAAAAATTACCTGTTTGCATAATTTTATAGCAAACCTTATAACCTTTTTTTTTTTTTTTTCACAATTTCCAGTCTTTTTTAATTTGTTTAGCAAAAAATAAAAAAACCCAGTGGTAATTAAATACCATTTAAAAAAAAAAAAATGTTGTGAAAAAAAATGATAAAAAATTCACATGGGTACAGAGTTGCATGACGCAATGGTCATTCAAAGTGTGACAGCACTGAAAGGTGAAAATTGGCCTGGGCAGGAAGGGGGTGAAAGTGCCCGGTAAGCAAGTGCTTAAGGAGTACACTCAAGCAGAACCAGTCCACCCGCTATTCTGCCTGATTCCCCCTGTTCAGCTGAGACCATGTGAAAAATGCCAAAGCCTTTGATCACATGACCTGGTGCCGTCGGAAGTTGGAGCATCAGTGAATGCAAACTAGACAAATATTATAAGGACAGGATAGGCAACCTCGGCACTCCAGCTGTTGGGTAACCACACGTCCCACGAGACATTGCAAGACTCCTGACAGTCACAGGCAGAGGCACGATGGGGTTTGTAGTTACACCACAGTTGGAGTGTCGAGCTTGTCTACTGCTTTTATTTTATTTTATTTTTAAAGATATCTTTTTATTTGTATGTTAAATAATTTTTAAATAATTTTTCTTATTATTTGACTTACTTTTATATGGTATTTATTTGTATTATATCTGTTTATTATGTTCTAAGGGTAGGGCGCTTGAGGGAAGTGGAGGGCGTTCATTTAGGTATAGTTTTGCATGTTCATGCACAGAAACATTGTACACACAACCTGTAATAATATGAGCATGAGGAGCAACAGTTTGAAATGCCTTCAACCCAGAGAAGTACAGTGGGAATTGTGGGTTTATAAATCATATTTTGACATTAATATTCCCGAAATATAATTACCCCATCCCTCTCCCGCATATGTGTCAGGCACGGCCCAAATCTCCTTTTATTTGAGCCAGACAAACCGGATTACTGCTCGCCGCCCTCCCCGCGATGAATTATAGTTACGGCAGTTTGATCTGGGCACGGGAGACGGCGGGTATAAATCATAATATTAGGTGGAATGGCATTTAATCCCGCCGAGAGCATTTGGGTGAGGATGAATGTCTGATATCTGGTGTCAGGCTCATTCCCCCCCCCCCCCGCCCCACCCCCTTCGCTGTACTTTCCCGGATCAAGATGAAATCAGTTGGACGGGATCTGCAGCGTTATACCTCCGATAATATACAGCGGCGAGAGGTGCCGGGGCTCCTTTTTTGATGAGTTCTTGCCTTAATAGTCTTATCTCCCCGGCTCCTGTTCCGTCTTCTTTTGTGGCAGCGCCTTTGTTGCGGCGCACCTCGGTGGCGGCAGGCTAAATGCTCTGTTTTGTCCTATTTTTTTATTTTTTTTTGCAGCGACCTTCTTCAGCTCTGGCACTTTAGCCGGAGCCCCAGGAAGCCACTCAAGCATTGTGCTACGTATGAAAAGCTGTTTCTATACAGGAACCCGACACAATAACACTCGAGAAAGCACATAATGGTCCTCTCACCCTTTTTTTTTTTGCTGCTGTTTATGACAGCCGAAGTTTGCAAATAATTTAATCATCGTCCTAGCGCCGTAAATGTAATTTGAGAAATACTCTTGGGGTTTTATTTGGCCTCCTCGAGAGACATTCAATCAGCCGGTTTCTTATCAGAGAAATTGAGTTCACCGCTGGCTGTCCGGTAAATGAGGAAGATTCGGTCACAGCGAGCGAGCGAAACAGTCAGGGTTTAGGCAGAAATAGAAATCCGTGGCTTTCGGGTCAAGAAATATTCTGTTTGAAATGGCTTTTTCTGTTCTGTTTTCCTTGGCTGTACCCATCTCCTTATGCCTTTTCTTTTCTTCTTACTGCGGGAAAAGATTTTATTCTGTGGATGGTGAACTCGTTATTTTTTGAATCTCTATTTTTAAGATGAAGTGCTTGCACTACATATTTCTTATTGAAGAGGAGAACTTCTTTCCTTGGTTTCCTTTCCTTGAGAATAATCCTTATTTATGTTGAAAGAGAAGGAATAGTCTTATAATGGGATGACCTTTGGCTTTGGGGGGCAGGACACAACCAACTAACCCTTTGGTGGTAGGGGCAAATTTCTGGGGGCTAAAAAATGTGGCCTACACAAAGTGTGCCATGGTGCCTCATTGATGAGTGGACAAGACGAAAGCAGGGTCTTCATGCATAGTTTATCAGCTAGGGTTCCTCCAAAGGTTTCTAGGGGCTCCTTGAGCAATAAACAGTTTCTGCCTCTGAGATAAGTAACAGTGACAACAATATTCATAAGGAATTCTTCCCTATGACCACAAATGTAAGGGGCATTCTTCCCAGTGGATATCTCGCTGATGGTAAGTCATATTAAGGAATCATGTGACCACTTATAAATTAATTACTAGTACACCTACAGAATATTCACCCTCATCGGGCAATTTATTTGGTGCAATCGAACAAGGTAGGCCTTCAGAACAGCCTAAATTCAACATGCCATTTAAAAATGTGCCTCTGCCAGTCAGTTCAGAAGACGAAAACATCTTGATAATTTAGGAGGTCAAATGACAGTGAACCCCACCTCTTCTAGTTGACTACAAGTCCACATCTGCTCCGGTAACCGCTCTTTACAGCAGTGCTATGCAGTAGGTTGTCTGAACACACAACACAGCGAACCCTGAGGAGCACATGGAAGGGTGACACATGTCTAAAAACAACAAACAAATATTCCCAGCTTACTTACCAGCCAGCCTGCAACAAACCAAATCAACCCTGTCTAATAGTTCATCAGTGTATTTTTTTTCCCCAAAAAATTGCGTTTGAAAGACCTCTGCGCAAATGCCATGTGACATAAAATATTGCAACAACCGCTGTTTTATTCCCTAGGATCTCTGCTAAAAAAAAATATATATCATTTTTGGGGGGTTCCAAGTGATTTTCTGGCAGAAAATACAGGACTTTTACTTGTAAGCAACAAGTGTCAGAAAAGATTTAGTCTTTAAATGGTTAAACTGAGAACTCCTCCACACAGAGCTCAGTTCATTCAGAAGTGTAAACATTGTATCTCTTTACTCTTTTCTTGGCAGACTGCCCAGAGAGGAGGAAAAGCTTCACTCAAGACTCAGGCAACTTGCATTGACTTCTATTACAGAAGTCTTTTGTAAGTCGCACTATAGTTCTAATCAGCCTTTTTATCAGCACAATTGGCCGATGCCGATTAATTAAAAAACGGCAAATATCGGCCAATATATCGGTCGACCTCTAATCATGTGACCCCTTATAAATCAATTACTAGTACACCTACAGAATATTCACCCTCATCGGCCAATTTCTTTGGTACAATCGAACAAGGTAGGCCTTCAGAACAGCTTAAATTTGACGTGTCATTTAAAAACGTGCCTCTCCCTCTTCAGGGTTCGCTGTGTTGTGTTCAGACAACCTACTGCATAGCACTGCTGTAAAGAGCGGTTACCGGAGCAGATGTGGACTTGTAGTCAACTAGAATAGGTGGGGTCATTCTCATTTGACCTCCCTAATTATCAAGGTGTTTTCATCTTCTGAACTGACTGGCAGACAAAAATTCCCAGCACACTTACCAGCCAGCCTGCAACATATCGAATTAACCTTTTCTAACAGTTCACATTAAAACAAGGGGTTTAGTTTGTACACATTTGCAGATGCCGATGCCACATCACAGCACCTCAGTGTACTACAGTCCTATCTCTATAATTATGAGAGTCTCTTGAGTTGGAGGACATATATAATGGATACATTTAGGGCAGGTATGCCTTAAGGGAGCCCACCCCTCCCTAAAAGTATAGGGACACACTGGACAACCAGCTGTAGCACAATGGCAGTGAAGGTATCCAGTGCGTCCTCTCACCAAATCACCAACAGTACAAACATATGGCAACCACCCCAACCTATCACTGGCCTTTGCAGCAAGGGGCACATGGAAGGGTGACACATGTCTAAAAACAACAAACAAAAATTCCCAGCTTACTTACCAGCCAGCCTGCAACAAACCAAATCAACCCTGTCTAACAGTTCACATTAAGGGGTTCTCCCTCCCTCAGTTTGAGATTAATGTGTGCCTTTTATATCTGACTGGAGTTTAGCATCAAGTGTTTATATATGTGACAGCTAGCACAATGGGGGTGCGTTCTTTAGTACCTGTTGGCATGCACCCAAATTTCACTGTTTCAATGGCTGATTAACTAATTGCAAGCTCTTGTTCATCACTCACTGGCTCGACCTAACCTAGGCACCCTCAGAAGTCCTCTCTGTCTCCTATCCAGACCTATCCCTTATGATATGTGACAGTGACAGAGTTACTCTTAAGTGAGAGCTGATATATGGCTGTAATTATCTCCAGTGCTGAGCTTAATTTCTTTTCCCTGGCAGTAGGGATGCTCTGTTATGTGAAAACACAGTTTTTATTGGGTTCAGAGGTGTTCATGTCCCAGAGAGTAATTTCGGAGGCTATCTGAGAAGGCAGACCAGCCACTAACCCTGTCTGACATTTAGCGTTCTGAAATATGAACGAGTTATGCTATAAATATGCCGCTTTTCCAAAGAATGTAATGTTTATTTTTCATATATTTTGGCGCCTATATAATTGCTTTTTATCTGTATCCAAGGGCTGTTACTGGGTGCAACCTGGAACCTTCTACAGTCCACGGAAATCCTGTCTCTGCAAGTATAACTGCCTGTTCTATAAATCTACAGACAGTGCCATTATGGGAGATATACAGTGCCTTGCAAAAGTATTCACCCCCCCCCCCCCCCCCCTTGGCTTTTTACTTATTTTGTTAAATTACAGTCTTTAGTTCAATGTTTTTTGTAATCTGAATTACATGGGATGGATCAGAACACAATAGTCTAAGTTGGTGAAGTAAAATTAGAAAAATATATACCGTATTCATCGGCGTATATCACACACGTTTTCCCCCTTAAAATCAGGGGAAAATCGTGGGTGGGTGTTATATGCCGATCCCCCGCTGATTGTGAGCCCTTGTGCGGCTTTCAGCCACCTTCGGCCAAAGGCGGTCGAAAGCTGCAGAGAACTGCCGAAGGCGGGCAAAAGCCGCCGAGAACTACCAAGCGCCGCCCAGATACACAAGACATCCGGCGCCATTTTTTAAAAGGTAAAGCTGAGAATTAAACTGACAAGGCTGCAAATGATGGACAAAGATGCATATGACACTGACAAGGGTGCAATGATGGACAAGGCTGCATGACAAGGCTGAAAATGACACTGATAAGGCTGCATTGATGGGCATTTAAATGTAAGTTTTTTTTCCTTAAGCTTCCCTCCTAAAAGTTTTTTTCCTTAAAATTACCTCCTAAACTTGGGGTGCGTGTTATATGCCAATAAATACGGTATATAAAACTATTTTTCAGAAATAAAAAACTGATAGTTGGCATGTGCGTATGTATTCACCCCCTTTGTTATGAAGCCCATACAAAGCTCTGGTGCAACCAATTACCTTCAGAAGTCACATAATTAGTGAAATGATGTCCACCTGTGTGCAATCTAAGTGTCACATGATCTGTCATTACATATATACACCTTTTTGAAAGGCCCCAGAGGCTGCAACACCTAAGGAAGAGGCACCACTAACCAAACACTGCCATGAAGACCAAGGAACTCTCCAAACAAGTAAGGAACAATGTTGTTGAGAAGTACAAGTCAGGGTTAGGTTATAAAAAATATAGAAATCTTTGATGATCCCTAGGAGCACCATCAAATCTATCATAACCGAATGGAAAGAACAGCACAACAGCAAACCTGTCAAGAGACGGCCACACACAGTGGGGTACTAAGTGGAGGGCAGGGGGACGGGCTGGCCTGGGTGCCACACACTGGGGGGGGTATCCGAGGGGGAGCCCCTTCTGGTCCCAGTCGGGGCAGCACTCGTGGGCTCTCTCCACCCCGAAGTATGGGGAAAAAAGAGCTGCCGGTAGTAGGGAGCGCACCAGATCTTCCACGAACTGGGCAGGGGAGCGCCCCTCAGCCCCCTCTGGTAAGCCAATGATCCGGAGGTTGTTCCTCCTGCTTCGGTTCTCTGCATCCACGGCCCTGTACTCAAGAGCCTTCACCTTTGTTTGCAGCGTACGGATGGAAGCTGTATGGTCTGTGATGGTATTCTCCACCGCTCCCACCCACCTCTCAGCCTCAGACACCCTGGACCTTATCTTGTCCAGGTCCTGTCGGATCAGGCCCACATCCAGCTGAACCTCCTCGATCTTTGATGCCAGAGTAGAGTGGCAGGCAGTCACAGCAGATCGGCATAAGTAACGATGCCATGATCTTGAGCAGTCCCGGGGATTCTGATGCTGGGTCTCCCTTGTGGTCTGTCTGCGACGCCATATTGCAATGGTGCACAGATTCTCCCGGGGCGCAGGAGGTCGAGCCGGTCTCTCCAGGGGTATACAGAGGAAACGTATTCTTCTTGCCCATTTCTGAACCCCTGGGGTCCTGGAAGGCATCCAGAGGTCTCAGGGTCTTACAAGTAGATACAATCGTCAGGCACGGATGTAAAATCGGATCACACTCCAAAAGAGCTCAGCCAGCACGTCCGCTCACTCCGCCATCCCGGCCACGCTCCCCATGGATGTTCCAGTTTGATGTAGATGGCCTCTTTCAAACCAGTTGTCCTCCCTCTCCTCGTAAGAATTCCCCCTAAAGTAGAACTATAGGCACAACTTTTTTTGGCTAGTTCTAACCCCACCCCTATCAGATTTGTTTTTGCCATCTGTGTCCCATTTTGGAGATTTCCCCTTTGCTTTCTGTCCCATAGCCAAAGAGGAAGTCAGAGGAAATCCCTGCAAATTAAGGAAATTGCTTGGGGACGTCCCAGTTACCAGAACTAGTGTCCTCATATCTTCTCTATTACCTTTCTGGGGACAAATTTGGGATTTTCTTAACGGTAACAGATAACGGTACACAGGACAAGACAAATAGGGGGGATGCAGCTCCTTAACCACTTGCCGCCCGCCATATAACAAAATAACGTCGGCAAAGTGGTTGCGATATCCTGACTGGACGTTATATGACGTCGTTCAGGATATCAAACCGCTGCGTGCCCCCGGGGGTGCGCATCAATGTGATTGTTGTTGTCAGTGTGACACACTGCAACTCCGATCTAGGTAAAAAGTCTCTGACAGAGACTCTTTACCACGTGATCAGCCGTGTCCAATCACAGCTGATCGTGATGTAAACAGGAAGAGCCGTTGATTGGCTTTTCCTCACTCGCGTCTGACAGACACAAATAGAGGAGAGCCTATTGGCTGCTCTCCTGACAGGGAGGGTCTGTGCTGATTGTTTATCAGTGCAGCCCCCCCTCGGATGCCCACCCTGGATGCTGCCAGGACCACCAGGGATGGCCACCACACTGGACCACCAGGTATGCCACCCTAGACCACCAGGGAAATGTCAATCAGTGCCCAGGCAGCTGCCAGTGCCAAAGAAAAAGGCCTGCCAGTGCCACCAGTGATGCCTATCAGTTAAATCTATCAGTGCCAGCCATCAGTGCCCATCATTGCTGCCTATCAGTGCCCAGCAGTGCCGTCTATCAGTGCCACCCATAAGTACCCATCAGTGCAGCCTTTCACTGCCCACCAGTGCCACCTATGAGTGCCCTTCAGTGCCGCATATCAGTGCCATCTATCAGTGCTGCCTATCAGTGTCACCTCATTGGTGCCGCCTTATCAGTGCCCATCAGTGCAGCTTATCAGTGCCCATCAGTGAAGGAGAAAACTTACTTATTTACAAAATCTTATAACAAAAACAAAGAAAAACTTATTTTTTTTAATTTTCTGTCTTTTTTTTTATTCGTTTAGCAAAAAATAAAAACCGCAGAAGTGATCAAATACCACCAAAATAAAAGCTCCATTTGTGGGAACAAAATTATAAAAATGTAATTTGGGTACAGTGTAGCACGACCGCGCAATTCTCATTTAAAAGTGACAGTGCTGAAAGCTGAAAATTGGCCTGGGCAGGAAGGTGAGAAAGTGCCCGGTATTGAAGTGGTTAATGGGAGCACAGACAGCAATAAAGACTGACAGGGCTTCTAACCCCTCTCCACTCTATCCAAGACTAAAAAAAAAAAAAAAGTTTTGCGTGTAGTTATACTTAAAGCTATAACTAGGCAACCCTCCAACCACTCATGATCAAAGTTGCTCAGATCGCACATGCTCTTTATTCTCACTTTTTCAACATCTGAATCATGCTTTATGTATTAAAGAAGTCTAAAGGAAAAAATAAAATCAAAGTGCTGGACACAGATCTTTAGACCCTAAAAACAAAACTTCATATGAATTTATTGACTTAGATTTTGCAGATATTTTATAAAGCATGGAGGGGTGAGGTGTGGGGGGGGCGCTAGAGATAGGGGTCACCCAACTCGAGATTTCCATGTGTCGTTAAAGTGATTGTAAAGGTTTTTTGTTTTTTTTTTATTTTTTTTAAATAACAAACATGTCATACTTGCATGCCCCGATTCTTCTTTTCTGGGGTGCCTCAGCGCCGTTCCTGGCTCCTCCTCTTCATCAGGGTGCCCCCGTGGAGAGCCACTTTCCATTGGGGCACCAATGTGGACACGCTCATGAATCCTGCTGCTACGTTCATTGACACAGACAGCAGAACTCAGCCCCGTCCCTCTGGATGTGGAGCTAATGGCACCTGCTGCTATCAATCTATCCAACGAGGAATTAAGACAGTGGCTGGAGCCGCTGGGCTTGTGCCCCTGGAATGATCGGGTTCAGGTAAGCAAAAGGGGGGGGGGGGGTCTGGGGGGCAGCTGAAGCACAGAATGCCAATAGGGGAAATGGAAAGCATCCAACACATTTCAGGAGCCTGAAAATGCCCCTTCGTTAGGGCTTTAACAGTGTGTCAAATTGACTCAGAACAGTAATTTCCTGGGAATGTAAATCTAAACCAAGTGATTATTCCATTAATCATGATCCCTGAGTTGGCGACAGTGTAGTAAAGAGCTCAGGAGCTTTCTTCTCTGAGTCCATTTGACACAATGTTAAAGCCTTGATGAAGGGAGATTTTTTGGCCCCAAAACGTGTTGAATTATTTTAATTACCTCTTTTCATTTGTGAAATCAATTAAATTCTTTGGACTCTTGAGACATTTGTTTGGCACTCTTTTTGGTGCAACTATTACATGTGGACTTAAGTATTAAGAAGACACCATCACCTTGCCCATGCAGGGCAGTGTCATTGCCCCCCTGTACCCCGACACGCCACTCAGCTGTGTTTCTCAAGCTTACCTTTTTCACTTGAGCGCCCAAGAAATCATTTGATGATTTCAGCCAGCTGGTCATGGAAGCGGACAGAGACCAGATTGTCTCTGATAGCCTCTATGGCCTTAGTGTATCGGAATGACCTCATGACATCACTTCCGGTCTAGGGCGGAAGTCAATTTTTTATATATATATATATATATATATATATATATATATATATATATATATATATATATAATCTTTTGCTTTTAAAGGTAAAGGAGAAATTTGGGGTCTTTTTGACCCCATATCTCTCCATAAAGAGGGCCTGTTATTCTTATTTCTATTACAAGTGATGTTTACATTTATTTTTATATTTCTTATAGCAAAAAGTAAAAAAGAATGTGTTTTTTTCAAAATTATCGCTCTTTTTTTTGTTTATAGCGCAAAAACTAAAAACCGCAGAGGTGATCAAATACCATCAAAAGAAAGCTCTATTTGTGGGTAAAAAAGGACATCAATTTTGTTTGGGTGCAATGTCTCACGACCGCGCAATTGCGATGCAGTGCTGAAACGCAAAAAGTACTCTGGTCAGGAAGGGGGTAAATTCTTCCGGGGCTGAAGAGGTTAAAATGTATGAGATTTTAGTCACCTAAAATACGAATAAAACTAAAACTATTCGGATGACTAAAATACAAATAAAACTAAAATGAAAGTCAAAATTAAGACTGGTGGTTATACAACTACAAAAAAAACCAAAAGGAAAAAAATATTTCTACATGGCAGGAACACATGCTTTCTCAATATGTAGAGAAACGTAGTTGCCATTTGACACTTATTGTTAACGGCACTCTCAAGCATCTGCAGCGCGTTTTTGGAAAAGAGTCAGGGATTTATTTTCTGTGTTTCTCAGGCATAGGGCAGCCCAATGAAATTAAAGGTGTTGTAAACCCTCACGGTTTTTCACCCTAATGCATTCTATGCATTTGTCAGAAACCATGAAATCAGGCCGAGACAGAAGTACAGTTAAATCACACTTGTGTAATAATAAAAGTAAAAAGAACAAACATAGTCAAAACATAACTAAAGTTAAGTAACTGGAACAGATAGTCAGCCAAGCCAGAAGTCAGGGACCAATGCAGTGGAACAGCAAGCAGGATCTGGAGTTGGAAGGGATGTCAGCAAAGCAAGTCTTTAAACAGGAATGCCGGAGATATTTCTTGTGATGTTGACCAAGGCAAAGGCAGAGCTCCTCTGGACTGGATGACTTAAAGCAGAGGTTCACACAGAAATAGAACCTCCGCTTCTCGGTATTTGCACCCACAGGTATTTGCACCCACTTCCAGGAATAGACTCCCGCGGGAGTCAAGCCCCTCCCCCACTGTATCCTGGGAGACACACAGGTCCCAGGAGATAGCGGGGACCAGATAGGATGCGCAGCGCGTCTCGCGCAGTAGGGAACTGGGAAGTGAAGCTGTAACCCTTCACTTCCTGATTCCCTCATCGAGGATGGCGGCAGCTGCCGAGAGCTGAGCAATTGATCGGCTTCGGCTGCCAACATTGCTGGACCCTAGGACAGGTAAGTATCCATTTATTAAAAGTCAGCAGCTGCAGTATTTGTAGCTGCTAGCTTTTAATTTTTTTTTTTTTTAGGTGGAGCTCCTCTTTAAGTAGGCAGGACTGACGAGCAGGATCATCAACAGCTGAGTAACTGTGGAGAGATAGGAGCTGGCAATTAGCCGAAATCTGAGTGTCCAACTCAGAGAAGGAAGGGCCGGGCCCAGCCCTGACAGCATTAAGGTGAAAAACCTGTTCTGCAGCAGACCCCCAGAGGCCGCCTTTTACTTACCTAAACCCGATCTCTCCAGCAATGGGGACGATCACAAGCCCAGCAGCTCCAGCTGCTGTCTCAGGTCCAGCCCCTGCCAATCAAATCCAGTGACACGGGAGCTGGGGGGGCGGGGCCGAGTCCTGCTGTCAGTGTCAATGGACGCAGCAGCAGGACTTGGAAGCGCACCTGCAAGAGTGCCCCCCCATAGAATGCAGCTCTCTGTGGGGGAGGGGGGGGACTCGAGAAGAGGAGGAGCGTTAGGAACCTGGTGATGAGTCTGACTTGGTAGGAGAAGACCTCTCTTATGATTCTGGTTCAGGGGCCACTGGAATGGAGACAGTGGTCCCGCGAGCACAGCGGGGTAGGAGTGTCTGAACAGGTTGCAGCGGCTGACGTGAAGCAGGGTGAAGGTTCTCCGGGAAAGTTGGAACCGCAGGAGATGGCTGAGATGACAGCGGATCAGCGACCAGAGGACCAGCAGATGCCGGAGCAGCGGCTACAGGACCTGGATAGGATACAGCACACTCGAAGCAAGGCAGAAGAATAGTCAAGCAAGCTGGAGCAGAACGGGTAGACAAGCAGGCAGATGCAGCAGGCTAGAGCAAGGTCAGATGGCAGGCAGGGGTTCGGCAACAGAGGTCAGGCAGAAGTCCATAAGCAGGGCCAGGCAAGCCGGGATCGGGACAGGAGAGGTCAGAGCGGTCAGACAGGAGCCGGTAATCACAGGATCAAACAAGCGGGAATCAAGAACTTGGGCACAGAGCTGCAGACGAACAGCGCTGCATAAGTGTAGCTGTGATCCTCTTAAAGGGTCATTGGCGCCAAACAGCGCTAGCGCGAATGCGTGTCCGCCTGTTGTGCGCGCACCTGTTGCGCACGCATATTCGCATATACCGTGCTGGTGGATGCCTGACAAGGAGCCATGAGTGCCGCTGGGGGGGGCGGGGCAGAAAAGGAGGATCAGGGCCGCTCTGTGCAAAACCACTGCACAGAGGAGGTAAGTATGACATGTTTGTTATTAAAAAAAAAAAAATACGAAGCTCTACAATAACTTTAATTTTTCGTCATACACATGGTGCTCGTAACGTGCAAAAAATCATGCAGAAACACGCCCGTGCTTGGTCACACCTGAGCCAAGCTTTACATGCAAACCTACAGTACAAATGTAGGTATCATTCCTGTGTTTCTTCAAGCCCAGCGTCCATGTGCACTCCATCCCGCCACATTATTTTTTCCTATAAAGCGCGGTGTCTTTCTGTAACATTGCGGAAAAATATAATTAGATGTCTTTGTTGAATTATGAGCGTTTCTGTGAAGAGAAGAAGCTGCACAATGACTGCCAGGTACAGATGAGCTCGGTCTCTGCCACTGAGCTGCAGGCAGATAATAAGATGGCACACACTGACCCATGTGTGAAGGGAAGAGAGGCCGTGCCAGGCCAGGTGTCTGCCTTTAATTAGAATGTGGATCCATTGGGTTTCTGCTTCTGTAGATAAACTGTCACCTAAAACTGGAGGACTTTTATCAGCACTGCACACAATATGAACGGAGCTGTCCGCTTTTTATCCTGCTGGAAGACGTGTGAGAGCCAAGAGAAATTACCTTTCCTGAAAGTTAAAGCTGAACTCCAGGCACAGAACATGTAAGCATATTCTTCAATAGCTACAAAGGCTATTGCATACAAACCCACTTTGTGTGCACCAAATGTTCTGAAAACCCAGGTATTACCATGTAAAAGAAGTAGTGACATCATCACTGGGCTGTACATAGCCTGAGCAGAGATGTGGGAGGGGCCTAGCAAGCCACACCCACTACAGAAAACTACAGGAGGGGGCGGAGACCAGACCAGTCACCATGCACATAGAGTGCAGAGCTGTGGGACGGGCATAGCAGGCTCCACCTACTACAGGCTGCCTGCAGAAAAGGACAGGGGAGGGTGGAGACAAGACCAGTCACCCTGCACAAGGAGACAGTGCAGAGCTGTGGGAGGGGCCCAGCAGGCTCCACCTATTACAGGCAGGAAACTACAGGAGGGGGCGGAGACGAGACCAGTCACCCTGCACAAGGAGAGAGAGCAGAGCTGTGGGAGGGGCCCAGCAGGCTCCACCTACTACAGGCAGGAAACTACAGGAGGGGGCGGAGACGAGACCAGTCACCCTGCACAAGGAGACAGTGCAGAGCTGTGGGAGGGGCCCAGCAGGCTCCACCGACTACAGGCAGGAAACTACAGGAGGGGGTGAAGACAAGACCAGTCACCCTGCACAAGGAGAGAGAGCAGAGCTGTGGGAGGGGCCCATCAGGCTCCACCCACTACAGGCAGGAAACTACAGGAGGGGGGCGGAGATGAGACCAGTCACCCTGCACAAGGAGAGAGAGCAGAGCTGTGGGAGGGGCCCATCAGGCTCCACCCACTACAAGCAGGAAACTACAGGATGGGGCGGAGACAAGACCGGCACAAGGAGAGAAAGCAGCAGTGGGCGGTCTTTATCACAGGAAGTCTCACACTAAATTACTGCACAGATCTGGAAGAAATACACAAAGCTCCCCAAGATTCAGGAAGAATACACATGACAAAGGTTTATAAACAATAATTACTTATCTCGGAGTTCAGGTTTTAAAGTATAACTAAATGTAAAACTTTTTTTATTTTTTTTTCAGTTTTGGATAGAGTGGATGGATTATAACCCCTGTCAGAATTGTATTGCTGTCTGTGCCCACATTAGGGAGATTCACCCCCTCTATGTGTCCTGTTTATCATTATCGCTAAATGTGAAAGAAAATCCAACATTTTGGGTTGTCACCAGAACAACAGGAAAAGAGGGGAAATCTTCCAATGGGGGACACTTTTGGGTGACAACAGGGATTCCCTCACTTTGGAGAGATTTCCTCACTTCCTCTTTTATTATGGGCCAGGAAGTGAAGGGAAATCTCTCCAATGGGACACAGTTGGAAAAAAAAAAAAATCTGATAGGGATTACGCTATCCAGAATGGGAAAAAATTGGCTGTAGTTCAATAAATCAGTGATTTGTTAGTGCTATTTACACATTGCAATGAAACCTACCTTAGTTTAATGTCTTATCTGCACCTTTGTAGTACCAAGAAGAATTACATTGGCAGCATTATATATATATATATATTTTTATTTTTATTTTTATTATGCTCAGTAATGTGTCGGTGTGACCCTCACCCCTCCCGGTATTTATTACCTTTCACAGAGATCACAGGACTCCCCCTGACAATGCCTTCATCTGCTTTTCTCTCTAGAACAGCCTTTCTCAACCATTTTACTCCAGGGGAACCCTTACAGTAATTTTCTGGTCTTGGGGAACCCCTGATAATGATAAAACCCATTAATAGGGGGTCAGTGGGAACACTGCCCTTTTTTACAGTGGTGGTAAGAATGGACCCCTTACAGAGAGCTATAATGATCATTGGATTTCATACCACTGGCTCCTCTAAGGCCGCGTACACACGCGGGGACTGTTCGCCCAACTTTGTCCGTCAAACAGTTTCAGCAAACAGTCCGCTCAAAATTTGCATGGACGGACATGGCCACACACGACGAACGAACAGTTTGCTGAAACCGTGCGCGATGACGTGAACGGCACGTACGACGGGACGAAAAATACGACGTCCTATACACTGCATTATAACTTTCGGCGTGTAAATCCTTTCTGAGCATGCGCGGAACTTAGTTTGACGAACAAGCCTACACACGAGGGGACTGTTCGCTGAAACAAAGTTTCAGCGGACAGTTTTTCGGAAATTCCGAAAAACCTTGTTCAGCGGACTGTTCGCTGAAACTGTCCGCTGAAAGCCCACACACGAGCGGACTGTCCGCCGAAACACTGTTCAGCGGACAAAGTTGGGCGAACAGTCCCCGCGTGTGTACGCGGCCTTAGTGGCATTGGCTCAAAACTATGTAGGCACCATCAAATAGGTGGTAAATCAGCTCAGTGAACCCCTAGCCACCTCTGGAGGAACCCTAGGGTTCCACAGACCCCTGGTTGAGAATTGCTGCTCTAGAAGGACGGCATCATTTTTATTCTGGCATCATCTACTTCCTGAACTGAGATCGGAGATGACAAAGTCATGTGGATCCCGATATCGCCACCTTCTTTTTCTGGGGTATTTTGAAGGCCTCTCCCAATGCTGCTGAGTGTGGCTTTCTGTACTTTTATACCCCATCCTATGCGGGCAAATCTACGATAGACTCCCAAGAGTGGGCGGTGCTTGAAGCAGCAAACACACTAGTTTCATTTTCACAGCCTTCCACCCATGACGACTCCAAAAGATTAGCATGGCTGCAATTATAGGACAGGTTCTGAGGTTAAATCAATGCAGATAGGGCACAAAGTGAGTTTAAATACCACCTTAATCATCCACAGAACCTGTGTAATTCATATGTTTTCCGGTTTACAGGGATGAAGTGGCAACTCTGAGCAGGGAGCTGAGTGTAATTTGAGAACTGAGTGGAAGGAGTAGACACAATCCCCTCTACACAGCCTAATAATGAAACCTGGGGAGCTGAGACTTTCAATCACCTGCTGTGTGCTGGATGTGTGGGTGGCGCCGTTTATTTTTGTTTCAGAGGTTTACAACCTCTTTAACCACTTCCCACCCAAGGCCGTCATATGATGTCCTGGGCTTTGAGTGGCGATATCTGAATGATAGGTGCAGCTGCACCTATCATTCAGATATTAATATTTTCTGCCCGGCGACAATCATGGTGGCTGTTCAGGACCTGTTCTGCCCTATTCCTATTACAAGGGATGTTTACATTCCTTTTAATAGGAATGAAAGTGGTTAAAAATAAATAAATAAGGGAAAGTGTAAAAAAATAAATAAATAAACACTTTTACAGCGCCTGCTTTGCTCGCAAGCAAATGCGAATGCATACATACGTCGCGCCCACATATGCAAATGACGTCAAAACCACACATGTGAGTTATCACCGCAAACGTTAGAGCGAGAGCAATAATTCTACTGCAAGACCTTCTCTGTAACTCTAAACTGGTAACTTTTAAAAAAACTTTGAAGCGTCACCTATGGAGATTTTTAGGTACCAAAGTTTGGCGCCATTCCACGAGTGTGCGCAGTTTTAAAGCGTGACATGTTAGGTATCTACTTACTTGGCGTAACGTCATCTTTTACGTTATACAAAAAAATTGTGCTAACTTTCGTGTTTTTTTTTGGTTTTTTTTAAACGCATTTGAAAAATTGCTGCGCAAGTACCGTGGGACCTAAAAAGTTGCAACGACCACCATTTTATTTCCTAGGGTGTCTGCTAAATAACCGTATAATGTTTGGGGGTTCTGAGTAATTTTCTAGCAAAAAAAATGATGATTTTACACGTATGAGAGGAGAGCCAGAACAGGCCCGGCATGGGAGTGGTTTTAAAGGCAACATTCTGACTGTACTGTACCTTTAAATCCTGATATTGTAAATGGGGAGGGTAAAGTGCTTGATGCTTTCTGACAAAAACAACATTGATTATTCCCGATACCGACTTTCCTACTTATTGCTGTCTGCTTTGTGTTTTTAATGTCAAGTGTATATATGCTGTAATTTCCGTGATGTATGGAACGCGGTAAACAAAACATACTGGATTTAATAACGCTGCATTGAAAAGTCAAGCTTTGACAGCTGCTACAGAAAAACGCATTTGTCACAAGATGTCAACCGAGGACTTTGTAGGCTTCTCTTACGACGGTGTCACCAATAACTACAGACTGCGATCGCTGTGTCATCTCGTTGCTGTATAATGGATGGTAATGCACTAATGTGAGTGTTTCTAAAGCTGCACTTATCCCAGTGGGGTCTGTAGACAGGTGATTTTGCAAATCCCAGCACGCACGCACGCATACAAAGCGCTCCCCATTACACTCACATCAAGGAATGAGCTGGGTTTCATTATGACTCCCAATGCATTCACCAATTTCACGTCTACTTTGCGGGCCTAGAAGAGCGGCTGCTGGGTGAAGGCGGCTCACCTAAACTACATGTACTATCTTCAGATAGAGCAGAATATCTGGTTATTGGGTACATGATGTACATCCTAATCAGACATTGATTAGTTGGCATAGTGTGCGCGGCAACAGTCTTCAATAGATATTTCACATGAGACTAGTACAAGAAAGATGCAGCTCGCTATAGCATGAGAAAATTCGGATGGGTCAACCCAGGATCATTCCTCTTCACTGCTTGTTTACTTGTGTCTTTTGAATGGAAAGGCTGCATTCTCAGTGATGTCACTGGTCTC
This sequence comes from Lithobates pipiens, assembly GCF_037356315.1. Taxonomy (NCBI): domain Eukaryota; kingdom Metazoa; phylum Chordata; class Amphibia; order Anura; family Ranidae; genus Lithobates; species Lithobates pipiens. Next base: position 23,890,246 of record NW_027507686.1, read on the forward strand.
TAGTGCATGGATAGGCTGCAATCTCAGTGATGTCACCGGTCTCCAGTGCATGGATAGGCTGCATTCTCAGTGATGTTCCGGCTCTACAGCGCATGGATAGGCTACGTTCTCAATGATGTCACCGCTCTCCAGTGCATAGATAGGCTACAATCTCAGTGAAGTCACTGGTCTCTAGTGCATGGGTAGGCTGCAATATCAGTGATATCACCATCTTCAGTGCATGGATAGGCTGCATTCTCAGTGATGTTCCTGCTCTACAGTGCATGGATAGGCTGCAATCTCAGTGATGTCACCGGTCTCCAGTGCATGGATAGGCTGCAATCTCAGTGATGTCACCGGTCTCCAGTGCATGGATAGGCTGCATTCTCAGTGATGTTCCGGCTCTACAGCGCATGGATAGGCTACGTTCTCAATGATGTCACCGGTCTCCAGTGCATAGATAGGCTGCAATCTCAGTGAAGTCACTGGTCTCTAGTGCATGGGTAGGCTGCAATATCAGTGATATCACCATCTTCAGTGCATAGATAGGCTGCATTCTCAGTGATGTTCCTGCTCTACAGTGCATGGATAGGCTGCAATCTCAGTGATGTCACCGGTCTCTAGTACATGCATAGGTTGCATTCTCAGTGATGTCACTGGTCTCCAGTACATAGATAGGCTGCAATCTCAGTGATGTCAACAGTCAATAGTGAACGGATAGGCTGCATTGCCAGTGATGTCACTGGTCTCTAGTGCATGGATAGGCTGCAATCTCAGTGATGACACCGGTCTCCAGTGCATGGATAGGCTGCATTCTCAGTGATGTCATGGCTCTATCTGGTTATTGGGTACATGATGTACATCCTAATTAGACATTGATTAGTTGGCATAGTGTGCGCGGCAACAGTCTTCAATAGATATTTCACATGAGACTAGTACAAGGAAGATGCAGCCTCGCTATAGCATGAGAAAATTCAGATGGGTCAACCCAGGATCATTCCTCTTCACTGCTTGTGTTACTGGTGTCTTTTGAATGGATAGGCTGCATTCTCAGTGATGTCACTGGTCTCTAGTGCATGGATAGGCTGCATTCTCAGTGATGTCACTGGTCTCTAGTGCATGGATAGGCTGCAATCTCAGTGATGTCACCGGTCTCCAGTGCATGGATAGGCTGCATTCTCAGTGATGTTCCGGCTCTACAGTGCATGGATATGCTACGTTCTCAATGATATCACCGGTCTCCAGTGCATGGATAGGCTGCAATCTCAGTGATGTCACTGGTCTCTAGTGCATGGGTAGGCTGCAATATCAGTGATGTCACCATCTTCAGTGCATGGATAGGCTGCATTCTCAGTGATGTTCCTGCTCTACAGTGCATGAATAGGCTGCAATCTCAGTGATGTCACCGGTCTCTAGTACATGGATAGGTTGCATTCTCAGTGATGTCACTGGTCTCCAGTACATAGATAGGCTGCAATCTCAGTGATGTCAACAGTCAATAGTGAACGAATAAGCTGCATTGCCAGTGATGTCACTGGTCTCTAGTGCATGGATAGGCTGCAATCTCAGTGATGACACCGGTCTCCAGTGCATGGATAGACTGCATTCTCAGTGATGTCATGGCTCTATCTGGTTATTGGGTGCATGATATACATCCTAATTAGACATTGATTAGTTGGCATAGTGTGCGCGGCAACAGTCTTCAATAGATATTTCACATGAGACTAGTACAAGGAAGATGCAGCCTCGCTATAGCATGAGAAAATTCAGATGGGTCAACCCAGGATCATTCCTCTTCACTGCTTGTGTTACTGGTGTCTTTTGAATGGATAGGCTGCATTGTCAGTGATGTCACTGGTCTCTAGTGCATGGATAAGCTGCAATCTCAGTGATGTCACCGGTCTCCAGTGCATGGATAGGCTGCATTCTCAGTGATGTTCCTGCTCTACAGTGCATGGATAGGCTGCAATCTCAGTGATGTCAACAGTCACTAGTGAGCAGGTAGGCTGCATTGTCAGTGATGTCACCGGTCTCTAGTGCATGGATAGGCTGCATTCTCAGTGATGTCACTGGTCTCTAGTGCATGGATAGGCTGCAATCTCAGTGATGTCACCGGTCTCTAGTGAATGGGTAGGCTGCATTGTCAGTGATGTCACTGGTCTCCAGTGCATGGATAGGCTGCATTGTCAGTGATGTCACTGGTCTCCAGTGCATGTATAGGCTGCATTCTCAATCATTGCTCTGATGTCACCGGTCTCTAGTGAATGGGTAGGCTGCATTGTCAGTGATGTCACTGGTCTCTAGTTCATGGATAGGCTGCATTCTCAGTGACGTCACCGGTCTCCAGTGCATGGATAGGCTGCATTTTCAGTGATGTCACTGGTCTCCAGTGCATGGATAGGCTGCATTCTCAGTGATGTTCCTGCTCTACAGTGCATGGATAGGCTGCAATCTCAGTGATGTCACCGGTCTCTAGTACATGGATAGGCTGAAATCTCAGTGATGTCACTGGTCTATAGTGCATGGGTAGGCTGCAATATCAGTGATGTCACTATCTTCAGTGCATGGATAGGCTGCATTCTCAGTGATGTTCCTGCTCTACAGTGCATGGATAGGCTGCAATCTCAGTGATGTCAACAGTCACTAGTGAGCAGGTAGGCTGCATTGTCAGTGATGTCACCGGTCTCCAGTGCATGGATAGGCTGCATTGTCAGTGATGTCACTGGTCTCCAGTGCATGTATAGGCTGCATTCTCAATCATAGCTCTGATAAATTAATAATAAAAGTTGGTCTTTGGCTCCTATTGTTTATTTACAGGGTTTAATAAAAAAGGATATTGACCTGAACCATGTTATTGCTGAATTCACCAGACAGGTCCTCTCTAACACACACACACCATTTTAACCTATTTATAAAATTTCACATAATTGCAGCACTGCCCAAATCCTGAAATTCCTGAATATTATTTTTACATGAGAAACGCAATGAAATATTGATCAGCCTAAGCAGCACTCTTTGTCATAATGGAAATGGGGAGCCATCACCAGCAAGGAACGGCATGGCTGTAAGGGAGTAACGATACATGAAACTATACCTCTCAAATCTGTCATGCATACTCTAAATCAGCAGCCAGCACATCACCAAAGCAGACACGTCCTCCTTCCAACAAGGGAATGGGATGAAAGATTTATGAAAACCCTAATCAGATGTTATAAAGTGATGTTTTGTCCCTTATTGAAGCGCAGGGCATCTGAGGTGCGGCCCCTCTGGGCTCCTTCTCTATATGTTCCTGTCTGTGTCGTTAAAGAAAAACGATGAAAAGATGAGCGAGGTTTAATGGCTGGATCAGTGTTAATAAATGTTCAAAGCCGGAGATGAAGAGGAACTATCACAGACTTTTTTTTCCCTTTTAAATTGTCCTTTCAATGCTGTTGTTACTTTTTAACATATTCCAACAATGCTGTGCGGGAAAGTAGATAAAGCACAAAGGATATAGGCACAGGATGGTATGAAAATGAGAGCGGAAATCGCAGCCGTTCACAGACTTTCTGCCGCTTTGATACAAGTCTCTGTGCACCATGATTGCTTGAAAAGGGTCAGTCCAACCAAATGGATATAAATTATTGATATAACAATGTGCAAGGTGTCCAGACATGATTCTAGAAACCAAGACAAGTGCATGACAAGGCTGTCCACTGTCCCCCATTATGCTTGTGTTAAGCCCAACTAATCAGAACAAACAGTGATATCTCTGGGTGCAGGTGGCAAGCCACCATTACAAACTGAGGAATAATTTCAGGTATATGTATGTTATACGTAGTTGCATTGGTCCAGCTTGGACCAATGTAACTATTTATATACCATATCTGGCTGATACCCTTGGAAGCTGGAAACCAATGATCTTCAGTGATCTCCTCTAGCTTCCCTGCTGCATTGTGACCACAGGAGGTCAGCAACTCGGCACGGGCACCATTCAAAGAGTACTTTGCATTCTCTGAATGAATGTAAAGCATTCTCTAATTAGACAAAGCAGAGTGGCAGGGCAGTGATGTCACGATCTCCGCCGTGTCCAATCAGAGAACACCTTGTATTCATTCAGAAAATGCAAAGCTAATTCTTGAATGGCACCTGTGCTCATAACAGCCAATGACCTGTTTTCACAATGCAGCAGGACAGCCACGTGTGACTTGGAAGCTAGTAGAGGTCACTAATTTCCTGCTTCCAGGAGCATCAGCCAGTTATGGCATACGTTACATTGGTCCAAGCTGGACCTTTGTGGTCCACCTTTAAGTTCTACATCGAGAAATGGAAACAGGATTTCTATCAATCACTAGACCAGTGGTCTCCAAACTGCAGCCCAGGGGTTGGATGTGGCCCTTTTCTCGCCTTTATCTGGCGCTTTGGGTTACTTTTCCTCCCACTGATACAAGACACAATTCCTTCCACTGACACCAACAGTGGGGCATAATTCCTGGTGGTGACAACCACCACCAACAGTGGTGCATAATTCCTGGTGGTGACAACCACCACCAACAGTGGGGCATACAACCACCACCAGGAATTATGCCCCACTGTTGGTGGGCATAATTCCTTGGGGTGACAACGGGGAACTATTTCCCCCATTGACACCAATGCTGGTGCACTATTCTTCAAACTGACACCAACGATGGGGATCTATTCTGCCCACTGACATCAATGATGGGGCACTGTTTCTCCCACTGACACCAATAATGTGGCACTATTCCTTCCATTTATACCAATGATGGCACACTATTCCTCCCACTGACACCAATAATGGGACATTATTCCTCCCATTGACACCAATGATGGGACAGTGGTCCTCCCATTGACACCAATGATGGGACACTATTCCTGTTACTAAATCCAAGGATCAGGCAAAATTCCTACCACTAACACCAGCAGTATTGTTTACTCCCACTGACACCAGGAAAATTTCTACCCCCAGTTAGCTACTACCTAGTCCAGCTCCCCTAAAATCTGAAGGACAGTAAACTGGCCCTTTGTTTAAAAAGTTTGGAGAGCCCTGCACTAGACCATGAGAAATGGCAAACAATTGGGTCCAGTGTATCAAAAAGTTAGACCAATGTTCTAATTATAAACAACTGTTATAGTGGTACTTAGTCTCTTCCCATAATTTTAAAGCAATCCCCTCCTATCCTGCAACTTGTTTCAGAGCTTGCCCCTCACAATGCACCATTGGACACCATATATGACTATCTTTTTGGACTCATGTGTACAAAGCAATATGAAAAACCCAAGGTTGCCAATCCATCAAAGCTCAACTCTGTAAAAAAAAGAAAATAAAAAAAGCCTGATCCCTACCTCAACCACTGGTTCCGTGGAGTAACTCCATATCCTTACAGCGGCTAAACATAGAATTGCTACCGTATGGAAAGCACCTACTTTGTCCCAACCTGAAGTCAGGCTTGGAGGCCAATACTATAGTAGTAGCGAATCAACCACTGACCAGCTAGAGAAGTACAGAAGCTGGTTGACCCTGGAGGATGGCATGGTCTCACATGGGGTTTGGAGTCTAAGCACTAACCGGTGTTCACCAGAGCTCCTGATGGTGGGGATGGGTTAATACCTGGTCTCGGTCCTCAGAATTGCCCCTCCAGGAGGACAGCAGCAGGAATCACGTGAAATACTGGCTGAAGAAGCACAATAATCTGGCAAACAGGAAGTGCAAAGGCATAGCTTTAAAAATAGGAAGTTCATGGGAGGAGCAAAGGGTTAAAAGTTCAGGGAAGAAATTGTCCAGGGAGCTGTCCAACATTATAAGTGGCCTAGCAAGAAGAGACATTGCCAGACACAAAGTTTGCATGTTCAGATCCGAGCCTTGACATTCTTTGTCCTGTGCAAAAGCTCAGATTAGAGTCTCTCAAACAATGTTTTTGAAAAGCTTGCTGCTCTCCAAGAAGACAAACTGGAACAGTTTCAATAAATATGAACTCCATGATACTTTTTGCCTTCCTTCTTTCATCCACACATTGCTACTGATTTAGGATTAGCATACCCCCTAATCCCGTATGGCTCTCTTGCATAGTAATTCCCTAGCTTGGCCTGGAGCCATTATAGATTCCCCTTCAATCTCTTGCCAAGTCCACATTCTTTGTTATTATTCCTTACTTCTCCTACCCCCACTGCCCAATTTGGTCTGTATGTTCTTCACATGACCTTTATATCCAGGATGTATAGGGAATTTTCATCCATATGTAATCCTTGGTCGTCTTGCAGTTCTTTATCTTTACGTTTTGGTCCTAGGAGGATCTCAGCATCTTTTTAAGGGCGTAGACTAGCAGAAAGGTTAAATTAAAGTGTTGCGGCTCTGCCTGCTGTTCCATAAAATGTAATTTAAGTTGGGGGAAGTGGAGGAAATTTCAGACTCTGTTCAATATTGTCTTTTTTCCATCAATCTATACGGACGCCATCATACATTCATTACTAATCTGGCGGAGGCACAGAAAACGTTATTCTGCCTGAGCAGTTTTTTATTTTTTTTTCCCATTCTTCCACAATCCTCTAAACAATCCCTGGACATTTTAATTCCACTTCTAAATAAAATCCAGAAGCCCGGAGCCTCTGCCAGACTCCATTAGCATTGGGTTTTATAATAAACACTTTAGCTGCCTCCTGCAAAGCGCGCGCCGCGTCACCGCCGGACTGGGCTGAATAAAGTGACTTCCTACTGCCAATCTAGAATCCATTTTTATTCCAGCTTCACCTTCGACTGGTCACAGCAGAACACAAACAAGCAGCTACATGCTTCCCCAGTGACAGCGGAGCGCTGTAGCGTGCAGTGACAATACTCTCTCCATGCAAAAATATACTCATCTACTTGCTGAAGGACTACAGATCGCAGCACATCCAGCTAGCAGCATTGCGGGAATAAATGTTAATCTCAGAAAGTGTATAGTGTACAATTTTTGGATCAATGATTGCCGGACAGTCCTGTCTCTGATGGTCCTCCTCTGCAATTCTTTCATTCTGATCTCTCTGCTGTTGATGTCTGTTTCACTGACGACGACCATACATGGGTCGAAATTCATCTTTTGCAATAGGGAAAATTATGGATATCCTCTACAAACAATATTGATGAATGAATAAGATCAATTTAGAAGTTGTACCATCATCCAGAATTTTTTCAGAAATAAAGGAGTTGGGAGCCCCAGCCAGGTCTCACCAAAAAAAAACAAAAAAAACTAGGGGGCAAATGGACAATCTCGGTCCAATACAATGAAGGTAGATTCAAGTATATAAACCTTAATGTAAAAAAAAAACTACAAAAGTTTATTGATACACAACAAATATCAATGGTGAATTAAAACATAGGTGACGGTCCATGTGTATCGCCAAGATAGTACTCCCCTGACGGGGAAGATCACAGTGGGATAGTTGGCCATGGACAGCATTTCTACTAGTTTCAAGGACTGAGCTGCTTCGTCAGGAAAATATCTGCAATTTAACCGCTTCAGCCCTGGAAGTTTTTACCCCCTGCCTGACCAGAGCACTTTTTGCAATTCGGCACTGCGTCGCTTTAACTGACATTTTTTTCCCCCCACAAATAGAGCTTTCTTTTGGTGGTATTTGATCACCTCTGCGTTTTTATTTTTTGCGCTATAAACAAAAAAAGAGAGACAATTTTGGAAAAAAAGCAATTTTTTTTACTTTCTGCTATAATAAATATCCCCCAAAAATATATAAAAAGACAATTTTTTTTCCTCAGTTTAGGCCGATATGTATTCTTCTACAAATTTTTGGTAAAAAAAAAATCACAATAAGCGTATATTGATTGGTTTGCGCAAAGGTTATAGTGTCTACAAAATAAGGGATAGTTTATGGTATTTTTATTATTCATTTTTTTTCTTTTACTTGTAATGGTGGCAATCTGCGATTTTTATCGGGACTGCAACATTATGGCGGACACATTGGACACTTTTGACACATTTTTGGGACCATTGGCATTTATACAGCGATCAATGCTATAAAAATTCACGGATTGCTGTAAAAATGGCACTGGTAGGGAAGGGGTTAACACTAGGGGCGATCAAGGGGTTAATTGTGTTCCCTGTGTGTGTTCTAACTGAAGTAGGAGGGGACTGTGTAGAGGAGATGACAGATCGCTGTTGGGTAGGGGAGATTACAGATCGCTGTTCATACTTTATATGAACAGACAATCAGTCTCTTCTCCCCTCAGAGAACCGGAAATTGTGTGTTTACACACACAGATCACCGGTTCTCAATGTGTCACCAGCGATCGCGGGAGCCCGGCGGTGATGGTGACAGCCGGGCACTCGCATCGGCTCCGGGGGAAAGCAGCGGACACTCGCGGCCCTAGTGGCCACAGGGTGAAGTGACGTAACTTAACAAAAACAATATTTAAAGCCATTTTCCCCCTAGTTGTTTTTTTTTTTTTTTAGTGAGACCTGGCTGGGGACCAGGCTCCCAAAACCCTTTATTTCTTTTGGGCTAGTGGTTGTACAGAAGTCGATCAGTAGACAACCAGCCTGCCAGATAAATGCCACTAAATCGGTGCTGCCAGCTATAGCCAGCAGCGCTGATCAGTGTCTTCTGACCCCACTGAACATCATAGCTCAGAGGGAGCGATTCCCCCATCCACCTCAATTGTGTAGATGGAGGAATAATGGAGACATCCATTGGCTGCTCAAGTCTTGTTAAGTCCTGTGTCTAAACTGCTTCTGAAAAGTGATCTGCATTCTGATCACCTCCTCACCACCTGTTTCAACCCCATACTTTCGTAACTCCATGCATTGTACGTGGTTGCAGAGTGTTTGTAGTGCTTCCCCATTCATAGTTACATAATTAGTCAGGTTGAAAAAAAGAAAATCTAGCTCAACTGAAAAAAAAAATCTAACAATTCCATATACACGATCCTTCACCCACAGCTGATCCAGAGGAAGGCAAAAAAACCCCAGCAAAGCATGACCCAATTTCCTCCAGCAGGGGAAAAATGTCCTTCCTGATACCCTGAGAGGCAATCGGATTTTCCCTGGATCAATTTTACCTATAAAAGTCAGTACCCAGTTATATTACCATATATATTCGAGTATAAGCCAAGTTTTTCAGCCGATTTTTTAGGCTGAAACCCCCCCGGCTTATACTCGAGTGAGCCGTACAGCAGCCTTAACTTTGATTACTAAAACAGCCTCACTGTGCCCGTTTGCAGCCTCACTGTGCCCATTTGCAGCCTCATTGTGCCCAATTGCAGCCTCACTGTGCCTGTTTGCAGCCTCATTGTGCCCACTTGCAGCCTCGGTGTGCCCATCTGCACCCGTACCTTTGATTACTAAAACAGCAGGTGTCTCCCGCTGTGTTTTGCAGTCTGTTCGGCCGCCCACTGTAACAAAGCCCCGCCTCCTCCTGACAGGGGAACACTGATACAATGCTGGGAAACTGTATCAGTGTTCCTCTATCGCGAAAGAGGAGGAGGCGGGGCTTTGTTACAATGGACGGCCAAACAGACTGCATGACACAGCGGGAGACACCTGCTGTTTTAGTAATCAAAGGTACGGCTGCAGATGGGCACACTGAGGCTGCAAATGGGCACAGTGAGGCTGCAATTGGGCACAATGAGGCTGCAAATGGGCACCATGAGGCTGCAAATGGGAACAGTGAGGCTGCAAATGGGAACAAGAGGCTGCATTGTTTACCCAGTAGCTGCTGCATTTTCCCACCCTAGGCTTTATACTCAAGTCAGTAAGTTTTCCCGGGTTTTTTTTTGGTAAAATTAGGTGCCTTGGCTTATATTCGGGTCGGCCTATAGTTGAGTATATACGGTATATACATTTAGGAAAGAATCCAGGCCTTTCTTAAAGCAATCTACAGAGCTTGCCAGAACCACCTCTGGGGGGAGTCTATTCCACACTTTCACAGCTCTTACTGTGAAGAAACCTTTCTGTAGTTGGAGATGAAATCTTTTTTCCTCTAGACGTAAAGAGTGCCCCCTTGTCCTCTGTGACACTCAACACTGTTCACTATATGGACCACTTGAATAGGTTGCATTCAGCAGGCAGTAAGCGATCATTTTTGTCATGACACAGCAAAGCATTACGACCACCGCATGTGAACACCCCTATTCACTGCCGTTGCAGCTTAAGGATGGAGGGGGCTTAGGGGGACACAAAACACAGGGCTCAACTGCGTGTTACCCTCCTCAACTGCGCAAGTCTAGACAAGCTCTTAAGCCAGCCATGAAGGGATCAAATCTTGGCCAGTACAGCGAGGACTGGCCGATATTTCAGTCATCTATGGGAAGGCTGGTTGTACCCACGTCTAGGGCAGGGGTTTTCAAACTTTTCAAAAAAGGGCCACTTTATTGCCCTTAAGACTTTAGGAGCACCGGAATTTGTGGCCAGCATAGGGCAGAAAATGTCACGGGCCAGCATCAGTGAGAATAAACATGGCCTCAGGGTTGGTGGTCAATAGGAGGAGGAGTATTCCCCCCTATTATAAGGAGGAATATTATCCCATCATTGGTATCAGTGGAAGATATAGTGCCCCATTGTTGGTGTCAGTGGAAGGAATGGTGCCTCATATCAGTGGGAGGAATTGCGCCCCAAGGGCCGGATAAAGGCTAGCAAAGGGCCATATCTGGCCCTTGGGCCGCAGTTTGGAGACCCCCTGGTCTAGGGGATCACTGGAGGGAGGACACCTTGGCACATTTGAACACCTACCAAGCTGTTTTGTGATTGCATGGACTACCCGGTGTAATTATTAGAAACACAGCAGGACACTCTGTTTGCACATGAGCACTTTATTACTTGCTATATATACATTTTTTTACTCTCGCATATATTTTATGGACTTCTAGGAACTTTATGAATTTTACAATTCTGTTTTTTTCACATGAGCACTATATACTTACTGTGCATTTGAATTTCCACTCCCTTATATTTTTTATATTTATTATTGATTGGCACTTCCCCATTGGTCAATATTTGTGTGTTTCTATGTTATATAAACATTTGGTATCCAATTATTGGGTGTTTAGTGCATATTACATAGCACAGTACTTTTCAATTTATTTATTTTACAATTTGTTCTGATTTTAGCTGCTGCTTCTTATATTGATCCTATTACCTTTTACCTATTTTTATATTTTTGATGAGATCATATTTATAGCGCGGTGTAGTATTAACTCATTTCAGCTTTATTTTCTACTGGATTAAAATTGTAATTTACTAATTAACCCTAATAAAGAAAAGCACTATACAAAAAAAAAAAAAACTTTTTATACCTTTAAATCATGACCTTTCTCTAAGTATTTAAAAGTCAGAGGGAAAAGTTGCTCCGCTCCCAGCTGTTTTGCGGAGCGCACGCCGCGAAATCCCTCTCGGGCCGGGGAGCAAAACGCGAAATAGATTTTCCAAGCTGTAAATTGCTGCAGCAGAAAATTGGGATACAACCGTGCCAGCTTGTCTTTGCAGGCTTGTTTGGTTAAACTACAGTAATGGACTTTTTTTTTTTCCCTCTCCTCTAAATGATATTCATTTTAATTTAGCCCAATTTAATGAGCAGTCTACAGGAACCATATTTCGAAGCGCGATGCAATGGTTTTGTGTTGACATTAAATTTAGGTGTTTTTTTTCGCTCATTCCGGGAAAAGATTTCATCCAGAAATGACAAAAACCAAATGGCTACAGAACAGAATAGGTTTTAAAATGGACATTTGATGTGATCCAGGTTTTTCTTCATTAAAGGGAATGTAGTGGGTTTTGTATAAATTTACTTATGGTCGGGGCTTTAAAAAAAAAAAGTACTTTTTTTATTTTTCAATTGTAATTGTAAGGGATACAATTTTATTTTCCAAAAATAAGAAACATGTCATGCCTACCTGCTCTGTGCAGTAATTTTGCACAGATCAGCCCCGATCCTCCTCTTCTGGGGTCCCCAACTGGCACTCCTGGCCCCTCCCACCTGCTGAGTGAACCCACAGTAAACCACTTGCTATGGGGCATTTGTGTGAGTTCAGTAGCTCAAGTTAACTTTTACACACAAATGATTTGGAGGCTGTTTCTAAAGAGCTCATTAGTTTAAACTCAAATTTACGTGAAAGCGAGTAGTATTGCATGCAAAAAAGGCTGTTTTTTTGTGGGTTTTTTTACATAACTCTTGCACGTATTTACACAAAAATTAGCCAGAGCAGTAGTGCTTGCAAAAAAGGCTATTTTTACAGAGCTCAGTAGCTCAATCTGAAATTTACACAAAAATTAGAAAAGTAGTGATTGCAAAAAAAGGCAGTTTATTTACATAGCTCAGTAGCCCAACCTGAAATTTACATGAAAATGTGTCAGATCATTGGCGTTTGTTGAAAAGGCTGTTCTTTTTTTTTACCGAGCTCAGTAGCTCAAAAATGCAATTTATATACACAAAAATTTGTCAGAGCAGTAGTGACTCCCCCACCTCACTGAAATTCATTGGCTGTCATTTACTGACTTCTGGCCATCTGTGGAGTTAATAAATTACATTTCTGGACCTTCAACATGTGTTTGGGCTAGCTAAGGAACATTCTGAAATGAACTAACTTGAGATGCTTCAGTTCTATCATAGGAAGACCCTGGACCAACAATTCGAGAGTGGAGGGTGGTGGCAAGAAGCCCCACTGGCTGGACTTAGACCTTGAGGGCCCCTCAACATAGCAATTAAATGATATGATATACAAAAAAGAACTGAACTGAAATTAATGATAAATCACATTTTGTTTTGTCAAGCTTTTGGGGGCTGTTTGATAAGTGCAAAGAGAGATCACACAAATACTTATAACATAATATACTTATAACATTTATTGAAAGTAATGACAGATGCAGATAAAGAAAATATGAAGAGAATACTTCAACTAAAGATGCTGTTTGTGCCATGGGTCCCCCCCCCCCCCAATTATATGGCGTGGCACAGGTGACCACAGAGGCATGCATGATTGCAAGCTCTGAATACGAGACTACCTGTTCGATATGATAACCATAGTATATATATTTTAAATATATTAAATACAGAAAGGTTTCTTCACAGTAAGAGCTGTGAAAATGTGGAATAGACTCACTCCAGAGGTGGTACTTTCCTAAATGTACATAATTTAACTGGGTACTAACATTTATAGATAATGTTGATCCAGGGAAAATCTGATTGCCTCTCAGGGATCAGGAAGGAATTTTTTCCCCTACTGCAGCAAATTCGATCATGCTTTGCTGGGGTTTTTCGCCTTCCTCTGGATCAATTGTATAGGATTGAGTACAGTGGATCCTTGGATTACGAGCATAATCCATTCCAGGAGAATGCTTGTAATCCAAAGCACTCGCGTATCAAAGCAAGTTTCCCCATAGAAGTCAATGGAAACGAAGATAATTCATTCCACATTGACTTCTATTGCATGCAATACTGCTTTGGCCAGAGGTGGGGAGGGGTGCCAGAGAGCCCCCAAAATACTCTGGGACAGCTCGGCTTAACTCAGAAAGGCTCAGAGACACTTGGGAACGGAGTATTTCTGAGTATTTCCGAACGGCTCCGAACTGCTCCGCGTGTCACCGGCACCCCCCTCCCCCCACCTCTGGCCAAATGCGGTACTGCAAACCACATTAGCTTGAATTCTGCTCGTTTTGTGAGACAACACTCGCAAACCGAGTCAGGATTTAAAAAAAAAACAATGCTCGTGTTTCAAAACACTTGTTAACCGCGTTACTCGTTAACCAAGGTTCCACTGTATGATGGGACTGTAGTATGATGATGATATTTATTTATTTATATTTATGGTTGAACTAGATGGACTATGGTTTTTTTTTCAACCTGACTAACTATATATTTATATATAGACGTGTGTGTATGGAAAGGACAACCCCCAGGCCAACTTCCTTTGTAAGCAACAATATGACCTTCTAAGGACTTGGCCAGTTTACAATCACACATCCCTTTGGTATGAGTAGAGTAGACTTTGAGTAGACTTTGTCCTTGTATAGCCCCTTATGCAGGTTTAGAATTCATTATCAGATATTGAGAGCCAACAATAATAAGGAAATATGAAATATATGATTTCCCCATCACATTTGTTCTACAAACTTGACCCAATCAGCTTCTCTTTCATGTTTCTTCCTGCGACAAATCCATGCTGGTCATTACCTTCACTCCCACACGATGGGGTTAGGGCTTTTGCCTGGCACTTTCCAACATTTTTCCAACTTTTCCCTTGTCCCACCCACTTGTCTCTTGCTTTTAAATAATAAAAAATATTTTTAGAATTATTAATTTTTTTTTTTTAATTAACGGAAGTCTGGGGCCTCCTCTGGCAGTGGGGCCTGGGGGCAGTTGCCCCTTTTGCCTCCTTATAAATCTGGCATAGAGAGGGGATGTCCACATAAAACTTACCAAAAGGTTTGCAAATGGTTTGCAAACACTGTTCTTGCTGCTCTTATACAAGCTGAAACCCATGTGAACAAGGCCCAACTAATGTAACATCTTACCCACAAGAACTGGAGTAAGATAATAATAATGTAATATCGAAGACCATAAAAATAAAAAGTCTACTTTGTCTTTCTGCATGCCGAATGCGCACAGCGGATGACATCTGTGTGAAAATGGGTAAAAAAAAAAAAAAAGTAATTGTTTTCTTAAAACAACTGAGCCATATTCTTATAGTTTATTGCCCAGGAAATAACTGTTAAACTTATTGTCGGAAAAGGACGACGACTCTGAAATGACATCGCGGCTCCCGGGGAATATCAGCCACAATATATTCGCTTTCACTGGTTTTATGGCACATTAAAAGGGAGAAGCGTGACTTAGTTCCAGCGTCGCCAACCTGCAGAGAAGAGGGATTCTGTCTTCAGCCAGAAAGACGGGCGCGCTTACACCGCGCGCTACGCGGAGAGGCCAAGCTTTGCCGCATCATCATTACCGAGACATTGTTTAATGAGGACATGTCGGTTTGCTAACCTATGATTGTTAGGACATTTTGATGACATTAAAGAAAAAGCGGCTTTCTGCCAAAATTCCAGTCCGAACATAACCCGGTCAGCTGCATGGCTGGCTGATGTTTGTAGCTATTAGTCGTTTGAAGAAGTGGGACCTTTATAAATGACATTGCAGGAATAGCGTGCTGTACTCAGCGAACATTATTTTACCTTTTTATATTCTGCTAAAATCATTTGTCTTCAGCAGGAACTCTTGCAGTCGGAACAAGCGCTAATTGAAGCTAAAATAACCTCAGAAATGTAGTCATAAGATTAAGAAAATGCAATAAAAAAGGGTAACATGTAGATGCGATATTTTCATTTCAGGGACTCATTAGCTCGTTTTTTATGATTGAAAATTATTTTTTCATTTCACTAAAGGATTTATTGTAGCAAAATTTACCGCGTGTTATTTTAATGATTTATGTGGATTTTTTGCTGTAAAATTACAGAGGACATCAGCAACTTAAAATATTGCCTATGAATGGTGTAAATTTCCCGGTCTATTGAAGAGAGAAGGATACAAGGCAATTTGGCTGGTGGAGATAAAATAACGGGTAAATGGAGGCTTTCATATGGAAAAATGCCGGCTCCAAACCTATATGATACTTATGTATGTGAAATGAACCATTTTTATGAGAATATTATCATGTGATAACATAAGTAGCTTCTGCGGCTTAGTGAAATGACCTCATTAGGAATCCTTCAAGTTGAGGGAACACAAATCCAGAAAATCGGAAGTCAATTTAGGAAAGTGGGTGGAGCTAAGAAAATAATTATTTTATGCTCTAGTGGGCAACTGTGCATTCAAAATAGCTAAATATAACACTATGGGGGTTATTTACAAAAGGCAAATCCACTTTGCACTGCAAGTGCACTTGGAAGTTCAGTCGCTCTCAATCTAAGGAGTAGATCTGAAATGAGGGAAAGCTGTGCTGATTTTTTTTCATCCAATCATGTGCAAGCTAAAATGCTGTTTTTTATTTTCCTTGCATGCCCCCCTCGGATCTACAGCGACTTTACTTCCATGTGTACTTTCAGTGCAAAGTGAATTCAGTAAATAACGTGGCTTCAAAGTGGCTTCAGTAAATAACCCCCTATGTATTGAACTGTCCATCCAGAGCCACTGGTTATAGCCTAGATCAATGATGGCGAACCATGGCACCCCAGATGTTTTGGAACTACATTTCCCATGATGCTCAACTACACTGCAGAGTGCATGAGCATCAAGGGAAATGTAGTTCCAAAACATCTGGAGTGCCATGGTTCGCCATCACTGGCCTAGATATATCCTATATATAGAGAGAGAGAGAGAGAGAGAGACATTTATACAACTGTCCAACCAGAGCCACTGGTTTATAGACCAGATATAGCCAAAATATAAATCAATGAATCCAGCAATCCATCCATAACTGTTGGTTTATAGATCAGACACATTCTAAATTTAATGCCATTTCTCCAACTGTCCATCCAGAGCCTCAGCTTTTATAGACCAGATACATCCTAAATGTAGAGCCATTTATCTAACTGTCCAACCAGAGCTGCTGGTTTTTAGCCAAAATACAGTGCCAATTATCCAACAGTCCATCCAGAGCCACTGGTTTATAGACCAGATATAGCCAAAATATAAATCCATTTATCCAACAATCCATCCAGAACCGCTCATTTATAGACCAAAAACATTCTAAATATAGAGCCATTTATACAACTGTCCATCCAGAGGCAATGGTCTATATCCGGGATACAGACTAAATATAGATGCATCAAATATCTATCTAGAGCAGCTGGTTTATAGACCAGATACAGCCCAACTATAGAGTAATTTATCCAACGGTACATCCAGAGATACTGGTCTATAGACCAGATACAGCCAAAATGTATCTGAATTAATCAAGAACATAGAGTGATGCAGTTCACAGAGGAGATGATTTTTTTGGAGTTTGAGTATAAGTACTATAAAAGCCTCCATAATTGAAGGCGGTAGATTACTCGTCATAAATGAATGTTTAAACAAAGCAAGACAATGAAGGATCAATGTATCTTTATATTGTATGTATTATTCAGTGGGAAAGCCATCCATTCACATCTATTCTGTTTCTAGAAAAGGAAGAAATCACAAATTTAATTTAATTGCCATTAATAGGGGTATCCAGGGTCAGTTTTTTTCTGCTGGGATAATTTAGGCAATTCCAATTCCAGGGCCTTTTATCCAACTGTCTATCCAGCACCATTGGATTATAGTACAGATACAACCTAAATATGGAGAAATTTGTCCAACCATACTTCAAGAGCAGGTTTACATACGGTGCACATGCAGGCTAAATATGAAGCCATTTATCCACCCAAATCCACTGGTTTGTAATACAGAGGTACATCCTAAATATAGGGCTATTTATCCAACTGTCCACCCAGAGCCACTGGTTTATATCCTGGATGTAGCCTAAATATAGAGGCATGTATACAACTGCACATCCACAGCCATTGTTTTTTTAGCCTAGATATGGCTAAAATATAGAGCCATTTATCCAACTGTCCATCCAGAACTGCTGGTTTATAGTACTGATAAAACCACAATTTGGATTCACTTATCCAACTGTCCACCCAGAGCTGCTGGTATTTAGTCCAAGTACAGCTTAAATACAGAGTAAGTTATCCAAATGTCCTAAATGGAAACTATTAATGAATGTCCAACTGCATAGTTTTTAAACCATTTTTTTTTTTTTTGCAAAGATACAATTTAAGTAGTTTAAGGGCTGCAACATCAGGTAAAACGGGCCAGCAGTAGCAGGTACATTTCTTGTGTTCATTTTGGTGCACTGCACAGAAGTCCCTGTAGAGCTACACAGATTTCCTGCATATCTTTTCATCCTTGTTACCTTGTAATAACCCGCAGGTGATCTGTACTCAAAGTGTTCGCTAGAGAGGAGGAAGATAAGAGTAAATACAATATAATTACTTTTTCATCCCCATGAACTCGGTAACTAAGGAGGGCTGTGATGGAGGTTGCCTGCCAACTGTTTTTCCTTGACAATGTTATTAATAAGAAAAATAGATTCAAACTGTGTATCTTGTAAGGGTGTGTTGAGTTCTTCCAATACACCTAATAACTCCTTTTCTAGGCAATCTTGAATTTCTACCAGGCCTCGACTTACCACTTTTTCAGTAGACCAATAATGGTTTACTTCCTGAAGGGGATTTCATGGAAGGGAACGAGGTGGTGGAAATATATTATCGAATAAAAGGAGCATAAATTAGAAATGTTTTGTTATTCACAGATAGCTTTTTTTATTTTATTTTTTATAAACTCTAAGCCCAGTTTCACCATGCGTCCAGTTTCTGCGACTTTGAGTTACGTGTTGGGTCAGGGGGATACTGAGGGGCAACATGCAGGTTCTATTTTTTTTATAATAGCCTAGAGACACCTACTCAAATATTTCAATACATCTTACAATGGAAACATGATCTTGGTGAATCCCTAGACCTCCAAGAATGGTGGATAATCTATCTCAGATATCTACAAATACAGATATCTACAAAAGAATTTAATGAGCTGGTACATGGTCCCCGCCAGGACTGCTAAATGGATCCTGTAGGCCTCTCCATTGTGTTTTAGAGGATAGGGTCAAGTGCAAATTATGTACCACATATGGTGGCAATGCCTTACGGTCAAAAAAAAATTTAGATTAGAATTTACAACATGGTGTATACAGTGATGCAGATCAATATCTCTCGATTTCAAGAGAGCACGCTATTCCAACAGATTGACCTTGACCTCTCAAGACACACTAGATGACTAATTTTGAAGATCTTGTTGGCAGCTAGGATAACCATAGAGAAGTTTTTGGAAAAATGATGATGTTGAAATAGGGCAAAAACAAATTAATCTTGGTGATCGTCAATGACAAACTCGCATGCAAAATATCAATAGATAGTTTAAGCTTAGGTGGAGCCCCTGTGTTTTTCTTTCCTTTAATCTGGTCAATAAAGACTGATGCCCACTTCGCAGTGGGAATTGGCCTTTTGTGTTAGATCAGTTTTTATATAGTTAATCTTGGCTTGAATGGTCTAAACTAGTTACGCTAGACCCAGCATTACAAGACTCCGCTGTGTTTTCAAATATCAAGCCGACTATTGTATCGGAGATGTAATGGAAACAAAGTGGAGCGACCATGATTGCATCGTTGTTAATGACTTTTTTTTATGTAAAAAGCCATGCCTGGTCTTGTGCTGTAATAAGTTTTTTTTGAAAATGATGTCAATAAACTGATTGAAATACAAAGTATCTTCCTTTAGTGCAATCTTATTTTATTGAAGTTTAACAGGATACAGAAGTATAAAAGGGTGAGATGCTTTTATACTTCTCAAAGAGCAATGGTGCAAAGATACATCTGTCGTTTATGAACATCTTAGATGTCGGTGTCAGATAGGAGAGCATACCCTTATAATGTTATCACTCAGTAGTCTCAAACAAGTAGTTAGACTGGGTCTTCCATTCAGGGCTGTGAGAAAAATAAAGGAGACTACAGAGTGAGAGAGGGATCAGGAGACATGAAGAGGGGAGTTGTAAGGTGGAAAAGAAACAGGATGGATGGTGTCTGCCAACTCCATCATGGCCTACATATGATTAAGTAAGTGCAGTTCACACTCTTGTGAATATCTGAATACTGTCCAGGAGGCCCATGTAATTGTGAACTGGTCTGATCTGACATTGTTCGCTGTCAGGAGGCATTCTAAATCTTATATGGCGTCAAGATTAGAAGCCCACTCCGCTAGGGTGACTATATTGGGGGGTCTCCAGTACTGAAAGTATATACCTATTCTGGTAGAATGAAATTTTCAAGAAAAGGACATCTGGTCACAAACATGGGGGGCATAGCAATAGTGGAATGAGGTTCCAATAAAAATATGAAGACAACAGAGCAGTAAACATTATTATGGAAATGCAACTACATGGCCGCTAGGTCTGGACCTCATGCCAACATTTCCTAACACAGTAGGTGAGTCCGGAGGTGTGCAAACATAAGCTAAAGAAAAAGCAAAGCTTAACTAGTAGAGAAGACAAGAAAGCATATAAGAACATGGTGGGGGGACAAAGGAAAAAAAAAGCCAACAGGGGTGGGTTAAGGGAAGAAGGGAGGGGAGTTGGAGGGGAAAGGGGGATTACTTCCCACCACAGGCTCAAGGGTCAGATGAAAAACAGGTCACATGTTGCCCAGGCTGGTTGGGTGTATAATAGGGTAGACATAGGCTAGTCAAGGTTCCCAGACTTGCAAGAATTTGGAGTGAGAATCATTCAGGATACTAGACATCTTTTAATTTATCATCAGAGTGGTCAGACTGTCCTTCACCATGGCAGATTAAATTGTGGGTTTCTTCTGTGCCTTAGCTATGGTTAGATTAGCAGCAAGGAATAGGTAGGTAGATAACTTTTGCTGGTATAAGAATAGGCCCTGGATTGGGCAGTGCAGCAAGGTCAGTTGGGGGTCTTTCCCGATCTGAAAATGGAACAGTTTATGTAGCAGGCCAAAGACCTTCAATCAAAATCCAGTTAAGTGTGGACAGGACCTCCAGACATGGAGGACATCTCCACGTTGGCTTCAAGCCCTAAAGTATCACTATATGAGGTGTTTGCGTGAGCTATGCGGGCTGGAACCCAGTACCACCACAACAGGACTTTATATTCTGCCTCTGGAATGACAGTATTTAAATAACAATCCTCAGGGTCATAGGGGTTTCTAAGTCTTGTTCCCATTGGGATATACAGGAGGCAAGTGAGCAGGTACCATTAGCATTCAAAGAGACATATTGTAGATTGTAGAGATGATTGTAGAGTGTTGAAAGATGAGGTCAAAATGTGTTTTTGTGGGAGAGGAAAGAAGAGGTAAGTCTAAAGAGGTCAAGCAGTGACAAAGCTGGACATATTGAGACGACCACCATAGAAAAGCTCTCAGCTGTTCCAGGCCTGGTGAGAAGAGGGTTTATAGGGGAGTGGGAGAAGGGGTAGAAAGGGGGGACTTAAGATTGCCTGGATAACGAACCGAATTCCAGAGGTTTAAGCTGTGCAACATTAAGTGGCACAAGGAGTGTCGGCAAAGTCTGCGGGGATGCCATAAATGGGTCAGAGACTGGGATTAGAGCACAGTTGGAAAGTTCTAGGAGAACCCAAAGTGGAATATCTGTGGACTATCTGTGGAGGCATGGAGCAGAAAAAGCAGATATATGTGAGCCGCCAAATAATATTTTGCCACATTTTGACTGCATGTATGCAACATTTTCAGGATAGAATGAGGAACTGCCAGGATTGCATCATAGATGTCATACAGTGCAGTTGAGGGCAATAGGTGCAAAAACAGTGGCGGAAGTGGGAGTCAGCTTGATACTTAGGTAGTCCAAGGAAGAAGACATCCAGCGATATGAGAAGCAAGATTGGAGGTGGGACACCACAGATGGAGGGAGGGAAATATTCAGTGCGGTAGTCTTTTGTGGGTTGACAAGAAGACCCGCAGATGTCAGAGAATTTTGTCAAAAGTTGTCCTAGATTGAGTAGGGTAGTAAGATGGCTTGTCCGTTTCAAGGGAAGTATATATCTTTTAAACAATGAATTCTGTTCCCTTTGGCTCAGGCTTATCCACCCTTATGGCTTGTGTCAATGGTCCTTTGTTTGCTTCAAACAGGTTTTACATTCCCATACAAGTCTACGAGAATGCAATTTATGAATGATCTCAGAAGTGTCTCAAAAACTGATGCCATCAAAGCAAAACACAACCCATTTTACATTGGCCATCAAACTTACTTCAGACTGTTCTGCTAAATGTGCGGTCCTAGATTCCGTAAAAATAAAATTCTGTAACTTATTCACATGCAGCCCCACACAAAAAATAAAAAAGATTGCACAAATGTATTTAATGGTACAGTTTACATATATGCGGTCACATGCATTTCAGAACATTGTCGCAACCTCTGAAGGTTGCAGCTCTCATGCTTGGTTCTTTTAAATCAATGGCACCATGTGCCAAAGGACAGTTTATGGAAAACTTTGCAGCTCAGCATGCATAACCATTACCTCCTTTCTTCTTCAGTTTGTACAGTTTATACAAGCTCAGCAAATCCCATGTTATGCGATTTTGATCTGTGTCTGTGTTGTTGCATGTTCTGTGCTACACAGCTATCTCTTCGTGGTTCTTGTAGCCAGCCCCCCGATGACACGGTACCAGAGCTGTCGCTGGTGCAGACAGAGATTGGGCACCATGTCTTCAAGTGTACTTGTTGTATTGGTGTTGATAGATCTGGAGGTTTTGCCTAGGTGGGAACAAAGAGGCGAAACAGTGAAAGGTAAAAGTACAAAAGAAACAAAGTTACAAAATAAAAAACATTATGTAAGGGGAAGGAAAGAGACAGAATTTTAAAGCTAAACTCCAGGATAAGTAAATATTGTATAAATCCGTTCATCATGTGTATTCTTCTTGAATCTTGGTGAGCTTTCTGTATTTCTTCCAGATCTGTGCAGTAAACCAGTGTGAGACTTCCTGTGATAAAGACCGATCACTGCTGTTCTCTCTTTGTGCAGGGTGACTGGTCTAGTATCCGCCCCCTCGTGTAGTGGGTGGAGCCAGCTGGGCCCCTCCCACAGCTATGCTCTCTGCACAGCACAGTGATGATGTCAAGGTGATATCTGGGTTCACAAAGGCATTTGGCACACACAAAGTGGCTTTATATCCTTTGTGGCTATTGAGGAATATATTGAAATGAACATTTTCATGCACAGAATTCAGCTGGGCTTAAAATGTGTAAGGCACGTGTTTTTAGATGCATGTTTCTGCCGGCCCGTAATAGGCCTTCCATTAACACAGCACAGAAAGTGGAAAAGCCACGATATCTTTATATACCGGCTTTATCGCCCCCTGATTGTAAGCTTGAAAATCCAATTAAAAATGAAACTAAAAAAAAAGAACAAAAAAAGACCGTTATATTTTTCCCTGAAAAAGAGGCCACCCCGGCTGTGACTCCTTCCCCCCGGAGTTTTCACTTTGACGCCACGCTTCATTTCAGCACGTAAAAAGATTAAAGCCATCAACTAGCGGAATTGTTAGTTGTGTGTTTAATCACAGCGCGCCTTAAACGATACACGGCATAAAAACGAACGCATCTGGGAGCCGAGCTTATGACAGCAGCTGCCGATTTCATGGCCTAACAAGAACGCCGCTCTTTGGGTTTAGTTTTATTATGGGTTTTTTTTTTTATTATTTGTATATGTGTGTGTGTTTTACTTTTTTTTTTTTTTTTTTTTTTTACATGCTGTTTGTGTTTAACGTTCTGCAGCTTGCAGGGTGGTTTTTGTGTCTGTGATATTCTGCTGTTCACCCTCAAACAAAATCTTGGTAAACAAAGCCTGTCGGAGCGCGCTCTAATAGATGCACCAGCTTTAGTTCACAATACTTACACTGATTACCAAAAATAAAAATAAAACACAATAAAATTACCTGCGCTTCACAAAAACCTGTTTAAGCATCAAGCAAAGAAATAATATACAAAAGATGATATAAACACCTCACACGTGACGCAACATATAAAGGTGTCCGTTTATGAAGCAATGATCAGTGGAGATCCAGAGGATCGCCGCTGATCACAGCCCATAAACAGTATATAAACCAGAGATAATCGGGGGGAGATGTGTTTGAACTTGTTCTCCCGCCGATTATCTCCGCACATGGAGAATCCTCATAGACTGACACAGTAACGGTCACTTTATGAAGCTGTGATCTCAGCGCTTCACTTGTGATCTGTGTCAGAATTCACACGCCCCGATTCACCAACTCAGAGGTGGAGAACCGGGGTAGTGAAGAGGGAATCAGGGGGATCTGAGGAGGAGAGAGGAAGATAATTAACTTCCTTATGCCTCGTTCAGACCCCCCAACACTGTAACCATGTCCCCCTGTCATATGTATGTGTATACATATATATACATATATACATATAATGTGTATATGTATATATATATAATGTGTGTGTATATACATGTATATATAATGTCTGTGTGTGTATACATGTATATATTATGTAGGGGGACGCTTTATTTCACTAACATTAATCACACCGCGTGTCAGTGTATTGAGCTGTGATAATTTATCACTGCTTAATATAATGACATCTGTGTGTATGAGTGAATTTCTAGTACTGTAATCTCGTAAAGTCTCACGAGATTCCAGTATTAGGGGCCGTTCTCCAGTGTTAGAAGCGTTTGTAGATCGCTTCACACCTCCAAGGGTGAAACGATCTACTCCGCTTCATATAGTGGCACACAGAGGAGAAAGATCTCCTATATGAATGCCGGAGAATGAAGCAGTGAATAGATTTCACTGCTTCATAAAAGGACACCAAAGCGGTGTAATTCTATCACTGGATATTTTGTTACTTGTAAAGACAGGAAGATTTAAAAAAACTATTAAGCCTCATACACACTGTCAGATTTTCTGCTGATTTTGTTTCCTTCAGATTTACCAAAACCATATAATAGGAGGTCAAACCTTAGGAGTTTCCATTTGTATGCAATCAGGCAGGCCCTTGCACTACATGGTTTGGGTAAATCTGAAGGAAAAAATCATCAGAAAATCTGATAATGTGTATGGGGCTTTACACATTTTGTTCTACATAAAATACAACATGGGGTGCATACATAAACAAATTTGTAGAACTATTTATCCAGTGAAAGTGCCTGTGCATCCACTCAGTGAAAATGGGGGCTAAGTTGAATATTGTTGGGTTATTTTCCTTCCAGATTCAATATTATTCATTAATCCAGCATGGAATGAATCAGGAAAATACTACATTATACACACTAGAGGGCGCTGAGGATCATCGGAAATAACTAATTTCCGATGATCCTCAGCTCCATCAAATAACCATAATGCAGTCGTTTTCTGATCCACTCTCTTTTGTATGAAGAAACATTCGACCTGGAGAGAAAATAGTCTAGTAACTTTTAACTTTAACCCCCTTTTCACAGAGTGAATGTATGTGCACTTTTACAGGGTGAAAAACTATGTGATGACACTGCTCTCAGGCTGTGGCTTTCCTTCTTTAAGGTCTCCAGCCAGCTGCAGATTCCTTAACCTCCAACAGTGCCCCTCAGCTCCCAAAGTGCCAACCGACCTCCCACAGTGCCCCGAGGACCCCTGAGAGTCCTCAGTCTCCACAGCACAGTGCCCCAAGTACCCCTGAGAGTCCTCAGTCTCCACAGCACAGTGCCAAACAGCTTCCCATAGTGCCCCCAGATCCTCCATAGTGCCCTTCAACCTCCCACAGTGCTCCCCAGCTTCCTCCGAGAAACCCAAAAAATCCCCTCTAGGTCCTCCAAATCTGCTAGTCCCATTCTTTTATTGTGTGATTCATGATGTGTGATTTTTTTGCTGTTGGAGCATGAAGGGTTTTGGAAGAGTTTACCGGGCACTGCTGTCCAAACGATTGCCCTGATGTCAACGAGCCAACCAATTCTGTAAATTCAAACCGACTAAAGTTTCTGAACTCTAAACAGATTAATTTTATCCTAATTGTTTGCCGCACCAATCGCGTGGGGATAAAGCCACATAATCTGTCATAGCTACAGCAAAACCTCTCTAAGCACTATTTCCTGCTAGGGACCCCTAATTACCAATTACAGTGCACAGGGATTCCATCCGGCTGGCTCGGATTGATAACTGATGACTTTGGATGGACAATATCAGCTGTGCAATCATTTGTCTATGTTGATTGCACTGCGGAGGTCAGTGGTACAGAGCAGTTGTGTGTTAACATAAGCATTTACAGAGACGCCATCTGCTGAGTCGCTGAGCCTCGGAAAAGTCAAATAATTAGTCCGTACCATATCATTAATTACAGAGCACAGTGTGCTACGACTGGAGTTTTCTGGAGGCTCCGGATCACTTTATCATGGTGCTCCTTAAAGAGGAAGTAAACCCTGATGAGTTTACTTCCTCTTTGATTTCCTGCAAAGGTAAAGCATAATGAACTACTATGCATCGCATAGTAGTCTCTTATGTGTCACTCACCTGACACAGGAGCCAGCGAAGTCACCGCTGTCCCCTGTAGTCTGGAGCCTCCATCTTCTCGGTGGGTCTCGCTGCTCTGCCGCTGTCATTCGGTGAAGCCGCGATGATGTCACTCCCGCGCATGCGCACGGGAGCCGCCACTAACGGCATATCGCCGTTGACAGCGGCACGTTCAGTGCGCCTGCGCGCTGCTGTCTACGTGCCGCCGAAAGACAGCGATGCCTGTCTTTCGGCAAATATCTCCTAAACCGTGTAGGTTTAGGAGATATTTCTTGGACCTACAGGTAAGCTTTAATCTAGGCTTACCTGTAGGTCAAAGTGTGTTGTAAGGGTTTACACCCACTTTAAGCCCCATACACACTATCAGATATTCTGCTGATTTTTGTCTTCAGATTTACCAAAACCATATAATATGAGGTCAAACCTTAAGAGTTTCCATCTTGTATGCAATCAGGCAGGCCCTTGCACTACATGGTTTTGGTAAATCTGAAGACAAAAATCAGCAGAAAATCTGATAGTGTGTGCGGGGCTTTAAAGTTTAAACTGAAACTTCCTGTGGCTAGCTGGCTTCTGCACACACCACCCTTGATTCCCTGTAGATGCCCCGGGACCCCTGAGACCCAGAGCAGGTTGTAATATAGCAGGTGTGGCCTCTCCCACCTTATTTACCATACTGTTGGCCCATAGCGGTGATGAGGCTTGGTGGTTAGCACTTATGCCTTGCTGCACTGGAAATCTTCGGTTCAGATCCCAGTCAGGACCCTGTTTTCATGGAGTTTGCATGTTCTCCATATGCTTTCATTGGTTTCCTTCCACACGCCAAAGACATGCCGGTAGGTCAGTTAGCTCCTGTCTAAGTTGTCCCTAGTATAATATTCCACTGAGTGCACACCAAGATAGCCGACCCAGCAGGAAATATAGCACTTTGAGTCCCCAGGGATAAAATCACTTTAGGAATATTAGTTAATTAATGAGGAACTAATCAATAATGAGATGGGAGGGGTTCAAGACTAAGCCATATAGAAGCTGCACTGTAGTTGCATTATAGAATATCCTGGGTTTCGAGGACTTCCTGGGCTGCTCTACAGGGTATCAGAATTGGTGGAACCTGGGGGCAGTTTACACCCCCCCCCCCCCCACAGGCATATCTAAACCCCAAAAGACTGTCCTTCGACTTTAAGGATTCTAGTCTGTGGACAGTGGGAGTGGACAATTTCTCAGGCTTGGTGTCAGCAGGAAGAATTGAAGAATAATTCCCCATCATTGGTGTCAGTGGAAGGAATAGTGGCCCATTGTTGGTATTAGTGGGAGAAATGGTGTCCCATCATTGGTGTTAGTGAGAGGAGGAATACCCCATCATTAGTATCAGTAGGAGGAATAGTGAACCATCATTGGTGTAAGCAAGAGGAGTAGTGCCCCATCGGTGTCAGTGAGAGAAATAATGCCCTATCCTTGGTATTAGTGGGAGGAATAATGCCCTATCCTTAGTATTTGTTGGAGGAATAGTGCCCCATCATTGGTGTCAGTAGGAGAAATAGTGCTCCATCATTGGTGTCAGTGGGAAGAATAGAACCTCATATCAGTGGGAGAAATGGTGCTTCATCATTGGAGTTAGTGAGAGGAATAGTGCTCCATCATTGGTGTCAGCAGGAGGAATAATTCCCCTTTGCTCATATTGGTGGGAAGAATAGAACCTCATATCAGTGGGAGGAATAGTGCCCGAGGGCTGAATAAAGGCAAGCAAAGGGCCACAGTTTGAAGACCATTGCTATAGTGTTTAAAAAAAAAAAAAAAGTAGCCCGTTCTTCTTTTACATATGTCTTGCTTCTAGTTAACCACTTGCCTACTGGCACTTTCACCCCCTTCCTGCCCACACCAATTTTCACCTTTCAGCGCTGTTGCAGTTTGAATGGCAATCGTTCGGTCAGGCAACACTGTACCCAAACTAAATTTTTATCATTTTGTTCACACAAATAGAGCTTTCTTTTGGTGGTATTTAATCACTGCTGGGTTTTTAATAAAAAAAATAAAAAATAAAAAAAAAGAGAAAAGACCGAAAATTTTGAAAAAAATAAAACATTTTCTTAGTTTCTGTCCACAAATTTTGTAAATAATTCATTTTTCTCCTTCACTGATGTGCGCTGATCAGGCGGCACTGATGGGCACTGTTGAGACAGCACTGAAGGGCACTGATTAGGCAGCATTGATGAGGAGGCACTAATATGTCGCACTGGGTACTGATAGGTGGCACTGGTGGACACTGATAGTTGCCACTGATAGGTGGCACTGGTGGGCAATGATAGGTGGTACTGATAGGTGGCACTGGTGGGCACTGATAGGTGGCACTGATAGGTGGCACTGAGGGGCACTGATATCTGGCACTGGTGGGCACTGATATCTGGCACTGGTGGGCACTGATAGATGGCACTGGTGGGCACTGATAGGTGGCACTGGTGGGCACTGATAGGTGGCACTGAGGGACAATGATAG
The DNA here is from genome assembly GCF_037356315.1 of Lithobates pipiens. NCBI lineage: Eukaryota > Metazoa > Chordata > Amphibia > Anura > Ranidae > Lithobates > Lithobates pipiens. Next base: position 23,918,741 of record NW_027507686.1, read on the forward strand.
GTGGCACTGACTGGCATCATTATTGGGCACTAATTGGTGTCACTGGGAGCTCTGCTTTGTGGCAGAGCTGTGTAAGTCACAGGTCTGTAAGGGCAGAAATACAAATCCTATGCCAGGTGGGGCTTTGGAAAAAACTTTATATCTGCCTGAAGTTCAGCTTTATTTTCTATGGATGATTTCTTTCTTGCAGCAGCCATGTGACCTCTCTGTACTTTAACGCTAAAAGCTCCTCCCCCTTAAAGCGCCATCTTGTGGCAGACACAGATACAAGCAGCCTTTGCGGCCGTCCTCTGCCACAGTTGTCCCTGAACCTAGGAATAACAGCAGAATAAAATCCCTCTTCCAGTAATTATGTTACCACAGAGCTGCCATAATGAGGATGGCTTGCTGGCAGGGGGGACAGTGTCAACTCATCCAGCCATCACAATTAATGTGACACGTCGCCTGCAGATTGGCACAGCTCCACTAATCAGGAGCCCCACTTCTGTGCCACACACGGCCAATTAAAATGGCTGCCTGCCGGTTAATGCCGGGCCGGGTTAATGAAAAGGGAAAAGTGTCCTCTGACTCCCCCCCCCCCAGTAATTTTAACATTTTAATGGTGTTACATTGTGGTGACATTGTAGCTGAGAAAAGCAGAAGGGTGGAACCTTTACTGCTTTGTGGACAGTTTAAAGATGTCACAGCTGGGAATTCGGCTACTTGTCACTTGGTAGTCGATGACTTTAATTGGAGTGACTTGATAAGTAGATGAAGCTGAACTTACTGGCAGATAAAACTAATGCAGCTCTGTAATCATTAATATATCATTGGATTTATTTTTTTAACCCAATGAAAGTACCTTAATCTGACCTGGTATTAGTGAAGTCCAGCCGGTCTGGAGTGTGAGAGGGAGAAGCAGCACAAGGAACCAATCAGTTCATTTGCTGAGAAGAGGAGATAGCAGAATGATAGAGAAATGGTCATCACTGTGCTGCTTCTTCTGTCACTGTCCAATCACAGGCTGGGGGGGCGGGTCCGTGATAGCCTGGATCCAGAGGAAATGGGTTGAATGATGCTGGCTGTCATTCACCCTGGAAGACTGAGGACATCTAGTGGCAGATAAGAAGCACTGCAGGAGACGGAGAAAAGGCTGTTTTTTTTGTTTTTGTTTTTTATATACTTTGATGAGCTATCCATTTTTATCTTGGCCAGAGTCTTGTTTAGGTTATGGTTTGCAAAATGATATCCAACTCAAGAAGAAGCCTGGTATTTAGCACCTCATCTCAAGAAGTCAAATATGCAAAATTAGGGGATTATCGTTGTGCTTACAGATAAAAATGGAAACCATACATCTATAAAAATATATCAATTTAGTATGAACATGATTAAATGGAGATGTTCAACAAAATGGAGATGGAGATGTTCAACAAAACTCAACAAATTGTTATATTTGGTACCAATATCTGTTTGCTTGCCAACATTATTTAACTCATTTCTACTGGACACATGTTGTTCTACATACAGGCGCCCTCCTATATACTCTCTGAATAAATGTTCTTTTAACCTGGTCATTGTGAGTTCTCTGTGGCCGTGCTGTGCCTCCTCCTCTCGGTGGTCCTTCCTCTGATGGTGACCTTCCTGGGGGCTTTGAGGTGTTTCTCGTTCTCATTGGTTGATTCATATATCCCCTGATGAAGCCATCAGGCGAAACATGTCCGGATATCATACGAATATCACATTTTTGTTCAACTGGAACTACATGACCACCATAATGGTGAAACAAAACTCATATTTTTATATATGTATGGTTTCCATTATTATCTGTAAGCAACGTGATAATCCCCTTCCAATTTTGTCTGCACATTTGTTTGTTATATTTACCTCGGATAGGAGTTTGCATCACCTGTATCTTCATGCTTCTAGATCTCACCTGGAATAGTAAAGAATACAATATGGCTATCATGACCAATTAACTTTTTGAAAGCCATTTAAAAATCTAGCGTTAGATATTTTAGCCATAAGTGTTGAAAGCCCGGTTCAGTTGCCAAGAGGTCCTGTAGTATCTTGGCATCATCCTCTTTATGGCCATGTTATGTAGAGTAACATGCTGAGAGAATGTTACTTTTCAGAACTAGGGGTGCACGCCTGTCAGTGGTCAGTTTCAAACTAGTAATAGAGAATGAATTGGCATGGTTCCTGATCATGTGGTCACCACCACAACCAACTGCAGCCGTCATGGTGTATTTCAGTGTGTGTAATAAAAAAAAAATGACAAAAGAAAATCAAAATGTTGTGTATATAGTCATATAGTACATAGTTACAGTTCTGACAAGTGTACCAATAGTCACACTGAATTTGGTCTGGTTGCCTAGGCATCAGCCACATGTGGTCATGGCTGGACTGGGACAGAAATTTGGCCCTGGACTTCATTCAGACCGGCCCACTTATATTTTGAGTGTCCCATCACCAGCCACTTACAACAGAGTGTCCCATCAGCACCACCTTACATGAGAGTGTCCCATTACCAGCCCCCTTACATCAGTGTCCCATCAGCACCCCCTCACATCAGAGTGTCCCATCAGCACCCCCTTACATCAGAGTGTCCCATCAGCAGCCCCCTTACATCAGAGTGTCCCATCACCAACCCCCTTACATCAGAGTGTCCCATCACCAACCCCCTTACATCAGAGTGTCCCATTACCAGCCCCCTTACATCAGAGTGTCCCATCACCAGCCCCCTTACATCAGAGTGTCCCATCACCAGCCCCCTTACATCAGAGTGTCCCATCACCAGCCCCCTCACATCAGAGTGTCCCATCACCAGCCCCCTTACATCAGAGTGTCCCATCACCAGCCCCCTTACATCAGAGTGTCCCATCAGCACCACCTTACATCAGAGTGTCCCATTACCAGCCCCCTTACATCAGTGTCCCATCAGCACCCCCTTACATCAGAGTGTCCCATCAGCAGCCCCCTTACATCAGAGTGTCCCATCACCAGGCCCATTACATCAGAGTGTCCCATCACCAGGCCCCTTACATCAGAGTGTCCCATCACCAGCCCCCTTACATCAGAGTGTCCCATCACCAGCCCCCTTACATCAGAGTGTCCCATCACCAGCCCCTTACATCAGAGTGTCCCATCAGCACCCCCTTACATCAGAGTGTCCCATGAGCAGCCCCCTTACACTAGTGTGTCCCATCACCAGCCCCCTTACATCAGAGTGTCCCATCAGCAGCCCCCTTACATCAGAGTGTCCCATCAGCAGCCCCCTTACATCAGAGTGTCCCATCAGCAGCCCCCTTACATCAGAGTGTCCCATCACCAGCCCCCTTACATCAGAGTGTCCCATGAGCAGCCCCCTTACATCAGTGTGTCCCATCACCAGCCCCCTTACATCAGAGTGCGCCATCACCAGCCCCCTTACATCAGTGTCCCATCACCAGCCCCCTTACATCAGAGTGTCCCATCATAAGCCCCCTTACATCAGAGTGTCCCATCAGCAGCCCCCTTACATCAGAGTGTCCCATCAGCACCCCCTTACATCAGAGTGTCCCATCAGCACCCCCTTACATCAGAGTGTCCCATCAGCAGCCCCCTTACATCAGAGTGTCCCATCAGCACCCCCTAACATCAGAGTGTCCCATCACAAGCCCCCTAACATCAGTGTGTCCCATCACAAGCCCCCTTACATCAGTGTGTCCCATCACAAGCCCCCTTACATCAGAGTGTCCCATCACAAGCCCCCTTACATCAGTGTGTCCCATCACAAGCCCCCTTACATCAGAGTGGCCCACTGAGCCATCGGCCCACCGGGAAACTCCCGGTAGTCCCGATGGCCAGTACATGCCTGCATATGGTCATGAAAGGGTTTATACCACCCGCATGACCACCCAAGGTTTGTTTTCACTTCTATGGTTGCTGTGATGGATTACATAATAAAGGCATTATGTTTATGTTTTGCCTTACTATTGTTCTGCCGATCTTCTAGTCATGCAGGTCGCCACGATTGCAGCACAATTTATCGTGCAACAGTCGCGGCAGAACCGTATCGTAAATTTAAGGGGCCATTCAAATGAATAGCATCTCAAATGTGCTTTCTGCGATTTGTCATTCACACCTCGGTGCTTCGAAATTGCAACAAATCGGCCCCGCGATTCAAAACACTGAGATGTGAACGCAGCCTAAGATGTGTGTATTTGAGCATCCCAGATTCAGGTTGGAATTAGACCGTGTATGCAGACAGGACTTACGAACCCAAATAACTGTATATGTTTTTTAATTATTTTTCATTTCACCTGCATATGTTCTTATCTGTCCCTGAGTCTTGCTCATTTGCCATCCCACACGGCTATTATCCTCTCCGCAGTTGGAGCGATGTGAATTTATACCTTGCATTGTATTCCTTCTACGAACGGTGAAATGGGTCGGCAAACAGCTTTGTAAAAGTGAATCTATCCTCACGTTCTCTTCTACTTTTATATTTCATTCTTTCTCCCCCTCATTGGCCTGTCCTTGAACATCTCGCAGCACAGAGAAAATATGACACGCTTGGTGAGAAGGGGCCGATACTAACTGCCACCGAAGCAGACAAAGACAGTGGCGCGGTCCCAATTGTCCTCACAAATTTGCAGTTTCCCAGCTGTGCCCAGCGTGCCATTCCTGCCAGAGGGCAGCAGGTTGTCTGTCTAACTGTTGAGTGGTCAGAACACCCGAATTGTTATTTTGGTCTTTGGTTTCCTAAATCTTGTATAAATTCAAACTGTACTGTATACACCGTGAGCAGATGTTATACCTATTTGGTTAGAGCTGATTATACATTTTTATCTCCTGCCCACCTGAAAAGACAACTCATCTACTCTAGAGACGTCTTCTTCTGCATCCTGCCACCAGTCCTCTTCTGGGTTAAATGATGAACGTTCTTGCCCTTCCATTCGCAACTTCTTTCCTTTGGATCTTGCCAGCGTGGCCCTTTCTGCACCACTCTAGCAGTGCCCTCTGCAGCCAACCACCAGCCCTCTCCTTGGATAATTGATGGATGTTGTTCTCTTTCCATCGTCAACTTCTTACCTTTGGACCTTGCCACTGTAACCCTTACTGCTCCTCTCTAGAAGTGCCCATCTGCAGTCAACCTTCAGTTCTCTTCTGGGTTTAATGATGGATGTTGTTCTGCTTCTATCCCCAACTTCTTACCCATAGATACTGTAATGGAAATTTGTAGGTTCTGTATATAATTGTATTCTATTTTATATGTATTGCACAATGCCCTCACTGTGCACACGGCACTAACAATGTTTTCAGTACATGTTTTGCATTCTTTCAAGTCCAGATTAGAATTAGCCTGCCTATGTAACGCCCCTTGTTACCATAAACGTACAATTGTAATATTAATGTGATACCTACGTAATCATGTGTATAAAAACCTTCAAATGCGTCATAATAAAGGAGAACGGTTATTGGAAAGATGCTGAGCGTATCTTTTGTGTCTGTTCCCTACTGCAGTAGTTATTAATTTGGAACCACTAATCAATATGAGGATAGGAGTTGCCTATCATCAAAATATCCATTTCAATATTGACGTTTTGCCCTTTACTTCACCACTCTAGCAGTGCCTTCTGAATTCTCCTTTGCAACCAACCACCAGTGTTCTTCTGGGTTAAATGATGGACGTTGTTCCCCTTTCATCACCAACTTCTTACCTTTTGGCTCTTGCCAGTGTGACCCTTTCTGCACCACTCTAGCAGTGCCCTCTGCAGCCAACCACCAGTCCTCTTCTGAGTTAAATGATGGACGTTGTTCCTGTTCCATCACTAACTTCTTACCTTCAGATCTTGCCAGTGTGGCCCATTGTTCAACACTCTAGCAGTCCTCTCTGCATTGTCCTCTGCAGCCAGTCACCAGTCCTTGTCTGTGTTAAATAATGGATGTTGTTCTCTTTCCATCCCCAAATTTTTACCTGTAGCTCTTGCCAGTATGCCCCTTTATGCACCACTTCCGTAACATTCCAATCGGCACTACCATGACCACTTGCAGACTTTGGTGGTCTTTAAACTGGGAACCTTGCTCTCCGTTTGGCCTTTCGTCTTTTGCCAAGTTATTGTTCTGCCTCACACCATGGCTACCTATCATTTCGTCATCCATCCACCATATTCTTTTTGTGCCTTTCTTTACCTTGTTGACTTCCACAATCTTGCATACAACTTCCTTTAGAGGACCACTGCAGCAGAATTGTTACCCCGCGCCCACAAGTCAGTAGGATGATTTAGTCAGGCCTTTGCTTGACGATGGAAGAGCGTCAACAATGTCCCCTGTAGTCCTGCAATGCTGTAGTTCTAGCATGGTAATGGACACCTCCTCTCATGGTGTATGCACAGCGAGTGCTTACTCACTGGCCCTGTAGAAAGCTGAGACTGACCTGCACTAAAACCACTGAACAAAACTCTATTTATCTTCTAAATTATTCATAAATGCATGAATAATGGTTTTGGATTATCCTTCCACTTCTACACATACATATATATATATATATATATAAAATATTGCCTGGACATATACTTTAAGCTGTTACAAATACTCTAGATATATACCTGTATGTGGTCTGATACCAGTGGTGGGGTCTTAACGATTCATCCTTTTGGTGCTCGGGATTTTCTTAGATCTATCAGGGACTACAGCCGTGAGATCTCTACTCTTGAGTTTCCAAGCCTGCCCACCTGCCGCAGCCATCACTAGGGGGTCCCAAATTCCTTATTTGATATTTCCTATTGCTAAAGATATAACCGATATGGAAAAGACTCCGTGATGTAGCAGAAGAAGAGAGAGTCTATGATGGGAGGTCTTTCCACCAAGAGAGACCAGGTTAGTCAGCCCATCATGCTTCACAGATAATTGAAATAGCACTTCTGGGTGGCTTAAGCACTTGGTAAGGTAAGGAACAACCCAGGAGAAAAATTGGAAGGCAGAAACAGAATGCTGTCACTTATAACAGAAATTGCCCCAAAATGATTACGAGGAAGGTAAGTAAAATTGCTTTTCCCATCCCCCTAGACCTAAACAAGCATTTAACCCTTGCAGCCCCACTACAAGAGAAGATTTTTACTTTTGCCAAAGTTGGTCTTTATGTGCAGAAAAATGCCTGTTAATCCTGTCACAATTCCAGTGGCCTTGTAAATTCTGGAGGATAGAACTGAATTTTTAAACGATGTTATTAGCTTTCTCGCCTGTGAACTACAAAGCAATGCCCCTCTATGTCAGTGGTCCCCAAACTGTAGCCTGTGGATCAGGTTTGGCCATTTGCTTGCCTTTGTCTGGTCCCTGTGGGCCATCCATTGACACCATTCTATTCATTGACACAAATTTTGGGGTATTATTGATGCCACTGACATTAGTGCTTGGGCACTATTCTTACCACTGACACCAATGATGGGGCACCATTCCTCCCACTGACACCAGTGATGGGGCACAATTCCTTCCACTAACATTAATGATGAGTCACTATTCCTCCCACTGACACCAATGATGGGGCATTATTCTTTCCACTTACACCAATAATGAGGCACCATCTTTCCCATTGACACCAACAACTGGGCACTGTTCCTCCTGCTGACACCAATGATGGGAAGCTATTCCTTCCACTGACACCTATGATGGGGCACCATTCCTCCCACTAACACTAATGATGGTTCACGATTCCTCCCACTGACACCAATGATGGGCCACCATTCCTCTTAATGACACCAATGATGGGACACCATTCCTCCCACTGACATTTATGATGAGGCACTATTCCTCCCACTGACACCAATGATGGGGCACTATTCTTCCCACTAACACCAATGATGGGGCTCTATTCCTCCCACTGACGCCAACAAAAGGGCAGTATTTTTCCACTGACACCTATGATGGGGCACCATTCCTCCCACTAACATTAATGATGAGGCACTATTCCTCCCACTAACACCAATGATGGGGCACTATTCCTCCCACTGACACTAGTAATGGGGTATTATTCTTCCACCTTACACCAATAATGAGGCACCATTCCTCCCACTGACACTAATGATGGGGCATTATTCTTCCCACTGACACCAACAAAGGGGCAGTATTTTGTCCACTGACACCAATGTGGGGCACCATTCCTCCTGCTAACATTAATGATGAGTCACTATTCCTCACACTGACAGCAATGATGGGGCATTATATTTCCCACTTACACCAATAATGGGGCACCATCCTTCCCACTGAGACCAACAACTGGGCACCATTCTTCCCACTGACATTAATGATGAGGCATTATTTCTCCTACTGACACCAATGGTGGATACTATTCCTCCCACTAACACCAATGATGGGGCATTATTCTTCCCACTTACAGAAATGATGGGACACTATTCCCCCCCAGTGACACCAACAATTGGGCACTGTTCCTCCTACTGACACCAATAATGGGAGACTATTCCTTCCACTGACACCAAAAATGGGGTACCATAACCATTCCTTCCACTAACACTAATGATGGGGCACTATTCCTCCCACTGTCCAAATTCCCATCATATTCCCATCACACTTTTCAGGCTACTGGGTGCTGTAGCGACCGCCAGCTGGATACTGGAACCTGTACAATATGTAGATATTCGCCAGCACACCTAGGATCATCAATTTAGTCCAAACGTTTGTTTTTTTATTCAAGAAAGATCACCTCACAAAACATTGTAGCGCAACATTTCAGAGCCGCACCAATGTTTGGGCACTATTCTTCCAACTGACGCCAATGATAGGTCACCATTCCTCCCACTTACACCAATGATTTGGCACCATTCCTCCTACCGATACAAACAATCAGGGCCATATTTAAGGCAGGGCAAAAGGGGCAGCTGCCCTGGGCCCTGTCATTGTTGCGGGGCCCAAAGCAGCTGCCTCATACTTGCCAACTATCCCAGTTTACATTCCCTTGTCCCTTGAGGTTTTAGTCCTGTTGTTGTGTACAGACGACTCACCTGCAGACCTGTGTTTACATGTAAATAACCAGCATTCATATGTAAATAGCAGTGACATGCATATGTAAATAGCTGAGGCCAACGGCATTTATATGTAAATAAGGCAGCATTCATATGTATATCATGCCCCCTGCAGTGAGGAGATGATGTGCTGTAACCTATAGCAACCAGTGAGCAGTATTACTGTACAGTAATCTCTAGCAGCCAATCAACAAGCCAAAAGCATGTGCTGTAACCTATAGCAACCAGTCAGTAAGCAGTAATGATATGCTGCAACCTCTGGCAACCAATCGCAATCGCTGCCTGATCTGATACAGTAAACTGATTTTAAGTCTAACTCTATTTATTGTATGTCTCAGAGAAGGTGGAGAGCGAAATTGTATGGGCGGAGGGGGGCCCTAAGCAAATTTTTGCCCAGGGCCCAATCAATATTAAAGACGGCCCTGCAAACAATGGGGCACTATACTTCCGTTGACGCTGAAGCATTTTTTACTCCCACTGGCCATAGTCTGGCTGACCTAAAGCCCGAAAGACAGTGCACTGGTACTTTTTTTTTTTTTTTTTGAGCTTGTAGACCCCTATTCTAAATAATTGAAATTAGGAGAATCAAGGTGTTTGCAGTCCAGATCAGGAAAACAGTCTAGGGCAGGGGTTTCAACTGTTTGCGAAACTACAAGTCCCATCATCCCTCTGCATCTGGGTGTCATGCTTGTAACTGTCAGCCTTGCAATGCCTCATGAGACTTGTAGTTTTGCAACAGCCGGAGGGCCGTTTTAGGCCCCTGGTCTAGGGTGACAACACCGCTCCTCCATAGATAAAGCTGAATGAGTGTTGTCACCCTAGTAGAGTAAGTCTGTACTGGCGAATACACCAGTGAAAATAAAGGGGAAAAAGGCTAAAATAAGAAAACCAATCAAGGGCTATGCCACTATACTATGGTAGCTGCCATTTTCGACTAAGGCAGGCTTTTTATCTATGCATTCTATGGGATTATCCGACATGAGTTCAGATGGGTCTGAACATCAATCTTTATAATCCTTATTTTAAAATGTTCTGCTAATCTCCTCTACATGCTCACCCATAGATACTTAAAATTCTTTTTGTTTTTTGTTCACAGAAGCCAACTTGTACTTTGTTCTGCAGCCGTTTTAATCCTCCATCCTGTTGGATTTACAGTTTGTTTTTTCCAGGCTGATGTTTTCTATTTTTTATTTTTTTTGTTGCATTCTTCCATTAGGCCTGGTGAGATGGACTTGTAGGATTTCCAACCCTCTCACTCTCCTTCTGTCTGGGCTTCTAGCGGCGGTGTGAGGGCTTGATACGTCGCCCAGAGAGATTAATGTCTACCCAATAAAAGCCCCTTGCTTCCCGCGGAGAGGCAGCCAATGCTGATCTGACATTCCACGCCCGCTTGGCTCTCCGAGACACAAACCAGTGCTGGAAATATCACTGCCGCTGATGAGCAGAATTTAACACGGCAATAAAGAGAATAAAACAGCTGTCCTGCCACGCTGACAGTCTCAGGCTGCAGAGACGAGAAAAATGTGCTATGGAAGGCTGTTTATTTATTATTTAATCTGTGCCAGCAGCCCCGGCAAGGCGAATATGCGAAGAGGCATTGCGGCGGTCGCCGGTGGAGATATTTTTTTGGTCTGAAATGGCTTTGTGCATCTGCCGTCCCGCTTACTGCAACAAAGATGTTAGCACACGCGTCTGTTCCATGATGGCATGCCTTCTCGCAAAGACCACAATGGGGGCCACCATTAAGCAGGCCGGCCTCTTGTTTAAACCAGTGGTTGTCAACCTACAAGGTATATAGGAGGACTTGGGTGTGGCCCCTGGCATCACCAGAGAGCCACACCTAATGTTCAGTGTATAAAATGCTAGAGAGCGCCATCAGATTGAGGCTATAAAAGCAGAGGTCTCAGAATTTACTAAACAAATGGTCAGTTTACTGTCCTTCAGACTTTAGGGAGGGCCAGACTGTGGCCATTGAGAGTAGAAAATTTACTGTGAGAGTTAACAATGCCCCATCTTAGGTATTTGAAGGAGGAAAAGCTTACAGCAGCTGTTGGCTCATGGCTTTTATGTAAAATTGATCCAGGTAGCTGCAGAGCTGCCCAATCACGTTCACTGTACGATGAAGTCCTATGCGTAATTGGCTGGAATGGAGGGAATAAAGAGAACCAGTCAGTTGCCAATGCTATCATATAGCGGACTTGTAAGCACCCTTGTGATACCAATATATACCGTATTTATCAGAGTATAACATGCACCTTAACTTTAAGAGGGAAGTTTCAGAAATAAACCTTAAATTTTAAAATAAGAGTCACTGCCCATCAATGCAGCCTTATCAGTTCCCATCTGCAGCCTCACCAGTGCCCACCAATGCAGCCTGATCTATGCCCATCTGCAGCCTCTAATGTGCCCATCATTGCAGCCTGTTTAGTGCCCATCTGCAGCCTCTAATGTGCCCATTATTGCAGCCTGTTTAGTGCCCATCTGCAGCCTCTAACATGCCTATCTGCAGCCTCTAATGTGCCCATTATTGCATCATGTTTAGTGCTCATCATTGCAGCCTGTTTAGTGTCCATCTGCAGCCTCTAGCATGCCCATCAATGCAGCCTGTTTAGTGCCCATCTGCAGCCTCTAACATGCCAATCTGCAGCCTTTAATGTGCCCATTATTACAGCCTGTTTAGTGCCCATCTGCAGCCTCTAACATGCCCATCATTGCAGCCTGTTTAGTACACATCTGCAGCCTCTAATGTGCCCATTATTGTAGCTTATGGACACTTTTGGATACCATTGTTTTTGTTTGTTTTTTGCTGTTTCACAGTCTTGCACAATTTAAAGGCACAACATGTTTGGTATCTGTTTACTTGATGCAACCACATCTTTTACATTTTACCAAAACATTAGGTATAATTTCGTGTTTGCACTAAATGTCATTGTACTGAACGATTTCCTGAAAATTGTAATTTGATAAACAGTTGTGCAAAAATAAAAAAAATATATAGCAGATTGACGGCCGGGCGGCTGCTTTACCATTCTGATTGGACGATATATGATGTCCTTCACATTGAGCTGCTTGTGCACCCCCCTCCCGCCAACATCATATGAATGTGCATCAGTATAGCATATCTGTGCCCATCAGTGCCCATCAATGCAGCCCATAAGTGCAGCCTGATCAGCGCACTTCAGTGAAGAAGGAAAATTACTTATTTACCAAACAAAGTAAAAGGTGGGGGGGGGGTTGTTTTTTTTTTTACATTTTTTGGTCTTTTGTCATTTGTTTAGCAAAAAAATGAAATACCCCAGTGGTGATTAAATACCACCAAAAAAGTTCTAAATAAATGCTAAAAATGCCAAATGTGTACAGTGTTGCATGACCGGGCAATTGTCACTTACCCACTTCCTGCCCAAGGACCGGCATCATTCAGATATCTCTTTTTATCAGCAGACGATTCCCTGCAAAGTAAAAGCCATCAAAGCTGCTTGATGGCTTTTACAGGCGGTGGGAGGGATCCCCTCCCACTGGCGCCCTCTGGTGATTCTCTCGGCTCACCCATGCGAGCTGGGGGATTAAATCCGACGGTGGCGGCAGTTTACCATAGAGCTGACCAGATGGTGCCCGGCCATTTCTATAACCGTCGGAGGCCGGAAGCGACATCATGACGTCGCTTCCGGCATAGGCAGATATAAACACTGTCATTTTGTTGGCTGGGAATCTAGGCCTGAGATCAATTTTTTTTTTTTTTTTTTATCTTAAGCTTCCCAGCACAGAGAAGAGATGTGGGGACTTATAGACCTCAGATCTCTCCATAAAGAGGACTTGTCATGCCCTATTCCTATTACAAGGGATGTTTACATTCCTTGTAATAGGAAAAAAAAGTGATCTAAATTGTTTTAAGGGAAAGTGTAAAAATCGAAAAATTTTAATAAAATAAACAATAAAAATGATGATACATGAGGTATCGCCGCAATCAATAGAGCGATAGCAATAATTCTAATGCAAGACCTACTCTGTTACTGTTACCTCTAAACTGGTAACCTGTAAAAGATTTTAAAGCATCGTCTATGGAGATTTTGAAGTACCAAAGTTTGGCACCATTCCACAAGTGTGCGCAATTTTACAGTGTGACATGTTAGGGATCTATTTACTTGGCGTAACATCATCTTTCACAAAAAAATTGGGCTAAATTTAGTGATTCATACATATATATATATATATATATATATATATATATATATATATATATATATATATATATATATGAAAGTGTTTTTTTCCCAAAATAAACCCCGTTTTAAAAATTCCATTTTAATCCCTAGGGTCTCTGCTAAAATATACAGTTGTGCTCATAAGTTTACATACCCTGGCAGAATTTATGATTTCTTGGATGTTTTTCTGAGAATATGAATGATAACACAAAAACTTTTCTTTCACTCATGGTTTAGTGTTTGGCTTAAACCATTTATTATCAATCAACTGTGTTTACTCTTTTTAAATCATGATGATAACAGAAACTACCCAAATGACCCTGATCAAAAGTTTACATACCCCAGTTCTTAATTCCGTGTATTGCCCCCTTTAACATCAATGACAGCTTGAACTCTTTTGTACTATTTGTGGATGAGGCTCTTTATTTTCTCAGATGGTAAAGCTGCCCATTCCTCTTGGCAAAAAGCCTCCAGTTCCTGTAAATTCTTGGGCTGTTTTGCATGAACAACACATTTGAGATCTCCCCAGATTGGCTCAATGATATTGAGATCAGGAGACTGAGATGGCCACTCCAGAACCTTCACTTTACTCTGCTGTAGCCAATGACAGGTTGACTTGGCCTTGTGTTTTGGATCATTGTCATGTTGGAATGTCCAAGTACGTCCCACGCCCAGCTTCCTGGCTGATGAATGCAAATGTTCCTCCAGTATTTTTTGATAACATACTGCATTCATCTTGCCATCAATTTTGACCTTTCCTGTGCTTGCAGAATTTCCTGTGCCTTTGTATCTCACACATTCCCAAAACATCAGCGATCCACCTCCATGTTTCACAATAGGAATGGTGGACCTTTCATCATAGGCCTTGTTGACTCCTCTCCAAATGTAGCTTTTATGGTTGTGGCCAAAAAGCTAAATTTTAGTCTCATCACTCCAAATGACTTTGTGCCAGAAGGTTTGAGGCTTGTCTCTGTTCTGTTTGGCGTATTGTAAGCGGGGTACTCTGTCTCATTTGTGTAGTAATGGCTTTCTTCTGGCAACTCAACAAAGCAGCCCATCTTTCTTCAAGTGCCTCCTTATTGTGCATCTTGAAACAGCCACACCACATGTTTTCAGAGAGTCCTGTATTCCATCTGAAGTTATTTGTGGGATTTTCTTTGTATCCCGAACAATTTTCCTGGCAGTTGTGGCTGAAATTTTAGTTGGTCTACCTGACCGTGGTTTGGTTTCAACAGAACCCCTCATTTTCCACTTCTTGATTAGAGTTTGAACACTGCTGATTGGCATTCTCAATTCCTTGCATATCTTTTTATATCCCTTTCCTGTTTTATACAGTTCAACTACCTTTTCCTGCAGATCCTTTGACAATTCTTTTGCTTTCCTTATGACTCAGAATCCAGAAATGTCTGTGCAGCACTGGATGAACGATGCAAGGGTCTGTCAGGAGTCCAGAAACTCATTGACCTTTTATACACACTAATTACAAGCAAACAGATCACAGGTGAGGATGGTTACCTTTTAATAGCCATTCAAACCCCTTTGTGTCAACTTGTGCGCATGTTATCAGGCCAAAATCACCAGCGTATGTAAACTTTTGATCAGGGTCATCTGGGTAGTTTGTGTTGTCATTATGATTTAAAAAGAGTAAACACAGTTTATTGATAATAAATGGCTATACCCAAACACTAATGCCGCGTACACACGATCAGATTTTCCGTCGGAAACAACTTGGATAGTTTTTCTGACGGAATTCCGCTCAAGCTTGGCTTGCATACACACGGTCACACAAAAGTTCGGAATTTTCGACCGTCAAGAACACTGTGACGTACAACACTACGACGAGCGGAGAAAATTAAGTTCAATGCTTCTGAGCCTGCATCGAATTGTTTCCGAGCATGCGTAGAAATTTTGCGCATCGGAATTGACACAGATGATCAGAATTTCTGATCGGAACTTTTTCCGACCAAAAAACTGAGGCCCTGCTGTCAATCTTTTGCTGGCGGAAATTCCGCCAGCAAAAGTCTGATGGAGCATACACACGGTCGGAATTTCCGATCAAAAGCTCACATTGGACTTTTGCTGGCGGAATTTCCGATCGTGTATACGGGGCATTACCGTGAGTGAAATAAATGTTTTTGTGTTATTATTCATATTCTCTGAAAAATGGCTAAGAAAGCATAGATTCTGCCAGGGTATGTAAACTTATGAGCACAACTGTATATGTCTGTGTGTAATATATATATATATATATATATATATATATATATATATATATATATATATATATATATATATATATATATATATATATATATATATATATTTCTGTGGGGTTCTGAATAATTTTCTAGTGTAAAAATTATGATTTTTATATGTAGGAGAGGAATGCCAGAATAGGCCTGGGCTGGAAGTGGTTAAAGTGTGACAGCACTGAAAGTTAAAAATTGGCCTGGGCAGGAAGGGGGTGAAATTGAAGTGGTTAAAAAAAGTTAAGGTGAACTTTTAAATTGCTGTAATGCCCTAGTGCAGGGAGATGCAATTAGCGGACCTCCAGCTGTTGCAGAACTACAAGTCCCATGAGGCATAGCAAGACTCTGCCAGCCACAAGCATGACTCCCAGAGGCAGAGGCATGATGGGACTTGTAGTTTTGCAACAGCTGGAGGTCCTCTAATTGCATATCCCTGCCCTAGTGAATGATATTCAATTTGCTCCATGCATCATAATCTATTACCATGTCCCCCCCCCCACCCCCCCCCCATAAAATCCTGTTTTCACTTTTTTTCTTTTTCATCCTTCTACTATCTCTGTGCTGCTGATCTCCTCCAGCCTCTTACAGCCATTCCCTGTCTATATATGCTGACTTCAGCATCCACTGTACAACATTGCTCTGGTCCTACTTCCTGACACCAGAGCACAATAGGTGTCAACACCGCTGCTTGTAGTCTCTTATCAGGGGAGCAGGAGAGGGGTTGACAACACAGGAGCAAAACTGGGAAGCAGTTGTCACCCCATGAAGTGCCCGAGCAGATACCTGCATGGCAGGAATTATTTTGAAGAAAGATGCAGATTCAGGAAGACTGAAAATGACTTTTGAGATGACGTTAACATTGTGAAGATTGTACGGAGTGTAGATCCTAATGATTGGGATTAGATCTGCTTTAACAAGGAGACTGTCACTGGTGACCTTCTTCTGAAACTGCTCGTTGCCTACTACTTGTCACGTTGACCCTCAATGAGTGTCTTTGATACTTTGTCACTCTTATGACAGGTTGTCTTCAGTTCAGCACCACTGAAGGGTGAATGGTACTTCCAGCACCTTGGACAGCAGAGTGCCTGAGGCCAGGATCAACTCCTTCAGTATGTGCGGGAGAATGAAGAACGTTTGTAGACATCTCCGTCCACCTCTCCCCTTCTTTTCACTCTTCTTTATGGCTCACTCGTATTTCTGCATTATTTTTTTTTTAATGCAACTATTTTATTGCAACTATTTCACTACCTACCAAGAAGGCTTGTTTAAAAGAAATGCAATTTTATGTAGAGGGTAGAGCTGGGCGATTTTCTCCCAAAAAATAAAAATAAAAATCTGAGATTTTTTTTAATAAAAAAAACTCAATTCACGATTTGAATCGAGTTTTTTTTTGTTTTGTTTTTTGATGGACCATGTGGCTTCGGCCTAGTCCACAGCATCCGACCTCACGGACTAGGCCATGGCCTCACCTAAAAACAAAAGCCCGTGGCTCCTCAGGACCGGCGCATGGTCCATCAAAAAAAATAAAAATAAAAACTCGTGAATTGAGTTTTTTTTTTTATTAAAAAAAAATTGCCGGTCCTGGTGAAAAAGAAAAATCCCCAAAAAAAACAATTTGCTGAAAATTTGCATCGATTTGACCTCTCAACTCGATTCAAGATTCAAATCGATTTTTTCAGCCCTAGTAGAGGGTTATACGCTTTAACTTGCTGTCTGCCTGCTTGACCTCCAGAAATTGTAACCCCCCCCCTCCCCCCTTTCATGACCAGGCCATTTTGTGCGATCCAGCGCTGCGTTACTTTAACTGTCAATTGCGTGGTCGTGTAATGCTGTAACATTTTTGTTTGTTTTTTCCCCCCACAAATAGAGCTTTCTTTTGGTGGTATTTAATCATCTCTATGTTTTTTTTTATTTTTTGCACCATAAACAGAAAAAAAAAGTTTTTTTGATTAATAAAAAAAACTGAAAAATGAATTCCTTCATAAATTTAGGCCAATGTATTCTGTATAATGTATTCTGCTGCATATTTTTGGTAAAAAAAAAAAAAAATCCCAATAAGCGTATATTGAGTGGTTTGTGCAAAAGTTATAGCGTCTACAAACTATGGGATTTTTATTTATTTATTGTTTTACTAATAATGGTGGTGATCAGCCGACATATAGCGGGACTGCAATATTGCGGTGGACATTTTGACACTGACACTTTTTAGGGACCAGTGACACTAATACAGTAATCAGTGCTAAAAAAATATTCACTGTGACGGTACTAATGACACTTAGCAGGGAAGGGGTTTATATCAGGGGTGATCGAAGGGTTAACAGTGTGCCCAGCCTGTGTTTGTTACCTGTGGGAGGTGCTTTTACTAGGGGAAGAGATGGATTTTATTCCCTGCATTGCAAAGACACAAATTCCATTGCTTCCTTCCCGTCAGAATGGCAATTTGCCTTGTCTCTCTGCCTAACGATTGGTGGGATCTGGCGGACAACGTGGGTACCGTGCTCCTGCCGATCGGCTTTCACTGTGTGTAATCACAGCGGAAGCGATCCACCACTGGCACGCATGTGTGTGCCCCTACCCGGAACAATTGGATCATATATCATATATATATATGTGATCCAGTGCCGAGGTGCCACCCTCTAGCATTAAAACTGCTATAGGGTAGAACCTTAAATGGCTAAAGCCCAATTTCGGGCACAAAAAAAAAATTCCCTTGGGTCTCGTTCACGCTTGTGGCAACCCATGACACTTATCTGAAAAGCAATCCATAGTGGATCATTTTTGAGAGAGAGGGAACTGGAAGATCATCTCCTTGACATCTATTTTAGACAACATGGTTGCAATGCGGCCCCATTCGCATGTTCAGTGGTGGTACAGCCCTGTTCACCCACTATTGCAGCTTAGGGGGGAGGGGGTGGCTGTCAAGTTTCGGTAAACCCTGCGCTTAACTGACTATTTTTGTAAGTTAGAAGGGAAGGGGGGAGGAGTCCGGTGACGTCAAAGTTCTGATTGAATGTAACGGGGGAGGAGCTACACATGACATCACCCGCTGCTGCCCTACGGAACTAACACGATTGTCGGCTTTACATGCTGTGTTTTTATCATCTTTATGTGAGTAGTTTGTGTTTGAACACAAAAAATGAAATCTTATACTTAAAGGGGTTGTAAAGGTAATTTTTTTATTTTCTACATAGATTCCTTTAAGCTAGTGCATTGTTGGTTCACTTATCTTTTCCTTCGATTTCCCTTCTAAATGTTTTTTTTCTTTGTTTTCTTTGTCTAAATTTCTCACTTCCTGTTTCACCCCAGTAAGCTGTTCAGTAAGCTGTTCTGGCTGACTAACCACCAGCTCGGATGATGGTGAGAAGTTTACTGAGGAGAAACAGGAAGTGAGATATTCAGACAAAGAAAAAAAACATTTAGAAGGGAAATCAAAGGAAAAGGTAAGTGAACCAACAATGCGCTAGCTTAAAGCAACCTATGTAGAAAATAAAAAATTTACCTTTACAACCCCTTTAAGCGGTGAGCACTTAGATCTTTTCTTTCTACCCATGACCTGTCGTTCTTGCTGAGATCTAAGGAGACGTGAGAGAAGTTTATGATCCGTGTAAACCCTTTTGATACCCGCTTGCATGACCAAATGTTTGCACAGGGGCCCATGCCATAAGGTGAAAGCGATTAGTTAGACCGGAGGGGGAGGGATTGTCACGCTACTGTGGGAAAAAAAAAGACTTACGTCAGTGCTACAGTTTGAATTTAAAACGTATTTGTGTGAACTGTGAAGTTAGGTCATGGATTGTGGAAACAAACTAGTGTCAGGTGATTGTGTATAGTGTATACCACATTTACCACTGACTAATGCAGAGTTGCAATGCAAGGAGATCAGCTAAAAGTAGTTGGATCTGTATGTGCGCAGAGGCGGACTGATCATTCGGCCATCGGGCCCCGGGCCACTAGGGGGCCCCATCAGGGTTGCCAGCCTTAGTAAAACCAGGGATAGTATGTAAATATCTGTGTTTTTTTTTACATCTGTCTCTGAAATGTCCCTTACCGACATCCTTTTGGTCTCAAAGTCCCGAGATTATAGCTGCCCCGCCTCTCCAGTACCTTCTCAGCCAACAGAAACATGTCTGTGTATACTGTTTGTACATGGATGTGTATACTGTGTGATTGTATACTGTGTGTGTTTGTGTATACTATGTGGCCCCATAATCTCTGATTGCCTGTGGGCCCCATAATCTCCTATTGCCCGGGGGCCCCATGAGTTGTCAGTCCACCCCTGTAAGTGTGTTATAATTAATCAAAATTAGTCGATTAAAAAAATTGATTAATCGAACACGAAAATTTTAATCAGTAACAGCCCTAATATATAATAATGTTAGTATAAAAAAAAAACAGAACCATAAAGAGCACAGGGGCATGACATGAATCGGTAAGTGAAGGTGGTGAAAAAAATGAGAAAAGAAAGAAGAAAAATAACAGGTGTGAAACAAAAGGAAATGGTGAAAAAAAACAAGTAATTGGATGGGGAAAAAGAGAAGAAAAACGAACGAGGAAGAAACTAGGAGACATGTCCTTTAAGGAGTGATACCTACCTTATTCCTCACTCCAGCGGGGTTCCTCTAGCATTGTGAGCGGTCCCACAAAGCCACCTCTTGCCCCTATGTACTTCAAACCTCAATATGATAACAGAGGTCACCCACAGCAAAAGAATCTGGTGCCCACGGTGCCCACGGCACCCTTTTCCCTCCACCATCGCTGATTTGTATGTAGAGTGATGCAGAATGTCTTGGATTCCATCTTTTTTTTTTTTATAGCAAATCATAATGATTGCTTTTCATTGAATTCTTCTCCTGCTGCTGTAACTATGTAACCCTGAACAAGAATAATGTGTTTCCAAGTAACTAAACTGTCATTAATCACGAGAGGCGATAAGCAAAGTGTTCAATGAAGAACAGTGTATTGTTTTTTTTTTTGTTGTTGTAGATGCAAAACTTCAATAACAAAATAATGGTGAAGAGCTCTATGGGTTGAACATTTTTGTATAACACTCCTCGGTTTGAACGACTTCTTGTTATGTTGGAGAATTGTATTTCTAATGTATGCTATTAGTTTTTTTTTTGTTTTTTGTTTTTTGTTTATGCAAGAGGCAGTTAAAGAGGAAGTAAAAAAACAAAAAAACAAAAAAAAAAACACCCTGCAGGACATAATGAGCTAGTAGGCATAGCATACTAGCTCATTATGAATTACTTGAGATCGAAGCCCCCGCAGCGACCCTCGTTCACCTCCTCCGTTGCCGCCATATCTCTCGGAGTGACTTCCGGGTATGGCTGCCACCACTAACGGCATGATCGCCTTCACTAACGCTCAGTGCAACCTGCGCCGTAGACATCGGTGCCCGTTTTGTGGAAAGTATCTCCTTTACCGTGTAGGTTTAGGAGACATTTCTTGGACCTACAGGTAAGCCTTAATCTAGGCTTACCTGTAGCTTAAAGTAGTCTGTAAGCCCTTGTACACACGGTCGGACATTCCGATGGACAATGTCCGATAGGACCATGTTGTCGGATAATCCGACTGTGTGTGGGCTCCATCGGACTGTTTTTCCAGCTGGGCTATAAAATTTTCCGACAACATGCTCAGATCGGACTTTGTCCGATCATGTGTAGAGAATTCCGATCGGTGCCACGCATGCTCAGATCAAATTCCTAGACCAAAGCTATTGGCTACTAGCCTGAACGTAGTCCCGTCCTAACGAAATAACGTCATCACGTTAAGTACGATCGGATTTTCTGACAACTTTGTCCGGCTGTGTGTTTGCAACAGTTTCGGACAAAATCCGACGGATTTGGTTGTCGGAATGTCCGACCGTGTGTGCAAGGGCTAAGGGTTTACATTCACTTTAAGACGTGGATCAGAGTGTGCTTCGGAATATGACACAGAGCACCTTTAAAGCTGATCTCCAACCTTCCCTTCAGTCTTGTACAGGCTCCTCTCCTGGACTGAAATGGCTTACTCTGATTTCACTGCACACTGTGAGCTTCTCACAATGTGCATTAGAAGCTGCAGCAAGTCAGATAGAGCCCTGCCCTCCTGGATGGAGGGCTTCCAGCATCATCTAGTTCCCTGGTGCCCAACCTGTGGATTTTTGGTATAGGATGTGCAGTCTGTAGTGGGATTGTTGATTAGGGTATTAGTATTGATCTCTACATAAAAGGCGCAAAGGAAACAATTCAAAAATCAAATATAAAATTTACAATGTATATCTGATTAATAAAGTGAACAATAAAATAAACCATCAAAAATGTCCATAATAATCATATGTGAGCAAATCTTCTTGTGTGTGCTGCAACGTAGTTTTTTTTTTTTTTTGTATCGTGGCGCCAATACCCAACACTTTCCCCCTCACATTGATCTCTACATGCCTCGTGTAACATGTTCCCAGTTTTGTATTGTCTTCTGCAGCCTATCCCCATCCAACAATGCAGCATGGCCACACTCCCCAACCCTCTTTTGCTCTGTTAGGTCTGCAGTTATCTCAGTTTTCTTGGCCAACTTTATTAGGTACACCTTGCAGGTACCGGGTATGACCCCTATTCAGAACTGCCTTCATTCTTGGTGGCATAGATTCAACAAGGTGTTAGAAACATTCCTCAGAGATTTTGGTCTATAGTGACATGATAGCATCACACAGTTGCTGCAGATTTGTCCATGATGGGAATCTTCCGTTCCACCGCATCTCAAAGGTACTCTATTGGATGAGATCTGGTGAGTGTGGAGCTCTATTGGATTGAGATCTGGTGAGTGTGGAGCTCTAATGGATTGAGATCTGGTGAGTGTGGAGGCCATTGGAGTGCAGTGACCTCATTGTCCAGTGGTGAGATGATTGGAGCTTTGTGACATGGTGCATTATCCTGCTGGAAGGAACCATCAGAAGATGGGGACACTGTAGTCATAGAGGGATGGACATGGTCACCAACAATACTCAGGTAGGTCGTGGTGTTTAGACCATGCTCAATTGGTACTAAGGGGCCCAAACTGTGCCAAGAAAATATCCCCCACACACCATTACACCACCACCACCAGCCTGAACCGGGGATACAAGGCAGGATGGATCCATGCTTTCATGTTGTTTACACCAAATTCTGACCCTACCATTTGAATGTCGCAGCTGAAATCGAGACTCATCAGACCAGGCAACGTTTTTTCAGTCTTCTATTGTCTAATTTTGGTGAGCCTGTCTGAATTGTAGCCTCAGTTCCCTGTTCTTAGCTGATAGGAGTGGCACCCAGTGTGGTCTTCTGCTGCTGTAGCCCATCTGCTTCAAGGTTCCATGTGTTGTGCATTCAGAGGAGTTCATGTTCATTCATGTGTTGTGCATTCAGCATACCTTGGTTGTAACGAGTGGTTATTTGAGTTACTGTTGCCTTTCTATCATCTGGAACCAGTCTGCTCATTCTCCTCTGACCTCTGACATCAACAAGGCATTTTCCTCCACACAACTGCCGCTCACTGGATATTTTCTCTTTTTCGGAGCATTCTCTGGAAACCCAAGAGATGTGTGTGAAATCCCAGTAGATCGGCAGTTTTTTTTTTTGGATGGGCTGCCCCTGGTCATGTGACAGCTGTATATTGATTAGGAAAAGGTAGATTTTTTTTGTGCATTTAGTATCACTTTAAGGCTACAGAACAGCCTAGAACACAAAAAGTGCACTGATAATATTCACAAAGAGTTCAAGACAAAGGGAACATTTTACTGGGCACTGTTTAATTACAATCACCATACCTCCCAACTTTCCAAGAGGGGAATGAGGGACAACTATTGGAAAAAGTATTTGGACATAGGACACACCCCCTGCCACGCCCCCCTTAAAGGAGAATTGTGCAAAAAAATTATTGATTAAGCCCACAAGTGCTTTTTTTAACCACTACTATTCCTTTTTTTTTATTGGATTTTGGAATTTACAAATGCAACAATTTGGAAATTGGATGAAAGTTTTAGCAATGGGAAAGACCTTTTGAAAGCTAAAAAGTGCATTTTATATACAATTATATAGATCAGGCAAAAATTGAGGGATAAATGAGGGGGAAAGAGGGACGGAGGGACTTTGTTCCAAATTAGGGACAGTTCCTCGAAATCGGGGACAGTACCTCGAAATCAGGGACAATACCTCGAAATCAGGGACAGTCCCTCGAAATCAGGGACAGTACCTCGAAATCAGGGACAGTCCCTCGAAATCAGGGACAGTACCTCGAAATCAGGGACAGTATCTCGAAATCAGGGACAGTCCCTCTAAATCAGGGACAGTACTTTGAAATCAGGGACAATACCTCGAAATCAGGGACAGTCCCTCGAAATCAGGGACAGTCCCTCGAAATCAGGGACAGTACCTCGAAATCAGGGACAGTACCTCGAAATCAGGGACAGTCCCTCTAAATCAGGGACAGTACTTTGAAATCAGGGACAGTACCTCGAAATCGGACAGTTGGGAGCTATGCAATCACCATTGCTAGATGTTCCGTATTAAATGGCACATCTCCTCCACTTTTTGAGTTCATGTCACTTTAATAAAACAGGAGGCCCAGTTGCATCTCGTTCTGGCATTTGATAGAAGATATTAAATACGTTCTTTACTTTCATTAGTTGCAAGTTAGCTCTCCAGTCGTGATCTTTGTGTGGGCAGCTTTGTAGCTCGGCTATAGTTTCTTCCAATTAAACGATGTGAAAGACATTAAAACACACTAAGCAGATCTCCAAGGACACAAAGTATACAAGACGAAGGAGCGCGGGGTACTTTTAATTGTTCCTCATTGTTACTCTTCCAGACTGGGAGCTGCTTATGTAACTTCCATCACAAAGCCGTATGGTTCTGCAAGTCAATAAAGGTTGTACTGACATACAGCGTGACGTGACATTGCCTTCCTTCTAAGGTAAAGGGCCCTATTCCGAGAAGCCGCACAAAAGACATTAAATAAATGTTTTTAATATCTGGCAACTGTTGAGGGGTTTTCAAGACTCTTTTCTTCTTTGTTTTTATACCGGTAAATGTTTAGATACTTAACCTTCTGTACAAACACAAGATGCACATCTTCTTTTTGTTGTATTGTTTCATCTTGAATGTTTTATTGTATTTGTAGATTTCTGTTGCAATATTGTTCTGAGACCTATGGGTCCATTAAAGCATAATGCCATTAAAGCGGTATTAAACCCAAAAGCAAACATTTATTATATTGCAGCTTACAAATTATTAGATGTTTCCTTTTTTTTTTTAGACTTTCTTTCTTCTATCTTAACCACTTGCTTACTGGGCACTTAAAGGGGTTGTGAAGGTTTGTTTTTTATTTTCTAAATAGGTTCCTTTAAGCTAGTGCATAGTTGGTTCACTTACCTTTTCCTTCGATCTGCCTTTTATAAATTTATTTATTTATTTTTCTTTGTCTGAATTTCTCACTTCCTGTTTCTCCTCAGTAAACTTCACACCATCATCCGAGTGGTGTTTAGTTAGCCAGAACAGCTTACTGAGGAGGAACAGGAAGTGAGAAATTCAGACAAAGAAAACAAAGAAAAAAAAAACATTTAGAAGGGAAATCGAAGGAAAAGGTAAGTGAACCAACAATGCACTATCTTAAAGGAACCTATTTAGATAATAAAAAACAAACCTTTACAACCCCTTTAAACCACCCTCCTGTCCAGACCAATTTTCATCTTTCAGCGCTGATGCACTTTAAATGACAATTGCGCGGTCATACAACACTGTACCCAAATGACATTTTTATCATTTTTTTCCCCACAAATTGAGCTTTCTTTTGGTGATATTTGATCACCTCTGTGGTTTTTATTTTATGTTTAAAAAAATGTAAAAAGGCCAAATTAAAAAAAAATGTTTTTTTATCTTTATATGTTGTTATAAAATTTTAAAAACAAGTAATTTTTCTCCTTCATTGATGCATGCTGATGAGGCGGCACTGATGGGCACCGATAGGTGGCAGTGATGGACACTGATGGGTGGCAATAATGGGCACTGATCGGTTACAGCAGCACTGCTAGGTGGCACTGATTGGCACCACTGGTGGGCATTGATAGGCGGCACTCGTGGGCATTGATAGGTGGCACTGGTGGGCACTGGCAGGTGGCACTAGCAGAGGGATACTGGTGTGTACAGATGAGACATAATTGCATCTTCCTCTTCGGGACCGATGTCCCTTGCAGATGAGCCAGTAATCAGCTTTTTTTTCTCCTCATGCTGCCAATATGCATTACATAGTTACATAGTCAGGTTGAAAAAAGACAGTTCAACCACAAAAAAATAAAAATAAAAATAATATCATACAATCCCATATACTCAATTCTATACCCACAGTTGATCCAGAGGAAGGCAAAAAAAAAACCAGCAGAGCACGATCCAATTTGCTAAAGCAGGGGAAAAAATTATTTCCTGATCCCAGAGTGGCAATCGGATTTTCCCCGGATCAACTTTACCTATAAATGTCAGTACCCAGTTATATTATGTACACTTAGGAAATAATCCAGGCCCTTCTTAAAGCAATCCACTGAGCTGACCAGAACCACCTCTACAGGGAGTCTATTCCACATTTTCACAGCTCTTACTGTGAAGAAACCTTTCCGTATTTGAAGATGAAATCTCTTTTCCTCTACATACTAGCCCATTATGTGACACTTACCTGCAAACGAAGCCTGCGCTGTCCCCTGTGCAGGCTACATCCACATTCGCCCCTCTTCCTTCCAGGGGCCCACGGACTCCTGCTCTGTGGCTGGCCGAAGCCGCATGATGTTACTCCCACCCACGTGTGTGGGAGCCGTCTGTCACGAAACGCGCAGGGGGAAGAAACGGCACGGTGGTCCGTTTCTTCACAGCGCATACGCCGATTACATCATTGGCGCACTACAAGCGAAGTGTCTCCTAAACGGCGCACGTTTAGGAGATATTTCCACTACCTATAGGCAAGTCTTATTCTAGGCTCCCCCTATAGGTAAAACTCACACACAACCACTTTAACAAAAGGATAGGGGGAAATAAAGGTAAAAGTTGGGGTTTTATTAAAAGAATTGGCAGCTGTTTTTGATACACAATGCACAAAACAAACTAAATGTCATTGAATTAGAGTTTACATGTAGCCCGATCCTTGCACACAGAATTGACTCGCCCCATTCATACTTCACTGAACGGTAAAATCTTTTTCTTACTCCAGAAATTCCTTTTAGACTAAATGTACCATTAGCGGACCGGCTGCTTTGTTCAGCTACCTTTATGTCGGATGTCGTAATGGCTCCCCAGTCCTCAGTTAACATTAGCAGCTGGCATTAAAATGCCTCTAATTCGGAGTGCCGTCTTCAGGTTAGTATGACCCGGGTGAATTACTCCACAGCGGATGGGGTTAAAAACCCGGCGCCGAGTCTTAAAAATAAATAAGGCTGTTTTCATGTTAATGCGAGCGCCTATCTGTAAGAAACACAGCGCAGGATTTCCCCTCCCGTACAGATGAGAATTAAATTGGCTTTTTTTTTTTTTTTTCCTTTTATTACCAAAGTTTAGCGTCTTCAATTTTGAAATTTAAATGTTCTGTAGTAGAAGACAAGCTGTACTATAATTACCCAACTGCCAGCAATAATTTCATCTGAAGAGCTTTCATTTCGGGGGTTTTAATGTGCGGGAACAAACACATTGCGCCGAGCATCGTGTGTATGGAGTCCCCAGCAGTCAGAAAATGGTCTTATTTTTGGGGATTTTTGCAGAAAAGTCTCAGCGCAAAAGATTTACAGAGGAAATGAAAGGAAGGAAAGGGGAGACTAGACATGCCTCAGTAGTAAGATCCAAAAGTGGCACAGTGCCAAAGCTGTGCCCACCTATCCAGGGCTGGGACAAGGGGTGGGCAGGAGGGCGGCTCCCCTGGGCACTGTGGCATTCCGTTGGGAGGGGGAATTTGGGGGGCAGCAGGATTTAAGAGTTGTTCTAGGAGGGAAAAATTGAGGGGGGTACCAGGAGTGGTATTTGGGGGGATTTGTGTTGAGAGAGAGGGGAAGGGGAAGAGGATTTGTGCTGGGGGAGATTTTTGCTAGAAGAGGTGATATGGTAGAAGGGGGAGGGAGGGGGGTTATTTGTGTTAGCAGGGGAAATTTGATTAGGGGGGTGTTAGGAGTGGTCATTTGGGGGGATTTGTGTTGGGAGAGGCGATGGGGAAGAGGATTTGTGCTGGGGGGGGGGATTTTTGCTAGAAGAGGTGATATGGTAGAAGGGGGAGGGGATTTTTGCTAGGAGTGGAAATGTATTTGGGGGGGTTTATACTAGTAGGGATGGTTGTGGGGGGGTGACTTGTGCTAGGAGGGGAAATTTGATGGGGGGGTGTTAGAAGTGGTCATTTGGGGAGATTTGTGTTGGGAGAGGCAATGGGACAATGGGGAAGAGGATTTGTGCTGGGGGGGATTTTTGCTAGAAGAGGTGATATGGTAGAAGGGGGAGGGGATTTTTGCTAGGAGTGGAAATGTATTTGGGGGGGTTTATACTAGTAGGGATGGTTGTGGGGGGGTGATTTGTGCTAGGAGGGGAAATTTGATGGGGGGGTGTTAGAAGTGGTCATTTGGGGAGATTTGTGTTGGGAGAGGCAATGGGGCAATGGGGAAGAGGATTTGTGCTGGGGGGGATTTTTGCTAGAAGAGGTGATATGGTAGAAGGGGGAAGGGATTTGTGTTAGGAGTGGAAATGTTTTTTTGGGGGGGGGGGGGGTTGTGCTAGTAGGGGTGGTTGTGTTGGGGGGGGGGGTTATTTGTGCTAGGAGGGGAAATTTGATAGGGGGGGTGCTAGGAGTGGTCATTTGGGGGGATTTGTGTTGGGGGGGATTTTTGCTAGAAGAGGTGATATGGTAGAAGGGAGAGGGGATTGTGCTAGGAGTGGAAATGTATTTGGGGGGGGGGGGGTTTATACTAGTAGGGATGGTTGTGGGGGGGGGGGTGTTTTTTGCTAGGAGGGGAAATTTGATGGGGGGGGGGTTCTAGGAGTGGTCATTTGGGGGGATTTGTGTTGGGAGAGGCGATGGGGAAGAGGATTTGTGCTGGGGGGGATTTTTGCTAGAAGAGGGGATATGGTAGAAGGGGGAAGGGATCTGTGTTAGGAGTGGAAATGTTTTTTTTTGGGGGGGGGGGGGGTTGTGCTAGTAGGGATGGTTGTGTTGGGGGGGTTATTTGTGCTAGGAGGGGAAATTTGATAGGGTGTGCTAGGAGTGGTCATTTGGGGGGATTTGTGTTGGGAGAGGGGATGGGGAAGAGGATTTGTGCGGGGGGGGGGGGATTTTTGCTAGAAGAGGTGATATGGTACAAGGGGGAGGGGATTTGTGTTAGGAGTGGAAATGTTTTTGGGGGGGTTGTGCTAGTAGGGATGGTTGTGTGGGTGTGGGGGGGGGGGGGGTTATTTGTGCTAGGAGGGGAAATTTGATTGGGGGGGTGGTGCTAGGAGTGGTGATTTGGGGAGATTTGTGTTAGGAGAGGGGGTGGGGAAGAGGATTTGTGCTAGGAGGGGGGTGGGGTTTTGCTAGAAAAGGTGATATGGTAGAAAGGGGGGGGGGGATTTGTGTTAGGAGTGTAAATGTTTTGGGAAGGTTGTGCTAGTAGGGATGGGTGTGTGTGTGTGTGTGTGTGTGTGTGTGTGTGTGTGTGTGTGTGGGGGGGGGGGGGGGGGGGGGGGTTATTGTTCCGCATTGACTTGTATTGCATGCAATACCGCCTGTGGCCAGAGGTGAGGGGGCGCTGGAGATCCTCAGAAATACTTGGGGTCAGCTTGGCTGAACTCAGAAACACTCGGAACTGAGCATTTTCAGGTGATTCTGAGTATTTCCGAACTGTTCCGAGTGTCACCGGCGCCCCCGCACCTCTGCCCAAATGTGGTACTGCACGTCACGTTAGCTTGAATGTTGCTCGTGTTGTGAGACAACACTCGCAAACCCAAGTCAGGATTTTAAAAAATAAGTTGCTCGTCTTTCAAAACGCTCGTTAAGCAAGGTTCCACTGTATGTGAAAATATGTAAAAAATGCAGGCGGTGGAACTCTTACATATCCATGCCAGTATGTAGGTTCATGGTTAAGTCCTTCCTGTAAAGAGATCATGTTGGTTTGCCCATTACATACAAAGTGACCCCCCCCATATTTACTCATCATTATAATGCCCTGTAAAGGTTGGTTGTAGCAGGTTGTCTATGTATACCCTTCATTAGACATGTGTTATGTATTACCTGTAGAAGGATAGCGCTCCGGTGAGACGTGCGAATTGCCGCGCTCCATTTCTCTTTTTCAGCGTTTGTTCCCGAGAAACCAAAATGATGAGGCAGCTGAATGTATAAAGTGTTGGCAGCTGCTTGTCGGAGTTTTGCTGCCTCCGTAGAACTTTGCTTCTTGCAGAATCGCTCTCTCTCAGTAGATGGGGGCACTAGAAATGTACATGTGAGCCTGGCCTCCCAGCGAGACCCATTACAGGAGCGGCAAATCCGCTCTCTCCCGGCGTACATAGGAAAAAAGAAAAGGTTCTCGGGTCGGGACGGCGGCCTAAAACCTACATCTGTCAGAAATGTGGGATTTTATTCTCATTGAGTTGTAGAACATTTCCGGCTCTACAAAGCCGAACTGGAAAAAGTTTAATGGTCTGCGCCACGCTAAAGGTGTTTATCAGACGGGCGTGGAAAGGGAGCGCGGCGTGGCTGTGAATGGCAGGCTTGTGGGTGCCGCAGGATGTATTTTGGAACAAAACATCGACCTTTCAAGTCTGTCTGCGCTAAGAAGGTTTTCAGGACCAAGTCGGCCCCCTCTTTTCATTACAGAGACCGGCACAGCGAGATAAGAATTTCACCGAGTCCTCGGAAATAACCGCAACGCCATTCCTGTTGTTGCAGAGTAATTAAGAGCTGTCAGTCATTGCCTGGTGATCTTTAGTGCAACTATTGGGAGAGAGGAGGATGTAACTAAGGGGAGAGAGGAGGATGTAACTAAGGGGAGAAAAGAGGATGTAACTAAGGGGAAAGAGGAGGATGTAACTAAGGGGAGAGAGGAGGATGTAACTATGGGGAGAGAGGAAGATGTAACTAAGGGGAAAGAGGAGGATGTAACTAAGGGGAAAGAGGAGGATGTAACTATGGGGAGAGAGGAGGATGTAACTATGGGGAGAGAGGAAGATGTAACTATGGGGAGAGAGGAGGATGTAACTAAGGGGAAAGAGGAGGATGTAACTATGGGGAGAGAGGAAGATGTAACTAAGGGGAGAGAGGAGGATGTAACTAAGGGGAAAGAGGAGGATGTAACTATGGGGAGAGAGGAGGATGTAACTATGGGGAGAGAGGAGGATGTAACTAAGGGGAGAGAGGAGGATGTAACTATGGGGAGAGAGAGGAGGATGTAACTATGGGGAGAGAGAGGAGGATGTAACTATGGGGAGAGAGGAGGATGTAACTAAAGGGAGAGAGGAGGATGTAACTATGGGGAGAGAGGAGGATGTAACTATGGGAGGAGAGATGAATGTATAACTACACTGCAAGCTCCACCGTGTCTTAGCCCTTGTACACACGGTCGGACATTACGATCGGACCGTGTTGTCAGATAATCCGACCGTGTGTAGGCTCCATCGGACTGTTTCCGTCGAAATATCCGACGGACAAAGTTTTAGAGCTGGACTATAAAACTTCCCGACAACATGATCCGATCGGACTTTGTCCGATTGTGTGTAGAGAATTCCGATCGGACAAAGTGCCACGCATGCTCAAATCAAATTCCTAGACCAAAGCTATTGGCTACTAGCCTGAACGTAGTCCCGTCGTAACGATTTAACGTCATCACGTTACGTACGATCGGATTTTCCGACAACTTTGTCCGACCGTGTGTATGCAACACAAGTTTCGGACAAAATCCGTCTGACAAAATCCGACGGATTTTGTTGTGGGAATGTCCGACCCGTGTGTACAGGGGCTTACAAATGACGTTGTGTGCTTTGGCTCATGAGTTGTTCCGAGCCGTCTCCACACTCTCTTCTTCCCGTCATTCTGGTACAGATTAATCTTCAGATTGGATCTTCATCCATCCAGAAGAATGCTTTTCCAGAACTGGTCTGACTTTTTTAGATGTTTTTCGAATACAGAGGGGTTGGGAACTTTTTATACAAGTGGCTTAAAGAAGAAGTAAATCCTGATTGATGGCTTTTACTTCCTCTTTTGTTCCCAGCAAACCCTGCAAAGTAAAAACATAATGGGCTAATATGCATCCCATACTAGCCCATTATGTGGTACTTACCTGCAAACGAAGCCTACGCTGTCCCTGCTGCAGGAAGCATCCATCTTCGCTCCTCTTCCTTCCGGGGGCCGTGGACTCCGGCTGTGTGACTGGCCGGAAACGCGTGACGTCACTCCCACGCATGTGCGCCGGAGCCCCCATTTACGTCACACGCTAGGGAAGAAACAACACGGAGGTCCGATTCTTTCCAGTGAATGCATCATGATGACATCATCACCGCACTACAAGGTAAATATCTCCTAAACGGTGCACATTTAGGAGATATTTCCACTACCTATTCTAGGCTCACCTATGGGTAAAACTCACAATTGGGGTATACAATTACTTTAACAACCACTTTAATCAAAAACAATTGAAATGAAAACTACTTAAGGACAAATGTGCTCACATCACCCCATAACGGTCTTCATTGCGTCATAGCCAGGGCGCCCAAGTCACCCCAGAACAGTCCTTACCGCTACATACCCATGGAGACATGTCCTCGAGTCACCCCAGAACATTCTTTTTCCAATTCAGCTGAGGAATACATATAACGGTTTCTGGCCTGTAACGCGGTTATTGGTTATCAACACCCATTATATAATGATGCCTATTGTGCATCTACAGATCCTTCCATTATACAACAATCTAATGAGTAAAATGCTGCAATCCAGAGTCTGCTGATGTTTTTTGTTTGTCTGTTCTCTGGAGAATCACACAGTTTAAGAATCCATGCAGTTTTGATTCTGGAGCTGTAAGTTTCTCTTGTGAACAAATCTATCTGCATATGTTTAGGTGGATCAAAGATTGTTTATTATCTGACTTGAAAATCAATTTGTTCCTTGATGCTCATGCACATTCTCCAGAAAATAAACAGAACTTGTGCTTCTGCTAGTGCAAAAAGGATAAAGAGAGGCCGTAGGTAACTCTTTAAATCTACATGAATAAATATCCAACTTTCCAAAATAAACAGCAATAGTATCATTTTTCAGGTCCACCTTTTAGCAATAAAAAGCCATCCTTGAGCTCCAGTCAGTGACTTTGCCTAGGCTGAGATGATGTTATCAGTTTGCTGCAGGCAGGAGAAAGCATTTCCTCAGTCTCTCCCCCCCCCCCCCCCCCCCAAGTGATCAGACTGCAACATTGTAACTTTGTAAAAAGTTACAATGTGAGAGGCTTCAGGAGGGTCTGATCTGTGTCAGACATTTGACAACGTCAAACCTGTGACAAAACATGTCGGGAGGAGCGACGTACTGACGTCACCGTGCGCTACATCCCGTTGTTTTAGCATGGGTGCGTGTATTACAGCCGGCTGGCCGCATAAACTTTTATCCTTTGCTGTTTTTACGCCTATTGTAGCAGGCGTCTTGTAATTTCAAATTTTTAAAATAAAATACCTAGCAGGTTTTACCTATGGCTGTCCATTGATCTTTTTTGAGAGCCACGTTTGATCCGCCACACATTGAGTTGCACATTAGCTTCCAGCATTTTTTTTTTATGTATTTCAATATATTTTTAATTATATTCCAATGTAGAATCCTTTAGAGGCTAAGCCCTAAAGTAGGGGGAGTCTTGAGCCCCTGAAATGTATTGGCTTTCATTATATTCCAATGTAGAATCCTTTAGAGCAGTAGTCTCCAAACCACAGCCCTTTATTTTCTTTTATCCGGCCCTCGGGGCACTATTCCTCCAACTGACAACAACAATAGGGCATTTTTTCTTCCAACTGACACCACTGATGGGACATTATTCCCACCACTGACACCAATTATGGGGCACTATTCCTCCCACTGATATAAACAATTAGGCACTATTCCTCCCACCAATACCAATGATGGGGCACTATTCCTCCTCCTACTGACTACAGGCACTATGTACTTTTTTTTAGCCCTACTGATGCTGGGGCATTTTCTACTTCCACTGGCCACTCCGGCCCCTTAAAGTCTGAAGGACAGTAAACAGGCACTTTGTTTAGAAAGTTTGGAGACCCCTGCTTCAGAGGCTAAGTCTTAATAAAGGGGGCGTTCTGAGTTCATAGAATGTGTTGGCTTACAATACATTTTAAATGTAGAATAATTTAGAGATAAATCCCTAATGAAGGAGGAGTATTGGGCTCCTGATGTGTGTCAACTTTCAATATATCCAATGTAGAATCCTTTAACGGCCAAAACATAATGAAGGGGGAGTATTAAACCCTTGAACCAGCTCAACTTTTAGTATATTCCAAAGTAGAGTCCTCTAGAGGCCAATATCTTAATGGGGGGGGGTTATTGAGCCAACTAAAACATGGTGAATTTCAATATATTCCAATGAGGAATCCTTAAGAGGCAAAGTACCAGTGAAGGAAGAGTACTGAACCCCTGAAACAGCTCGACTTTCAGTATATTCCAAATTAGAGTCCTTTGGAGTCCTTTAGAGGCCAAGCCCTAACAAAGGGGGAGTATTGAGCCAACTGAAACATGCTGGCTTTCAATAAATTCCAATTTAGAATCCTTTAGAGGCTAAATACCAGTGAAGGGGGAGTACTGAGGCCCAGGAACAGGTAAACTTTTAGTATATTCCAAAGTAGAATCCTTTAGAAGCTAAGCCCCAATAACGGGGATTATTGATCCCTTCAAACATGTCGCCTTACGATATAGAATCATTTAGAGAATAAGCCGTAACGAAGGGGGAGTATTGAGCCAACTGAAACATGCTGGCTTTCGATATATTCCAATTTAGAATCCTTTAGAGGCTAAATACCAGTGAAGGGGGAGTATTGAGCCCCAGGAACAGGTCAACTTTTAGTATATTCCAAAGTAGAATCCTTTAGAAGCTAAGCCCCAATAAAGGGGATTCTTGATCCCCTCAAACATGTCGCCTTACACTATAGAATTCTTTAGAGAATAAGCCCTAATGAAGGGGGAGTATTGAGCCCCTGAAATGTGTCAGCTTTCAATATATACAATGTAAAATATTTTGGAGGCCAAACTCTAATGAAGGGAAAGTACTGAAATGTTTCAGCTTTAAAAATATTTGAATATATATATATATAGTCTTTAGAGGCAAAGCCCTAATGAAGGGGGAGTATTGAGATCTTGAAGCATGTTGACTTTCAAGATATCCAAAGTAGTGTCCTTTAACAGCTGAGCCTCTAATGAAGGTGTAGTATTGAGCCACTGAAATGTGTTGGCTTTCATTATTTTCTAATGTAGAACCCTTCAGAGGTTAAGCCCTAATGAAAGAGGAGGGGTTCTACTGAGCCCCCGAAACACGATGGCTTTTAATATATCCAATGGAGAATCCCTTATGCTGCGTACACACGATTGGGCTATCCGGCGGACTTAGTCTGACGGACCAGAGTCCGCCAGACAATTCGATCGTGTGTGGGCTTCAGCTGACTTTTTCTTCCCAAAAGTCCGGCGGACTTAGAAATAAGACTTGCTTCAAAATTGTCCGCCGGACTCGGCTTTTAGTGGACAATCTGTTCGTCTGTGTGCTAGTCCGACGGACTAAAACCAACGCTAGGGCAGCTATTGGCTACTGGCTATGAACTTCCTTATTCTACATCATCACGTTCTAATCTGCCAGACTTTTGGAGTGATCGTGTGTGGCCAAGTCCGTTCGCTTGAACGTCCGGACGACCTCAGCTGCAAAGTCCGTCGGATTGTCCAGATAGTCAGATCATGTGTACGCGGCATTGGAGGCCAAGCCCTAATGGAGGGTGAGTATTGAGCCCCTGAAACACATCAGATGGTGCCCTCCAGTGATGTGCAATCAGGATTTAATGGGCACACATTATATCTTTGGTGTTCTCATTTTAAAATGGAATGAGATCTTGCACCTCCCCATCCCCAACACGCACACTATTTCAGGCTGATTGACCTAGTAGCGGCGTGTCCCCAAAGAGCGTCAGGAAGGACCCATGCCGTGGGGTAGTTCAGATCCTTCTGTCTTCTAGACATGAAGGAGAATAAAAGGCAGCTCATGTTGGCTCCCTTGAAGGGCAGATAATCCCCGAGATTTATCCCTAATCCACACAGTCTGAAATTCTCCATGTCGAACTTCAATATTTTGACAAGGTGGTTTAACCTTTCTTGAAATGCAGAGTGCGAGCGATATCCCCTCGAAGCTTCTGAGACTGAACAGGAGATTGAGTAAAGACCTTGAAGTTTTTTTTTTTAGTTTTTTTTTTTATTCTAGAGGACTAGATGTATTTCCACCCTGAAACTTTTTGAAGGGATTCAGACATTTTCCACATTACAAAAAAATCCTGAAGGCGAGGAGCAGAATGGAGAGCGTGTGTCTTACTGGGATAATGTCAGTGTGAAAATGCCTGCTGAACCCGTCACTGATAAGGAGGTAACTTTGCTTTGTCCTTGAAGTGGAAATCTTCCATCCAGGAGTTGCTCCAGATGAAAGCCGGGGGAAGTTTTATGCAAAGGATTGCCGCTTACCTGCTGCTGTCCTCTCATACAGCTCTGCCATTCATGTTTAAAGTGTGGCTCCAGACAATTTGTTAAAGCAGGACGACATTATTATTTTTTTTCATATGTTATAAAAAAATATACCTTGCTCTGCAAATTTTAAAATTAAAGAAAATAATAAAAATTTTCTTCAGTTTTCACCTTCAAGATATTTCCTTCAACATAATGACAGGTGCACATGGCAAGTAAAGTCCATGAACTGCTAATTCTATATGATATGATATTAACAATGGGGCACTATTCTTCTTATTGATATTAACAACGGGGCACCATT
Organism: Lithobates pipiens; assembly: GCF_037356315.1. Classification (NCBI taxonomy): domain Eukaryota; kingdom Metazoa; phylum Chordata; class Amphibia; order Anura; family Ranidae; genus Lithobates; species Lithobates pipiens. The sequence continues at coordinate 23,955,186 of NW_027507686.1, forward strand.
CCTCCCACTGATATCAATGATGGTGCACTATTCCTCCCACTGATATCGATGATGCGCCATTCCTCCCACTGATATCAATGATGGTGCGCCATTCCTCCCACTGACATCAATGATAGTGCGCCATTCCTCCCACTGACATCAATGGTGGTGCACCATTCCTCCCACTGACATCAATGATGGTGCACCATTCCTCCCACTGATATCAATGATGGTGCACCATTCCTCCCACTGATATCAATGATGGTGCACCATTCCTCCCACTGATATCAATGATGGTGCACCATTCCTCCCACTGATATCAATGATGGTGCACCATTCCTCCCACTGATATCAATGATGGTGCGCCATTCCTCCCACTGATATCAATGGTGGTGCGCCATTCCTCCCACTGACATCAATGATGGTGCACCATTCCTCCCACTGACATCAATGGTGGTGCACCATTCCTCCCACTGACATCAATGATGGTGCACCATTCCTCCCACTGATATCAATGATGGTGCACCATTCCTCCCACTGATATCAATGATGGTGCACCATTCCTCCCACTGATATCAATGATGGTGCACCATTCCTCCCACTGATATCAATGATGGTGCGCCATTCCTCCCACTGATATCAATGATGGTGCGCCATTCCTCCCACTGATATCAATGATGGTGCGCCATTCCTCCCACTGATATCAATGATGGTGCGCCATTCCTCCCACTGACATCAATGATGGTGCGCCATTCCTCCCACTGACATCAATGATGGTGCACCATTCCTCCCACTGACATCAATGGTGGTGCACCATTCCTCCCACTGACATCAATGATGGTGCGCCATTCCTCCCACTGACATCAATGATGGTGCGCCATTCCTCCCACTGACATCAATGATGGTGCGCCATTCCTCCCACTGATATCAATGATGGTGCACCATTCCTCCCACTGATATCAATGATGGTGCACCATTCCTCCCACTGATATCAATGATGGTGCACCATTCCTCCCACTGATATCAATGATGGTGCACCATTCCTCCCACTGATATCAATGATGGTGCGCCATTCCTCCCACTGATATCAATGATGGTGCGCCATTCCTCCCACTGATATCAATGATGGTGCGCCATTCCTCCCACTGATATCAATGATGGTGCACCATTCCTCCCACGGACATTAATGATGGTGCACCATTCCTCCCACTGATATCAATGATGGTGCGCCATTCCTCCCACTGATATCAATGATGGTGCGCCATTCCTCCCACTGATATCAATGATGGTGCACCATTCCTCCCACTGATATCAATGATGGTGCACCATTCCTCCCACTGATATCAATGATGGTGCGCCATTCCTCCCACTGATATCAATGATGGTGCGCCATTCCTCCCACTGATATCAATGATGGTGCGCCATTCCTCCCACTGATATCAATGATGGTGCACCATTCCTCCCACTGATATCAATGATGGTGCGCCATTCCTCCCACTGATATCAATGATGGTGCGCCATTCCTCCCACTGATATCAATGATGGTGCGCCATTCCTCCCACTGATATCAATGATGGTGCGCCATTCCTCCCACTGATATCAATGATGGTGCGCCATTCCTCCCACTGATATCAATGATGGTGCGCCATTCCTCCCACTGATATCAATGATGGTGCGCCATTCCTCCCACTGATATCAATGATGGTGCGCCATTCCTCCCACTGATATCAATGATGGTGCGCCATTCCTCCCACTGATATCAATGATGGTGCACCATTCCTCCCACTGATATCAATGATGGTGCACCATTCCTCCCACTGACATCAACGATGGTGCACCATTCCTCCCACTGATATCAATGATGGGGCACCATTCCTCCCACTGATATCAATGATGGGGCACCATTCCTCCCACTGATATCAATGATGGGGCACCATTCCTCCCCAAAGTTGCTCATAGATGCTAGAAAAAAACTAAAAAGAATGCTGTCCTGCTTTATACAGCAATACCTTATTTAGAAAAGAATGAGTATATCATTTAATCCCTGGTGGAAATAATCAACCAAAACGGGGTGCCCATCTTCTATAATGGAACAGTGTCCATAGAGCGTCAAATGAAAAAACACCTAATGATCTTGTCTCGTGGGCAATAGCCCATATGAGCGGAGCAAAAATGTGCAGTCTGTCAGCTGTGGGCAACTTTGAAAGCATGGATTGGTCCATAATACCGGGGGTGGCGCTCATCTGATACGTCAATCCGAGTAATTGAGTGTATTTTTCAGCTGCCAGTAGAATCGTTTTATGTTTGGGAGTCACAGCTTTTGGAGTGGCTAAGGTCGCATGCTCCCTGAGGAAGGTCCGCACCATTTGTACATTTGAAACGCGTGGGGCATCTTGCTGCCAGCACTCTTTCCTCCTATAGCTGTTTTTTTCCATCCTTTTCCCTACATATGGTTTTGTCATTGGTTTCATGTTTTGTATGATGTCATTTATGTATTGCACAATAAACTTTGTTACTTTTATACTACAACACTGCCTGACGTCCATTTAAAGTCCCCCCCTTTGAGGAACCTGTTTTTCAACAATGCTTTTTGGGATGGGACGCACAGGCAGCATAGTCATCTAGATGAGGCAAACCTCTTTTTCATATCTTTTCACACCAGTGGACCCAATAGAGTCCGCCTGCCTGTTTTTAAGGCGGACCCGCTGGGACCACCCATTGTTCTCTATGGGGTGCCAGGCATCTGATCTGATAAAATCGAACATGATCGCCATATGACAATCAGATGGAAATGGACATGCAATCCGTTTCCATCCAACCACCCCATAAAGGATAGTGGGCTGTGTCCGTGTCTGCTCTTCATAGCGGAGCGGACACGGACCTGTCACCTGCCTGCTTAGCGGGGATCAGCGGAGAGATTGACTGCTGAGCAGGTGGATCCGCTTCATCTGAAAAGGGACCATAGAAGCAGCATGGAAAGTGAGTCTAGGACAGGAAGGGTGTTCTTAGCAGGATCACCAGTTGCAAAGGAGGAAAAAAGAGAATGCACCTGCCACTTCTAAGAACTGATACGCTTCAATATATTACATATTTGCTGTTGTTCTGGTTTTTGGATGCACTTTAAAAATTATGGTAGCCCGATGCAATGATGTAAGGTCAGGATGGAAAACAAAAGTCCTGGACAGTTTGGAGTCCCTTACATCCATCCCAACACTTGAGTCAGCGCTGTCCCTTTAAGAGTTGCCTGTTCTAGGTGAGACACTCCGCTCCCATTTCAGTGCTCAGCCCTGCCAGGCAGCAAAAGGGACCTAATTAAATTCTTCTGCGCTAATTATAAAGTGACTGACTGCCATTGTTTTGTTTTGCTGTGTGTGGTTCACACCTGGGAGGTCTACGGCTGTTTTCTGCAATTCTGGATCTCTGAAGGAGGAATGCGGTAACCTCCGCGTGATCGCGCTGTCCGTTTATTTAAGTGCAATATTAGTCCCAGTGCTGATACTTCCACAGATCGGAGAAGGACTCGGCTAATAGATGCGGTTTGGCATGGCAGCTTCGATTCCCATGTTTGCATCTGAGACCTCTGCTTCAGTGGCGTCACTAGGGTTGGTGTCACCCGGTGCAAAAAAAATAAAAAATGTTGTCCCCCCCACCAGCTATAGTCCCCCCTCCCTCAGTACAGACCACCCTCCATCAATATAGACCCCTCCCTCAGTATAAACCTCTCCCCTCAGTACAGACACCACTTCAGTGCAGACCCCTCCATCAGTACAGACACCCCCACCTTGGTGCAGACCCCCCATCGGTACAGACACCACCACCTCAGTACAGACACCCCCACCTCAGTGCAGACCCCCCCCCCGCTATCAGTACAGACACCCCACCTCAGTGCAAACCCCCCCAGCATTACAGACACCCCCCTCAGTGCAGACCTCACAGTGTAGACTCCCCTCAGTACAGACACCCCCTCTCAGTGCAGACCCCCTAACAGTACAGACACCCCCCCAGTTACAGACCCCCCTCAGTGCAGACCCCCCAGCAGCACAAAAAAAAAAAAAAAGACACTTCTGGTTCTATATTCTCTAAAAGTGGAGGTACTTGGAGGTGGCTAGTAGGGGGTGGTACCTAGGGGGCAGAGACAAGGGGTGACTGCACCTATCCTCTGAGAAAAAAAATCCCTAGATAGATAGATAGATAGATAGATAGATAGATAATTCTTTTTTTTTTTTTGTGGAAAAGTTGTACTGCTGAGGACAGGTTGAGGATCATCGCATCCAATTCGCATGTCAGGGGATTTTGACCGACTCTCTATGGGGTCGGCTCGCACATCTTGGCTGCAGCTTCGCTGTGAATTTTCCCTGTGGTCCATTTCGGGTCTGAATTCAGCCAAAAATTCGGGCTGAAATAGGACCTGAAACGGGGGAACCAGGACCCACCAGACCCCCTGCTGGGAGCCGCATGTGGCGATGGTGTGAACCCAGCCTCAATGAAAACTGCAGATTTAAAGTAATTCTTAGGGCAGAAGGTATTTTACTTTTTAATGCATTCTATGCATTAAAGCGGGAGTCCACCGGGACTCCGCGTTTTTTTTCTTTTTTTAAAAGCCAGCAGCTACAAATACTGCAGCTGCTGACTTTTAAAATAGTGACACTTACCGTATATACTTGAGTATAAGCCGAGATTTTCAGCCTCTTTTTTGAGGCTGAAAGTGCCCCCCTCGGCTTATACTCGAGTCATCGCTGTCTGCCCGCTCGATCAGCGTGTCGAGCAGACAGACAGCGGCCATTCTATAATTCAAAAGCCGCGCCTCCGGCTCCGCCTTCGCCTGTGATAGGCGGAACACTGAATTTCCCAGCAGCCTGTGTTCCGCCTATCACGGACATCGTATCATCCTCGTACTACGGACGAGGATGATACGATGTCCGTGATAGGCGGAACACAGGCTGCTGGGAAATTCAGTGTTCCGCCTATCACAGGCGAAGGCGGAGGCGCGGCTTTTGAATTTTACAATGGCCGCCGAGGCGCCGACGAAGAGGGCACGGGACGGAGGCAAGGCAAGGCACGGCACGGCACGGGACGGAGGCAAGGAGGCAAGGCACGGGACGGAGGCTCGGGACAAAGGTAGGCTGGACACACACACACACACACACACACACACACACACACACACACGGATGGATGGAGACACACACACACACAGGGATGGATGGATACACACACACACAGGGATGGATGGATGGATGGAGACACACACACACAGGGATGGATGGATGGAGACACACACACACAGGGATGGATGGATGGATGGATGGAGACACACACACACAGGGATGGATGGATGGATGGACACACACACACACAGGGATGGATGGACGGACACACAGGGATGGACGGACACACAGGGATGGACGGACACACAGGGATGGACGGACACACACACAGGGATGGACAGGCATGTCTCACCCTCGGCTTATACACGAGTCAATAAGTTTGCCAGTTTTTTTGGGGGTAAATTGGGGGCCTCGGCTTATATTCGGGTCGGCCTATACTCGAGTATATACGGTATTTGTCCAGCGCACCCGCGATGTCGGCACCCGGGTGCTGCTGCCACCATCTTGGGTATGGGAATCAGGAAATGGAGCCTTTTGGCTTCATTTCCCGGTTCCCTACTGCGCATGCGCGGGTCGCGCTGCGCAATAAGGACGGTCCCCGCTGCCTCTGGAATCTGTGTGTTTCCCAGCAGGCAGCGGGGCACTTGCGGAAGGGGGCGGGCACTTGCGGAAAGGGGAGTAATCTACGACCCTTTCCGCAGAGAGCTATCCCGGAAGTGGGTGCAGTTACCTGGATTATCCAGGTAACTGCACCCCCCTCCCCCCTGAAAGGTGCCAATTGTGGCGCCGGAAGGGGGGAGGATTCCGATGAGCGGAAGGTCCATTTTAGGGTGGACATCCGCTTTAAGGTAAAAAAACAAAAAAACCCTACAGCCTCCCTCTATACTTGCCAGAGCCCTATCTCGGCTCATGGGTTCAGACACAGCAATGGGAGTCATTGGCTGTCAATCACAGGCAGTGTAGTGGAGGGAGTGGGGGATGGGCCAAGTCCTGCTGTCTGTGTCAATAAACACAGACAGTGAGGCCTGAGATCAACCCATCACTAATGCCCCCAGAGCAAGGGGCTTGCTGTGGGGGCACTAGGCGGATCTGAGAGTGCTGTCGGGGGGCACAGAGGATCGGGGCTGCTCTGTGAAAAAAAACATTACACAGAGCAGGTAAGTATAACTAACATGTTTGTTATTTTAATGAAAATAAAAATTTAGTTTAAAATCTTAAAAATGTACTTTCTGAGACAGAAAATGAAATCCTAAATTTTGGAGCTGTCATGAGAGCAAAGAGTTAAAGAATCCATTCCATCATCCATTGGGAAGAAATGTTGTAGTCACAAGTGGCAGTTCAGGGAGATTTCCTCTTCCTTCCTGTTGGGTCTGCAGGACAGGAAGTGAAGGGAGATCTTCCCAATGGGACACAGATAGCAAAAAAGAAACTCATAGTGCATTTTTGCACCCCCTTTGCACTCTATCAAGTAAAAGGAAACTGTAGCTATGAATTCCCTTTAAATAGATAGAAAAGCACTTTTGAAATGGCGTTAATGTGAATCTTAGTGATTGGGTTTTCATCTTTCTCCTACATACAGTATAGTGGTATAGGTAAATAAACAATGTTGGCACAATCCGTCATCAGTATTACAGCTCATGCACACGCTCAGTACAGATGAGAGTTTATGCTAATGTGTTTCTTGTTTGTATCATTAAAGATGAAGTTTAATCTGCTTACATTTTGCCTTCCCTGGTTCCTTCCTCTCCCCCCATGAAAATGCGAATGACATTGTAACCAAAACCCTTTAAGATTTTATTACATTCCTTATTTTATTCACTATGATGTGATTACTGGGTTTCTGTACTTCTCCTGATGTAAGCATAGGGCTGGCTCTTGGGCGGAGTTATGCAAATATCAAAATGTCTTGATGGGTGGGTGTCAGTCTGGCATTCCCAGGCAGTGCCAGGACAAGATCATCCAGTGCCCAGGGCAAGGATACAAAATTGCACCCCCCCCCCCTTTATTTTGTGCAAGCTTATGAGGAGGCGGGGGAGAAAGAGCACAGCCCGCACCTCCTCCCGGCTCTCTCCTCCTCTTCTTGTTGCTTCCAGCACTGGGCTGGCAGAAGTAGTGATACCGCTGTCACTACTCCTGTCAGCCTTAAAAGAGAAGGAACTTGAAGCGCCCCCATCCCTAAAATGCGCAGAGGGCAGCCGTCCCTTCTGTCCACCCCTTGTTCTCACCCTGTTCCCAGGAAGGCTGTATTTGTATGCAAAACCGCCCTAGTTAATCCCAACATTTGACACTGAAACTCCATGACTGGAATAACTGAAATCCAAGCAATAAAAAAAAAGGCAGGCCAGGGACAGTCAGGCCGTGGAGGAAAGGGCTAGATGATGTTGGATGTCCTCCAGGAAATGAGGCAGGCTGCATCTGACTTGCTGCAGCTTCTAATGTACATTATGAGAAGCTCACTTTGTGCAGTAAAATCAGAGCAAGCACTTTCAGTCCAAGAATGGAGCCAGTACAACTGTGCAAGACTAAAGGGAAGGCCGGAGGTCACATCAAATAATTTCACATTACAGGGAGCAGCGTACTCACTCAGGGGTCGGCACCGGCACCTAGGAGCCGTTTGGAGCTGGAGTATTTTGGCGTGTACAGTTAGGTCCATTAAAATATTTGGGCACAGGCACAATTTTAGTTTTTGCAGACATTTACCAAAACATATTCAAGCTTTAGTTATATAATAGATGTGGTGTGTGTGTGCACACTCTCAGGTTTAATTTTAGGCTATGTACATCCAAATTGGAGGAAGGGTTTAGAAATCACAGCGCTTAAGAATAGCCACCCCCCTTTTTCAAGGGACCAAAAGTAATTGGACAATTGAATCAAAAGCCGTTTCATGGTCCATAGTGGGCTACTCCTTCGTTATTTCTTCATCAGTTAAGCAGGTAAAAGGTCTGGAGTTGATTCTAAGTGTGGTATTTGTATGTGGACTCTATTTCTGTGAACCTACATAATACGTTCAAAGCAGCTGTCCATCCAAGTGAAACAGGCCATTGTAAGGCTTCAAAAACTAAACAAATCCATCAGAAAGATAGCAGCAACATTAGGAATGGCCAAATCAACAGCTTGGTACATTCTGAGGAAAGAAGAACGAACTGGTGAGCTCAGCAACATAAAAAGGCCTGGACCTCCACGGAAGACAGTGGTGGATGAACGCAGGATCCTCTCTATGGTAAAGAAAAACCCATTTACATCATCCAGACAAGTGAAAGTCACTCTCCAGGAGGTGGGCGTATCATTATCAAAGACTACAATCAAGAGAAAACCTCATAAGAGCAAATACAGAGGGTTCACTACAAGGTGCAAACCATTCATAAACCTAAAGAATAGAAAAGCCAGATTAGACTTTGCCAAAAAAAAATCTAAAAAAGGCAGACCACTTCTGGAAAAACATTCTTTGGATGGATGAAACTAAGTTTAATCTGTACCAGAATGACAGGAAGAAAAAGTGTGGAGAAGGTTTGAAGCGGCTCATGATCCAAAGCACACAACGTCATCTGTGGTCACATGGTGGAGCTTGCAGTGTGATAGCATGGGCATGCATGGCTTCCAGTGGCACTGGGTCATTGGTGTTTATTGATGATGTGACAGAAGCAGGCGGATGAATTCTACAGTGTTTAGAAATATATTGACAGCCCAGATTCAGCCAAATACAGCAAAGTTGATTGGACGGCTCTTCATATTACAGATGGACAATGATCCAAAACACACTGCAAAAGCAACCCAGGAACTTTTGAAGGAAAAGAAGTGGAATATTCTGCAATGGCCGAGTCAATCACATGATCTCAACCCAACTGAGGATGCATTTCACTTGCTGAAGGCAAAACTAAAGGCAGAAAGACCCAAAAACAAAGAACTGAAGACAGATGCAGTTAGAGCCTGGCAAAGGAGGAAACCCAGTCCTTGGTAAAGTCCATCGGTTCCAGACTTCAGGCAGTCATCACTAGTAAAGGATTCTCAACAAAATATTAAAAGTGAACATTTTATTTATGATTATATTCATTTGTCCAATTACATTTGAGCCCCTTAAAATGGGGGGACGGTGTACAGTATACAAATGGTTGCTGTTCCTAAAATTTGTACTTGATATTAATGATCAACTCCTTGAATTAAAGCTGAAAGAATGCACTTCAAATTCTTTGGGGAGGGAGGAGGAGGAGGGGAAATCGGAGGAGGGGAGGCTGTCCGTCTCCCACGGGGGGTGTTCCTGTCTGTCCATCTCCGAGGGGGGGTGGCCTCGTCTCCCGCTGAGGGCTGAGGGGGGGGTGTCGTTGGTTGCCCCCGCCCCCACATTATCGAGCACCGGCCGATTCGGTTTGGTGGTTAGGAGGAGGCATGAAGTCGATAAAGAGCTGGGGGGGGGGGGGGGGCTGAATACAGTTTGTATTGATGGTGAGAGCCCCCTTCGTTGGGAAGATATCCATGTGAATCTTTTTGCTTTGTTTTGAAGTGGCAAACGCCCTAAAAACGTACTTTTGGCGTGGAGGAAACTCCCTGTTTGGCGCTACCAATGAGCTAAATAACTCCCAACTTGTCACAGAAAACAGATCTGCGTTATTTTGTGTCTTTTTTTTTTTGCCTGCCTGGACTTCAGATTTAAATGACGGCATTTCTCGCATACGGGTTTAGCGTTTTCTGGGTCATTAAGATTAATTTGCCTCGGGATGAATATCATCTCCTTTCCGCCGGCCGCTAATGGGATTTCCCTACTGGACAGGATTTTTTTTTTTTTGATACTCCGATTCTGGGGCTGATAACTCTTCAAGGTGACCCGAGTGATGGTGATGATGACAGTGGACGACGTTCTTACATCGGTATCTGCTTTCCTGTATTGTTTACTCCTATAACCGCAAGTCGGAGAAGACAAGACACCGCTCTGTTCACATGGTAACCGTTGCGCTATTGATGCTATTCTCACTTTCTTCCCTTCTCCTTGACATCTGACTCCATACAAGTCCCAGGTGCCACCGAGCTCCTTCATCGACCTGAAGAAGGTTTTTTTTTTGCAACAATTTACATTATTAGCAACAAAGTTATGCAAAATATAATCTCATAGTAAATGTACATAGCCTGCAATTATACACAAATGTATATATTTATCAAAAGGGTTGTTCCACCTACAGTGGATGTAAAAGTCTACACCCCCCCTGTTAAAATGTCGGTTTCTGTGAGATAAATCATGTCAAAACTTGTTTCACCTTTAATGAGACCTATAAACTGTATAAGTCAGTTAAAAAAAACAATCTGAAATCTTTTAGGGGGAGGGGTAAAAATAAAATAATGTGGTTGCATAAGTGTGAACACCCTCTTATAAGTGGGGATGTAGTTGTGTTCAGAATTAAGCAATCACATTCAAAGGTTTTTCAAATGTTTTTCATGCCATCATTTAAAATGCCTCTGATTAACCCCAAATAAAGTTCAGCTGTTCTAGTAGGTCTTTCCTGACATTTTCTTAGTCCCATCCTACAGAAAAAGCCATGGTCGGCAGAGAGCTTCCAAAGCTCATTGATAAAAGGTTTCAGTCAGGAGAAGAGTACAAAAGAATATCCAAGGCCTTAGATATACCATGGAACACAGTGAAGACAGTCATCATCAAGTGGAGAAAATATGGCACAGCAGTGACATTACCAAGAACTGGACGTCCCTCCAAAATTGATGAAAAGACGAGAAGAAAACTGGTCAGAGAGGCTGCCAAGAGGCCTACAGCAACATTAAAGGAGCTTCAGGAATATCTGGCAAGTACTGGCTGTGTGGTACATGTGACAACAATCTCCTGTATTCTTCATATATCTGGGCTATGGGGTGGAGTAACAAGACGGAAGTCTTTTCTTATGAAGAAAAACATCCAAGCCCGGCTAAATTTTGCAAAAACACATTTGAAGTCTCCCAAAAGCATGTGGGAAAATGTGTTCTGGTCTGATGAAACCAAAGTTGAACTTTTTGGCCATAATTTCAAAAGATATGTTTGGCATAAAAACAACACTCCACATCACCAAAAGAACACCATACCCACCGTGAAGCATGGTGGTGGCAGCATCATGCTTTGGGACTGTTTTTCTTCAGCTGGAACAGGGGCCTTAGTCAAGGTAGAGGGAATTATGAACAGTTCCAAATAACAGTCAATATTGGCGCAAAACCTTCAGGCATCTGCTAGAAAGCTGAACATGAAGAGGAACTTCATCTTTCAGCATGATTACGACCCAAAGCACACATCCGAATCAACAAAGGAACGGCTTTACCAAAAGAAGATTAACGTTTTGGAATGGCCCAGCCAGAACCCAGACCTGAATCCCATTGAAAATCTGTGGGGTGATCTGAAGAGGACTGTGCACAGGAGATGCCCTCACAATCTGATGGATTTGGAGTGCATTTGCAAAGAAGAGTGGGCAGATATTGCCAAGTCGGGATGTGCCATGCTGATAGACTCGTACCCAAAAAGACAGAGTGCTGGAATAAAATCAAAAGGTGCTTCAACAAAGTATAAGTGGTGTAAGGGGTGTGCACACTTATGTAACCAGATTATTTTATTTTTTTATTTTTACTTCCCTCCACCTAAAAGATTTCAGTTTGTCGTTCAATGGAGTTGTACAGTTTGTAGGTCACATTAAAGGTGGAGAAAGTTCTGAAATGATTTATCTTTGTCTCATTTCCTTACATCACAGAAACCTGACATTATAACAGGGGTGTGTAGACTTTTTAGATCGGAGTGAACCGGCACCAAGTGCCATTTCTGTCGGCTGCCTCCTTCCTGTGCTGTCTGCTTCGATCGCTTCTGACAAGTTTTCCTGACACTAAGCCCAGGTTCCCACTGAGCTGCGGGAATGAAGCCGTGCAAGTCAGTCCTGATTTCGGCGTCGATTTCACAGACATATGTGCGGGTTTCTTCGCAGATGTCAATGGAAAACGCACCCCGAAAAATGCAAAAAGTAGTACAGAAACAACTTTTTTGAAACGGCGCAGCGCCACAAATGCAGCGTCGCACCGATTAGGCCGGTGCCATTGCCGGAAATTGCCGTTGATTTCACATGCGATTTGACGTTTCAAATCACATGTCAAAACGCACCAATGTGAACCAGGGCTGAGAGAAAAAAAAGTGACAAGAGGAAGCTCCAGCACACAGCCTGTGACTGACAGCCTCAGCTCTATACCTGTGTGCTGTGTGAAGGGGGTGTGTCCCTTCCTTCCAATCAGCTCTTACTGAGCTCTGTGTAATTTCAGCTCTCCACCCCCTGCTTTCTGCAATCTTAGACGCTGTATAAATCCTGGACTTTGAATGGATGTAGAGAAGACTGCAGATAAACAGGTGAAACTTATGTAGGAGGATTTGTTTCACCTCTTTGGATCACCTGAGGGCAGTCACTTCGCTGGGTATAGGGAAGGGTTTACAACCACTTTAACTGCAGTACAGGGGAGGCAGGCCATCAACCTTGCTGTGCTGTGAAAAATCTCAGAACTAGGTGGAAAGAAACAACAAAAAGCATGCTGATAGGAAGAGAGAGCAGAGAGAGGAGCTCATCAGTCTGCTGCTTCTCCTTTCACTGTCCAATCGCAGGCTGGGCGAGGAAGACCTGTAAAGCCCTGTACACACTATTAGTTTTTCTGCTGAGTTTTTCAGGTTTACCAAAACCATGTAGTGCAAGGGCCTGCCTGATTGCATACAAATTGAAACTCCTAAGGTTTGACCTCATATTATATGGTTTTGGTAAATCTGAAGGAAAAAATCAGCAGAAAAAACTGATAGCGTGTATGGGACATTAGTAATACTTAAATGCAGCAGAGGAAAGTCAGGTCTACTTCACTGCCAGACAGGGCTGTGCTGTGTGGCAGAGCTGTGAAAATCTTAGAACTGAATGGATGGAAATACAAATCATCAGTCTGCCACTTCTCTTGTCACTGACCAATCATGGCCTGGGGGAGGGACAAGACCTGTAAGTGATACCTAACTTCAGCAGAGGAAAGTCAGGTCTTCCTCACTGCCAGACAGGGCTGTGCTGTGTGGCACAACCAGGTAGACAGGAATACAAATCATTTAATCATTTTGCAGGCTAGACAGCTGCTCTATATGTGATTCTGTAGGACTGAATGCCAGTTTGTTTGGCTGGAGTCCATCTTTAGAAATAAAATGAGAAATCAGCACGTGGGAGTCGGTGAGATATCACATGTGGGTCAGGGCCATCTTTAATATTCATTGGACCCTGGGCAAAAATTTTCTCCCCCCCCCCCCCCCTCCCCCATGCAATTTCACTCTCCACCTGTTCTGAGACATACAATAAATAGCAGCTAGACTTAAAATCTGTTTACTCTATCAGATCAGGCAGCTATTGCGATTGGTTGCCAGAGGTTACAGCATATCATTACTGCTTACTGACTGGTTGCTAGAGGTTACAGCACACATTATGGCTCACTGATTAGTTGCTAGAGGTTACATCAAATGATTTCTGCTTGTTAATTGGTTGCTAGAGATTACTGTACAGTAATACTGCTCACTGATTGGTTGCTAGAGGTTACATCACATCATCTCCTCACTGCAGGGGGGCATGATATACATATGAATGCCGCCTTTTATTTACATACTAATGCCTATTACTTATGAATGCCGTCGCTATTTTAGATATGAATGCCGGTTATTTACATGTAAACACAGGGCCTGCATCTGTGCACAACTATAGGGCAAAGCTGGGCAGCATTAGTACCAGCACTTCACACTGAGATATCGGGACACAGCATGGGACTTTAAAACTTTTAAGCTGGGATAGTTGGCAAGTATGAGGCAGCTGCTTTGGGCCCCACAACAAAGACAGGGCCCAGGGCAGCTGCCCCTTTTGCCCTGCATTAAATACGGTCCTGATGCGGATGAGTGTAACTATAAACAAGGGAGGTGGCTTTTGCAGGAGGCGAATAAAACAATGTTTTATACCTACGCTTAGCTAGTAATATGTATGTCGTGTCAGTCGTAGCGCCCCGTGAATTGCCCCGGCGTCGCCGGCTCAGCGCGGTGCCCGCCGGTCAGCTACTACAAAAGGGCCAAACAAGCATTGTCCAGAGTCCCGCCACGTGTGCCCGGGCGTTTCTCGGCACGCACCCAGGCAACAATCTGCCCTTGTCAAAGTCAAGGAGGCCGGTGAGCTTGTCTATATGCAAATATGAGATGTGACAATGGAGAATAAGTGAAAGGTGTTAAGTGGAAGCCGCAAGAATCTGCCGACAGTGTCTGAAAACTAATGATGCTAATTAATGATATTCCCATGGACGGGTCCAAGGGGGAATGAAAAATGTGAGAAAGCAGACCATGAGATTTTTTTTTTTTTTCTCCGTCCTGTTTGCCAGTTTCCTCCTGAATATAAATTAAGAACAGAAAATGTCACACTCTTAATTAGGAAGCCAAAATAACTTGGCTCTGCAAATATACAAATATACAATGTCTTCCACTTCAAATGCAGGGAGAGCCGCAGGACCGTGCGGTATGAAGGGATTGTGCCTTAAAGGGTGACTCCACTTTCGTGGGGGGGGGGAATAGCAAATAAAGAAAAAATAATATAGCGCATATAATTGCGAAATCATTTTCTAATTGAATGTTATTAAAAAGATACCTTTCCTCTTCAATCTGCAGCCAATGTAATTTTCTGAGAATGGAATGCAATATGTCTACCTGGAGGTGTTCTGTACATTGAATGTATACTGACCACTCCCCAGAAACATCATTTCCTGCTTATGTGATTGGCTCACCAATTTTCCCAGAAGTCTGCCTAAGATGCAAGTCAGATTTTAGGCATCCCCTGCAGCAAAATTTTTTATTTTTTGAGAGATACTTTTAATAGAAGCACGTCTAAAGGGATGCAGGCCCAGCAGATTTCCTCATTAGGCCGGGTTTACACTGGTGCGACACGACACTCGTTCTACTTTGGATCCGACTTTGCCCTGCCACTTGAAGTCAGAGACGTGTCCAACTGCAATAAACGGGGATCCAACTTGGATCCCCGCCAATACCAGGGACTGTGTTTGGTAGGAATCTTGAGGGGGAACTCCACGCCAAATTTTAAATAAAAAATCGGCATGGGTTCCCCCTCCAAGAGCATACCAGGCCCTTCAGTCTGATATGGATTTTAAGGGGAACCCCCTACGCCGAAAAGAATCCATACCAGACCCTTATCTGAGCACTCAGCCTGGCCCATCAGGAAAGGGGGTGGATGCTTTGGGAAAGGGGGGCGCACTGCGGCCCACCCACCCCAAAACACCTTGTCCCCATGTTGATGAGGACAAGGGCCTCTTCCTGATAACCCTGGCCGTTGGTTGATGGGGTCTGTGGGCGGGGGGCTTATAGGAATCCAGGAGCCCCCTTTAATAAGGGGGCCCCCAGATCCCGGGCCCCCCACCCTATGTGGATGAGTATGGGGTACATCGTACCACTACCCATTCACCTGGGGGGAAAAAAGTGTCAATAAAAAAAACACACAAGACAGGTTTTTAAAGTAATTAGGCAGCCCCGGGGGGGTCTCTTTCGACTTCTCCGCTCTCTCCGGCCTCTTCTCCCAGTCTCTGGCCTCTTCTCCCGCTCTCCGGTGTCTTCTGCCGGGCTCCACCGCTTCTTCTGCTCTTTTGCTAGTGTTGGCCCGGCCTTCTCCGTCGTCTTCTTGCCTCCGGTCTTCTTCCGATGTTGACACGCCGCTCTCTCCCGATGTAATGCCGCGTGCGCGGTGCGCAACAACTTATACAGGCATGGGGCGTGGTCACTGGGTGATGTCATCCTGTGACCCCCGCCCCTTATGACGTTACCCCCCAGCCTTTTATGTGTAAGAATTGTCCGATGTGTCCGCCATAATGTCGCAGTCCCGATAAAAATTGCAGATCGCCGCCATTACTAGTTCCACCTATTTATTATTAAAAAGCAGTCCCTGAGCCCCGGTCCATTCCCTTTGCCTAGGATAATTGTCATTTAAATCCGTATTAAACTCAAAAGCAAATATTTCTTATATTACAGTGTACCCGTTTTTAGATGTGATTGCTGCATTCATTTTCTTTTTTAGGCTTTCTTCCATTTTCATCTGGTGATCCAGCCAGTAAGTCTGTTGTTTTTCAACAGATCAAGCTCTTTTGCAGTTACAGAGATGAGACAAACCATTTAACACTGACAGGGGTACAATAATCAGCTTTTATTTATATATATCTATATATATATAGATATATATAAATATAGATATATATAGATATATATATATCTATATATATATATATATATATATATATAAATAAAAGCTGATTATTGTACCCCTGTCAGTGTTAAATGGTTTGTCTCATCTCTGTAACTGCAAAAGAGCTTGATCTGTTGAAAAACAACAGACTTACTGGCTGGATCACCAGAGCGATATATAGATATATATATATATAGATAGATAGATATAAAATCTGTATCTCAAAAGGAACAAAATAACTGTTTGCTGTAACTGAATATAAAGTGTGAGTTGGCGTTTGGCTTCAATTTTAGTGTATCTAAATCTGCTAGTACATCTACCGTGGATTCCAATGGTAAAATTCACACCATTGCAGTGCGTTCCAGTACAGTCAAAAGTAGAACATCCTGCATTTTTTTCTGCAAGAACTATGCTGGAATGCAGCAAAATCAAAAACGCACCAGAATGCTTCGCAGCAAGGAAAACCCAGGAAACTTTGGAAAAAAAAGTGGGAAAATGAACTGAAACGCTTTGAAACCACATCAAAAATGCATCCAGACTGCCTTTCTGTGGTGTGAACCGGCTCTCGAATGTTATCCAAAGAGCGATCTGAATGCAGATTGCTCTTCGGAGGGCACTGCTGGTGTAAATAAGCTGTAAGTTTTGCCGTGGCCACAAAAGCAACCACATCATGTTAGTTTTTATGCAGGCAGTCCAGGGAGGGGAATAAAAACGCGGCTCAGCCACCTGGTTGCGGTTGTGAACAAAGCCTTATGCCGCGTACACACGATCTGAGTTTTCAACGGAAAAATCTTGTGCCGCGTACACACGATCGGAATTCCGGCCAGAAAAAGACCGATGAGAGCTTTTCATCGGAAAATGCGACCGTGTGTACGCTCCATCGGAATTTAGCTGTCAGAATTTCCGCCAGCCAAAAAATTTATAGCATGTTCTCAATTTTCCCAATGGAAAAACGTTCTATGGGAAATTCCGATCGTGTGTATGCAATTCCGACACGCCAAAAATCACGCATGCTCAGATTCAACTACGAGACGGAAGCTATTGGCTACTGGCTATTGGACTTCCTTTTTCTAGTCCCGTTATACGTGTTGTACGTCACGAGTTATAAACGATCGGAATTTGATGTGACCGTGTCTAGGCAAGACAGCTTGAGCAGAATTCCGTCAGGAAAACCATCAGAGCTTTTTCCGACGGGAATTCTGATCGTGTGTACGCGGCATTGGATGGTTTTTCCAACAGAATTCTGCTCAAGCTTGGCTTGCATACACACGGTCACACAAAAGTTGTCTAAACTTTTGACCATCAAGAATGTGGTGACGTACAACACTACGATGAGCCGAGAAAATGAAGTTCAATGCTTCCGAGCGTGCGTCGAATTGTTTCCGAACATACGTAGGAATTTTGCGCCTCGGAATTGCTACAGACGATCGTAATTTCTGTCGGAAAAATAGAGAACCTGCTCTCAATCTTTTGCTGGTGGAAATTCCGCCAGCAAAAGTCCGATGGTGTATACACACGGTCGGAATTTACGACCAAAAAGTCTCATCGGACTTTTCTGGCGGAATTTCCCATCGTGTGTACGGGGCTTTACTGACTTTTTCTTCACCCAAATCTAACCAGGAAAATGAAGAACAAACAAAATTTGTCTTCGTTCTCTTTTTTTATTTTTGCTCAAAGCCTAAATAACGACTGTGTGTAATCGCATCTGTTAGCACAATGAGCACCGCAAGCGTGTGACATGAATCTTCAGAATTAGGCATTGCTTTGACAAAAAGTGGACGTTGTGCCGTAAATTTGGGATTTAAAAAGCTGCGGCGGGGGCGAATTGACACGCTGTGAAAGTTGTGATCTGTTTTCTTTTTTTTTTTTTTTTTTCTTTTTTCTTTGCCGTCTTTCTATAAATATTTAATGCTCCAGAGAATAAGTCTAAATCTTGCCATGCCTAGCCTCCTGTACGGCTGATTTACGAATCAAAATTCATAATTAGCTCCCGTGTATTATTCAAAGGCAAATGGCATATTTATTCAATGACAAGCAAAGCGTAGGGGGCGAGATCCATTATTTATAATGAAATAGCGCTGGAACAGTTATTAAAAATCTGCGGAATACACGATTCCCTGCAGCGACACCTCCCACAATTTCTTTAATTTGTTTTCCAATTATATTGCAAAAACCCACTGCGTGACGTGCCCGCCCGCTCCTGACTCTCA
Organism: Lithobates pipiens; assembly: GCF_037356315.1. NCBI lineage: Eukaryota > Metazoa > Chordata > Amphibia > Anura > Ranidae > Lithobates > Lithobates pipiens. Next base: position 23,973,720 of record NW_027507686.1, read on the forward strand.
ATTAGCTCGGCTGAGTCGAGCTCTCGCCGCTTTTCCAGGCGCCGTCAATGGCTCGTCAGCTGATCTGCAGGCGGGCAGGGCTAGTTAACTGGTGATAAAATTAATTATGGCGCACGCACGGTTTTCCATCTGTTGAGTTTTAGAAAGGATGGCAGCGTGTCAATAAGTACCGCAAAGTCTTTAGTGGAGGAACTGTTACTGCCCATCTTGGTCACGTGGCAACTTTTTCGTTGGGTGTTAATTTCATGGATCTAAAAAGCTTTTTCTACATTTTGGGGAACTTGTGGGTTTTAAAGAGAGAAAAGGACAGTACAGTAGTACAGCTGGCCACCGGTGGACCACATGAAAGAGCAGTCAGCCCACTACCATCAGCTTGGCGATACGTAGAGGGTTATGCCGCGTACACACGATCGTCATTCTTGTCGGAAAAAGCTCTGATGGTTTTCCCGATGGAATTCCGACGGAATTCGGCTCAAGCTGTCTTGCCTACACACGGTCACACCAAATTCCGATAGTTTATAACGCGGTGACGTACAACACGTACGACGGGACTAGAAAAAATAAGTTCAATAGCCAGTAGCCAATAGCTTCTGTCTCGTAGTTGAATCTGAGCATGCGTGATTTTTGGCGTGTCGGAATTGCATACACACGATCGGATTTTCCTATAGGAAGTTTTTTCGTTGAGAAAATTGAGAACATGCTATCAATCTTTGGCTGGCGGAAATTCGGACAGCTAAATTCCAATGGAGCATACACACGGTCGCATTTTCCGATGAAAAGCTCTCATCAGTCTTTTTCTGGCCGGAATTCCGATCGTGTGTACGCGGCATTAGAAGTCAGGCCATGCTGATGGTAGTGGGCTGACTGTTCTTGCATGGGGTCCACCGGTGGCCAGCTGTACTACTATACTGCCCTTTTCTCTCTAATACCCACTAGTTCTCCAAAAATGTATGCCGTGTACACACAAATTCTGCCAGCAAAAGTCTGATGAGAGCTTTTGGTCGGAAAATGTGACCGTGTGTACGCTCCATCGGACTTTTGCTGGCGGAATTCCAGCCAGCAAAAGATTGAGAGCAGGTTCTGAATTTTTCGGTCGTAAAAAAAGTTTCGATCGGAAATTTCGATCGTCTGTACCATTTCCGACGCATGCTCGGAAACAATTCGACGCATGCTCGGAAGTATTGAACTTAATTTTCATCGGCTCGTCGTAGTGTTGTACGTCACCGCGTTTTTGGCGGTCGAAAGTTCAGAGAACTTTTGTGTGATTGTGTGTATTCAAGCCCAGCTTGAGCGGAATCCAAAAAGCGGTTATTTATCCGTCGGAAACATCTTGGATGGTTTTTCAGACGGAAAATCCGCTCATGTGTACGCGGCATAAGTAACAGCTTTTGGATCCACAATATTAACACCCAACAAAAAAGTTGCCAAGATGGGCAGTAGCAGTTTCTACACCGAAGAATTTGCAGTAATTGACACTGAGGCCTTCTGATCTTTACTGATGGAAGCACACTAACTGGACTACCAAAAAAGCTTCTGATAAGGCCTATGCTTGTAATTCACACTGGAAAACTGATGAAGCTGCGCTTGGACCCCTGAAATGCGTTGGATACTTTTTGGATTGCACCCTTGACTTTTAATGGAAAAAAGTTTCATCTGGACCTCTTAGCAGTGGTGTAGAACTTCAATTTTATTTCTTGTTGCATTACACTAAAAGCCAATGAGACTGTGGAGATCCTCTGGGATGTAGAAGCCACCTTCCCAGGAAGCAAATCATTTACACCAACATCAATCCCTTAAATTAACAAAGTAGTAAGATAACCCTACCGTTACAGCACTATCTTTCCACTTTCTTAACTGGACTACCAGAAGGCAGTGTTGGTCTTCATGTGCAGTTAGGATGTGAGTTCCAACACATACCTCCTAATTTTAATGCCTCATGCACACTGGACGTATTTACAGCTGCTGTTTTTGGCTTCAGACATTTTTTTCTGCAGCCAATAAACTCTCCAGCATGTTATCCTATGTCTTCATGCACACATAGGCTGTTATCAGCAGTTTTTGGCAGGGGCATGTTCTGGCTGGAAGAAAACCCAGAACTAGTGGGCTCTGAGAGGAATTTGTTTTTGCTGTAAAACAGCTCTAACTCAGAAAAAAGCTTAAAAACACCAAAGAAAATTCTATTCTGCGTTTATCAGCATTTTTGAGCCATAAGCTTTTATGGGAATATACTTTATATACTCGAGTATAAGCCAAGTTTTTTAGGCTGAAAACCCCCTCTCAGCTTATACTGAAGTGAGGGTCTCGAGTGAGGGAGCAGCCTCACTGTGCCCATCTGCAGGTGTACTTTTGATAACTAAAACAGCGGGTCTACCTTTGTGTCGTGCAGTCTGTTCAGCGGCTGTCCATTGTAACAAAGCCCTGGCTCCTCCTCGTCCAACCGCCACCTATATATATATATATATATATATATATATATATATATATATATATATATATATATATAGTGTGGTAACATGCTCTACTGCTTAGTTTGTCCACCACTTGTGTCTTTTATGTGTGGTACCTGTTGGACATTTTGAATTGGCCACCACCTGTGTTTGTTACTTACTGGACAGCTTGGTTTGGTCACCACTTCTGTTCTCCATGCGCGGTGCCTGCTGCATGGCTTGGTTTGGCCACCACCTGTGTCCAGAATGTGTGGTACTGGCTGGACAGCTTGTTTTTGCCACTATTAGTGCTAAGCGTATGTGGTACCTGCTGGACAGCTTGGTTTGGCCACCACGTGTTTTATGCATGTGGGTTACCTGTAGGACAGCTTGGTTTGGCCATCACTTGTGTCCTGCATGTGCAGTACCTGGTGGAAAGTTTGGTTTCACCATCACTTGTGTCTTGTATGTGTGGTAACTGCTAGACAGCTTGGTTTGGCCATCACTTGTGTCTTGCATGTGCGGTACATGCTGGACAGCTTGGCTTGGCCACCACCCAGTCTAGTGCAGCTTTTCTCAACCTTTTTAACACAGAGGAACCCTTGAAATAGTTCTCCAGTCTTGGGGAACCCCTGCTAGAAATCTACAACTCATGATACAATAGTGTGATGGTCAATGGGAAGAATGGTCCTTACACTTGTGGTCATTGGGAAGAATTACCTCCTTACAGATTAAAAAAAAAAAAAAAGATCAATGGTGTCAGTGGGAACTTATCTGAGAGGCAGAAATTGCCCAATGCTGAAGGAACCCCTAGCAACCTTTGGAGGAACCCTGCTTGAGAATCACTAGTGTCTAGCATTTGTGGTACCTTCTGAACAGCTTGGCCAGGCTACCGTCTGTGCCATGTGGTATAGGGTCATGTCATGGATCTGCGTAATTGGGGTAAAAAACTGGGACAGCCACAGAATCTGGGATGGCTGGGGAGCATGGGAGCAAGAAGTACAGGTCCTGAAGTTTAGGCCCCTGTCATTTCAAAGCAACTGCAAGAGACCAATAGCATGCCGCCCAACTGTGCCTTCCAATGTTAGCAGGACAGTCCTTGTTTTAAGTCCCTAAATGAAGACAAACTTAATTGTAAAGAAGTTACTCCTAACGAATAAACAAGATATTGGTTTGATATAAAGAGCTGCTGCAATCACTTAATACAACCAATTAACATTGTATCTTCTCTCTTTGCAACGGGGGAGCAGTTAATATGAAAGCCGTATCTTCATACCCTTTCTAATTATGTGCCTATGACCCCCCTCCCGCTCCACAGATCAGAGGAAGCTTCTCTTCCATTTAGTCTAAATGGCAGTTAGAGTAACAAGGAAACTAGTTTTCTTCTTCGCAGGAAGGCCTGGCGTTCTAAATTAGGTGGTCATGTGACTATTTTGCATACAAATAGCATTTACTGGAGTTTCATTTTCCTCCCCAAACATCTGTTTCAATGCTAAATGTAATATTACCAATCTTGTTATAATTTGTAATTTTGCAGTTTAGTAGAAATGAATTTGCTGTGTTCACCTGATGTCCATATTTGATAGAAACCTGAAAACAGACTGAAAGAGTGCAAGATGAGTTTTCTAAATTGGCCTATTTACACATTTACAATGGGTATAGAAAAGAATCAGGCCCCTTTAAAATAATCACATGTCGATTCTTTTCAGCCTGAAATGAAGACAGACACAATTTTTGTTTCATCCAGCTCTACAGTCAGGTCCATAAATATTGGGACATCGACACAATTCTAATCTTTTTGGCTCTATACATCACCACAATGGATTTGAAATGAAATGAACAAGATGTGCTTTAACTGCAGACTTTCAACTTTAATTTGAGGGTATTTACATCCAAATCAGGTGAATGGTGTAGGAATTACAACAGTTTGTATATGTGCCTCCCACTTTTTAAGGGACCAAAAGTAATGGGACAATTGGCTGCTCAGCTGTTCCATGGCCAGGTGTGTGTTATTCCCTCATTATCCCATGTACAAGTCTGGAACGCATAGGCATCACCAGAGGTTGTCTTTGGGAAATGGACGTATGAGTGCCGCCAGCATTGCTGCAGAGGTTGAAGGGGTGGGGGGTCAGCCTGTCAGTGCTCAGACCATACACCGCACACTGCATCAAATTGGTCTGCATGGATGTCATCCTACAAGGAAGCCTCTTCTAAAGATGATTCACAAGAAAGCACACAAACAGTATGCTGAAGACAAGCAGACTAAGGACATGGGTTACTGGACATGTCCTGTGGTCTGATGGTGTCAAGCATGTGTGGTGGCAGCTAGCTGAGTGCAAAGACAAGTTAGTCTTGCTTACAGTCAAGCATGGTGGTGGGACTGTCAAGGTCTGGGGTTGCAGGAGTGCTGCCGGTGTCCTGTCGAGAACTGTCCCCCATCGGATAGTGTCTGCCCTATACTGAGCAGTACGGAGGACAAAGGAGACGCCGAAAGTCTCTGAAGATGAACAGCTGATCGTCAGCTCTACACGGCGCCTGCTAATCCCCTCCCTTCAGAGACTGGGCCGCAGGGCAGTATTCCAACATAACGACTCCAAACACACCTCCAAGACAACCACTGCCTTGCTAAAGAAGTTGAGGGTAAAGGTGATGGACTGGCCAAGCATGTCTCCAGACCTAAACCCTATTGATCATCTGTGGGACATCCTCAAATAGAAGGTGGAGGAGCGCAAGATCTCTAACATCCACCAGCTTTGTGATATCACCATGGAGGAGTGGATTAGGGCTCCAGTGGTAACCTGTGAATCTCTGGTGAGCTCCATGCCCAAGAGGGTTAAGGCAGTGCTGGAAAATAATGGTGGCCACACAAAATATTGACACTTTGGGCCAAATTTGGACATTTTCACTTAGGGGTGTACTTACTTTTGTTGACAGTGGTTTAGACATGAATGGCTGTGTGTTGAGATATTTTGAGGGGACAGCAAATTTACACTGTTATACAAGCTGTACACTCACTACTTTACATTGTAGCAAAGTGTCATTTCTTCAGTGTTGTCACATGAAAAGATAGAATAAAATATTTACGAAATTTGTGAGGAGTGTACTCACTTTTGTGAGATACTGTAGATAGATAGATAGATATAAGATAGATAGATAGATAGGAAAAAGCGGAGTTCCTCTTTAAGTTCACATACATTCAGGATTTTAGGATATAGATTGATTAGGATCAGTAGATATATACGGGATATCTATGAAAAGAAGGAGGAATTTGTCTTGTATTTGGGATATAAAAGTGGAGATGAAGAAGTTTCCGCGCCCTGTGTCTTGGCGGTTAGCTGGACGCGGAGGCCGTGTTGATGCAGCCAGTTTATATTGTGCCGTTGGCAGACACACAATCTCCATAATCAGTTCTCCTCTATGCTCCGGCACGTTCCATTATGGGTCCTGAGCATGAAAGGGAGATTTAATAAGATGCAAATCCTGGTGGCACAGACTCGGCCACATAATAATGCCTTTGTCTTGGAGTCTGTGCTTATTCTAATGTCATTGGTTAAGCTTCCAGCAATGATTTCTGCATTAGAGAGTGGCGTGTGTCGGGTCCACCGGGCGACAGATCAGGGACTGTGTGTTATTGTAAGAATAAAACACTTAAAGGAAACCTGCCATCAGAGAAATGCTGACCTCCTTCTGATCGTTGGCTGTTACACTGATCCTCTGATTTCTTTCGGACTCACTGAAAAGTCAACAGTCTTTACTTCCATTATTACTTATTCCAGGTCTGTAATCAAAGTATTGCAGAAAGGGGCATAGATATGACAGCCAGACAACTGGCATTTTCAGGATAGGAAGCTGCCATGTTTCTATCATAAGAGTATATGCAGGAAAGTGCCAGATGTTCTGTATTGTGCATTGCATGTTAGCTGCCATTGCACTCCCCTATGCACACTACACAGTCCATAGTCTACAGACTATCTCAGCAGCGGGCAAGAGAGAGGGGTTACATTCGTCCCAGAAGGCGCCTGCTGATCCCCTCCCTACAGAAACTGGGCCGCAGGGCAGTATTCCAACATAACGACTCCAATCACACCTCCAAGACAACCTCCAAGAGAGAGTGGTTACATTCCTACACACAGTGGGACCATGGAGAATAAATGTAGCCACCCTCTAACAGTAAAGCTCCATTCACACTGGTGCGACTCCAAAGTTGCGCTGACTTTGAAATGCAACTTTGACCCAACTTTGGATGGTGATAATGGACAACTGTTGCACACAAATTGCATTGTGTAACATTCAGGTACGACTTTCATGCAACTTCTGAGGGTTAACTTTGAAGTCAATGGCCCTCAAGTTGCATGAAAGTTGGACCAAAGTACGATCAGAAGGCCTGGCTTGCAGTCTCCGCTCTAATTCATCCCAAAGGTGTTTTATCGGGTTGATGTCAGGACTCTGTGCAGGTCAGTCAAGTCCCCCTCCCCCAAACTCGCCCCATCCACGTCTTTATGGACCTTGGTGTGTAGTGTGCAGTAATGGAGCCATATCCAAACTGTTCCCACAAAGTTGGGAGCATTAAATTGTCCAAAATGTCTTGGTGTGCTGACGCCTTAAGAGTTCTCTTCACTGGAACTAAGGGGCCAAGCCCAATCCCTGAAAAACAACCCCCCACCATAATCCCCCCTCCACCAAATGATTTGGACAAGTGCACAAAGCAAGGTCCATAAGGAGATGGATGAGCGAATTTGGGGTGGAGGAACTTGACTCGCCTCAGAGTCCTGAACTTAACCTGATAGAACAAATTTGGGATGAGAATTAGAGATGAGGCTGCAAGCCAGGCCTTCTTGTCTAACATTGCCTGGCCTCACAAATGCACTTCTGGAAGAATGGTCAAACATTCCCATAGACACACTCCTAAACCTTGTGGACGGCCTTTCAAGAGGAGTTTTAGCTGTTATAGCTGCAAAGGGTGGGCCAACTCAATATTGATCCCTACGGACTAAGACTGGGATGCCATTAAAGTTCAATTGCGTGTAAAGGCAGGCGTTTCAATACTTGTGACAATATAGTGTATCTGAGAGGGAGAAATTGCTCAAGGAATCCCTAGTAACCTCTGGAGGAACCCTTGTTGAGAAACCCTGCCCCAGAGTTTGCTAGGGGCTCCTTGAGCAATGAGCATTTTCTCTCTCAGATAAGTTCTCATTGGCACCACTGATCTTTTTAGCCATCTGTAAGGGGGTAATTATTTCCAGTGACCATCTAATGCAGCCTTTCTCAACCCTTTCAACACAGAGGAACCCTTGAAATAGTTCTCCAGTCTCGGGGAACCCCCAGCTAAAAATTTGAAATCTACAACTCATGATACATTAGTGTGATGGTCAGTGGGAAGAATGGTCCTTACACTTGTGGTCATTGGGAAGAATGGTCCTTACACTTGTGGTCATTGGGAAGAATGGTCCTTACACTTGTGGTCATTGGGAAGAATGGTCCTTACACTTGTGGTCATTGGGAAGAATGGTCCTTACACTTGTGGTCATTGGGAAGAATGGTCCTTACACTTGTGGTCATTGGGAAGAATGGTCCTTACACTTGTGGTCATTGGGAAGAATGGTCCTTACACTTGTGGTCATTGGGAAGAATGGTCCTTACACTTGTGGTCATTGGGAAGAAAGGTCCTTACACTTGTGGTCATTGGGAAGAAAGGTCCTTACACTTATGGTCATTGGGAAGAACGGTCCTTACACTTGTGGTCATTGGGAAGAATGGTCCTTACACTTGTGGTCATTGGGAAGAATGGTCCTTACACTTGTGGTCATTGGGAAGAATGGTCCTTACACTTGTGGTCAGTGGGAAGAATGGTCCTTACACTTGTGGTCAGTGGGAAGAATGGTCCTTACACTTGTGGTCATTGGGAAGAATGGTCCTTACACTTGTGGTCATTGGGAAGAATGGTCCTTACACTTGTGGTCATTGGGAAGAATGGTCCTTACACTTGTGGTCATTGGGAAGAATGGTCCTTACACTTGTGGTCATTGGGAAGAATTACCGCCTTACAAATAGCTAAAAAGATCAATGGTGTTGGTGGGAACTTATCCGAGAGGCAGAAATAGCCCAATGTTGAAGGAACCCCTAGCAACCTCTGGAGGAACCCTGGTTGAGAATCACTGATCTAATGTATCATGAGTTGTAGATATAGGAATTTTTAACAGCAGTTCCCTGAGATCAGAAAGATATTTCAAGGGTTCTTCTGTGTTGAAAAAGGTTGAGAAAGCTGATCTAATCGTTGTGCTTTTTCCTGGTCTTTATTTAAGACGGTATAACGCAGACACAGCCAGGAGACTGGTATTTCAGTAGGTAATCAACAATTGCAGACTTAATTTTTCACTTACTAGTATAAAAATAAAATGTCACTCTGGTCACCCCGTGTTCAGAGAACACCGTCATCTACACCAGACTTGGGTGTCCTCAGACCAGCCATTGATGGTGCTTTGGTGAAATGTAACAGAATGTACAAGAGGCGTTCTAGTAGAACCCCAAGAAAACTTTGAAAAATCTGGAAAACAGTGGATAAAAAACTCAGTCAAGAGCAATGGAAGCAGTTTTAGTAGGTATGCCATAGATATATGTATACAGTTACGGAGAAAGGAGGGATCTGCCACAACACTCGGAACGAGTTTTGCTTTTGGGGTTTTCTTTGGTCTGATGCCTGGCCCATTGTGAAGTGATAAATGGATTCTTTCCCATTTGATTATTTGCAGGTCTGAGCACGATCCGTTACCAAATCAGACTCCGATTAAAGCGATCTCAGAAGCGTTGCAGTAATCATTGCGTCGGGCTCTCTCAGGAGATGTGTTCACGCTGTTAATTAGTTGCTACGAGCGTAAATTACATCAGTATCAACATGGCTCACAATTGCATTTTCCTCTGATGCGGACGGATTGCTTGGAAATCCAGCCAACAATTAATTACCTGACATAATAAATAGTGAGACTCCTGCCCGGTGCAGAGGCACTAGAACGCCTCGGTGCTTCAGCCTTATATACTGTGTTGTGGTTAAAAGACGATCTGCAAGGTGCCGCACATACCACGCCATTCTTTTTCCAGTATGATACTTTGGCAACAGCTAGTACACTAAACTGTAAACAAGCCCCAAGCTTCTTTGGCTTCTTTGGCCCTACTTCTCCTGTGGGTTACAGAAGTGCCCTTAGTTCTACGTTCCTGTGACCCATTTTCAGACAACAGCGGGCTAAAGTCTGCTGTCAGCTGATGTCACTGAGCCGGTCCAGGCTCTGCAGGGATCCCAACTTTAAAGTCGGGATCTACCCAGATGCCTGGACTGACAGCTGCCTCAGCCTCTCAGTGAGACGCTGGGAGACTGAGCCAGCCACTCCCGAACCTGGCACAGCAGTGCACTCCAGTGAGCCGCTGGAGGGGCAGAGCAGAGAGTTGGAGACTGATAGTCACCGGCTCTCTGCATGCTGAAGACCAAGAGCTGAGCAATTAGTGGTGTTTGATTGCTCGGTTCATTCCATTGGCTCCTGCTGCTGTCACTCACAGCCAGTGAGGAGGGAGCAGGGTGAGGCAGGGCTGAGCCGTGCTCTGTGTGTCTTATGGACACACAGAGGTGGCTCGGGAGAGAGCAAGCTGGTTTCTGTGTGAGGCAGGGGTGGGCAGGAGGGGAAGCTGCCCCAGGCACTGTGGTATCATGTTAGATGGGTGGGGGGGGACGCCACAAGGGGATTTGGGGGGGATTTGTGTTGGGTGTGGGAATTCGGAGGGCAGCAGGGGGTAAGAATTATTTCAGGAGGGAAAATTTGGAGGGGGGTGCTGGGAAATGTGATTTGGGGGTATTTGTGTTTAGAGGGGTGATTTGGGGTGTTTGTGCTAGAAGAGGTCATATGGTAGAGGGAGGACGGGATTTGTGCTAGGAGGGAACTTTTTTTTTTTGTGGAGGATTTGTGCAAGTAGGGATGATTGGGGGGGTTGCTAGGAGGGGAAATTTTAGGGGGGATTTGCAGTGGGGGTGGATCAGAGGAGGGCAAAATTAGTAGGGTGGAGGATTGTGCTAGGTGGGGTGTTTTTTCTTTCTTTTTTTGGGGGGGGGGGAGAGAATGTGTTCTGGGGGGATTCGAGCTGGTAGGGGGAAATGGAGGGCAAAGATTTGTGCTGGGAAGGGGATTTCAGTAGGGGGGTGGATTTGTACTTTGAGCAGGGGGAACTTATGCTTGGGGGGTAAGCATGCAGATTAGTGCTTAATTTTTTTGGGGAGGTTTTGCTGACACATAATTCTCATACATCTGGGGGGGGGTCAGTTTGGTATGTTCGCCCTGGGCTCTGGATTGCCTTGTCCCAGCGCTGTGTGGGGGCAATCGGCAGGGGGAGGAGCCAGGAGCAACGGCAGCTGACCCGAGGAGAGGAAAATTGGGGTCGCTCTGTGCAAAACCAATCACAGAGCAGGTAAGTATAACATGTTGTTTTTTTCTAAAAATATTTACAATCAATTTGGATCAAGAAAAGGTGAGAGAGAGAACAGATCTGTCCCTCAAGGAAAAATGGGCTTTTCACGGATGCACGTTTCTGTCACAAGGTAAGCACACCCACAAAGGGATAGTTCAGAAAATATAATTTATTACAAAATGTACACAGTTTAAAACAGTGACAGTATTCAGTCATATCAAATAATGACCAAGACTGATACTTAATTTCAAGAACTTAAAGAGATGCTTGTGTGTATGGATAACTGACGCGTTTCGCAGACTAGATTGCTGCTTCTTCGGGGCTGTTTACCATACATCTATATCAAGTTATATAAAAATATATCATTAGTATCAAAAATAAACAGAAATTTTAACAATCATTATAACTAGGGCTGTGGAAATGAAAGATTCATTCCTCGATTAATCGATTAATTTTTTTGATTGATCAAAATTCTTTTGAACGGTACTCACCTCTCCGCTGGCTTCCGGGTCTTCAGGGAGTTCCGTCGGAGATCCGGTGACGTCACAGACATCAACATCACTGGACTCCTCCCCCCTTCCCCAAGTGCCTCCGTCTGCTCATGAAGGGAAGGGGGAGGAGTCCAGTGACGTTGAAGTTCTGATTGAACATAATGCGTACGGGGGAGGAGCTACTCATGACGTCACCCACTGCTGTCCTACGGAACTAACGCGATTGTCGGCTTTACATGCTGTGTTTTTATCATCTTAATGTGAGTAGTTTGTGTTTAAACACAAAAATGTAATCTTATACTTAAGCGGTGAGGACTTTGATCTTTTCTTTCTACCCATGACCTGGTGTCCTTGCTGAGATCTAAGGAGACGTGAGAGAAGTTTATGGTCCGTGTTAACCCTTTTGATACCCGCTTGCATAACCACCTGTTTGCACAGGGGTCCATGCCATAAGGTGAGAGTGATTAGTTAGACCGGAGGTGGAGGGATTGTCACGCTACTGTGGAAAAAAAGAATAATTTACGTTACGCTACAGTTTGAATTTAAAACGTATTTATGCGAACTGTGAAGTTAAGTCATGGATTGTGGAAACTAACTAGTGTGGGGTGATTGTATATAGTGTACACCACATTTACCACTAAGGCAGAGTTGCAATGCAAGGAGATCAGCTAAAAGTAGTTGGATCTGTATGTGCGTTATAATTAATCAAAATTAGTCGATTAATCGATTTTAAAAAATCGATTAATCGAACACGAAAATTTTAATCAGTAACAGCCCTAATTATAACAAAATTTAACAACATTTAAAAAAAATATGTTGTTAAATTTTGTTAAAATGATTGTTAAAATTGCTGTTTATTTTTGATACTAATCATTTTAACAAAATTTAACAATTTTTTTTTTTAAATGTTGTTAAATTTTGTTAAAATGATTGTTAAAATTTCTGTTTATTTTTGGTACTAATGATATATTTCTTTAGAACTTGGACAATGATATAGATGCATGGTGAACAGCCCCGAAGAAGCAGTAATCTAGTCGGCGAAACGTGTCGGCTATCCGTACACACAAGGATCTGTTTAAGTTCTTGAAATGAAGTATCAATCTTGGTCATTATTTGATATGACTGAATACTGTCACTATTTTAAACTATGTACATTTTGTAATAAATTATATTTTTTGAACTATCCCTTTGTGGGTGTGCTTACCTTGTGACAGAAACGTGCATCTGTGAAAAGCCCATTATTCCTTGAGGGACAGATCTGTTCTCTCTCTCACCTTTTCTTGATCCAAATTGATTGTAAATATTTTTAGAAAAAAACAACAAAAAACAACATGTTATACTATTCTCTCTCTCACCTTTTCATGATCGATATACACATCAGGGATGTGGATGCAATATTTTGTCCCTAGAAATCTGTCCAATAAACTATCTACAACCACTTTATTTTGTGTGTTTAGTCGTTTGCCTTTAGTTCAGCTTTAAACGCTAATGAGTACTCAGGATGAGTATGACAGATCCAGAACCTTTAAATGAGTTGAGTTGAATCCTGATATAGTGTGGACTTAACCCGAAGGGTCCCGACCCGTTTACAAACCCATACACAGATACTAGGGCCAGGGGCGGACTGACAACTCATGGAGCACCCAGGCAATAGGAGATTATGGGGCCCCCAGGCAATCAGAGATTATGGGGCCACCCAGTATACACACACACCGTATACAATTACACAGTATACACATACATGTTTCTATTGGCTGAGAAGGTACTGGAGATGTGGGGCAGCTATAATCTCAGGATTTTTTGACCAAAAGGATGTCGGTAAGGGACATTTCAGGGACAGATTTAAAAAAACAAACTGATTTTTACATACTGTCCCTGGTTTTACTGAGGCTGGCAACCCTGATGGGGTCCCCTAGTGGCCCGGGGCCCTCGGCAGTGCCCGAGTGGCCAAATGGTCAGTCCGCCCCTGACTAGGGCCAATTTATAGACAGGATCTGATTAACCTACCAGCATGTCTTTGGAGTGTGGGAGGAAACCAGAGTACCCAGAGGAAACCCCCACAGGCACAGGGAGAACATGCAAATTCCAGGCAGATGGTCGTGGTCGGAATTTGAACCAGCGCCCCCATTGCTGCTAGGTGAGAGAGATCCACTACACCACTGTGCAAAGACAACGTTCATATTTCCATCCCTACAGGCTCCCTGTGAATGGCAGCCATGGCGGCGTACAAGGTGTCATTCATTTACTTTACAGAGCAGCCCCTTCCAGGAGTAAGGCAGCACCGTGCTATGGTCACATTGTCAGAGACAGAAAGAAGTGGAATTCTGAGCATGTATCCGCGCCGCTATGACTTTCCTCCGGAGACCGCACAGTCCCGCGTCCTTTTATCCAACTTCCCAGCGCACACAATGTCATCGCCGGCAAAAAAAAATAAAGCACCTCTGCTCCCGTGCGGGGGTCACTTGTTTCCTGCCGTACACTTGATTTGACTCCTGTTTGTATCCCACGTCGGCTCTCATGCGTTGTTAAGTTTGTCGCTGGCAGCGTAATAGAAGATCAAGCCTCTCGTTTCCGATTCGCCACAGACCGGGGTCGAAGTGCCACTAATCTGCAACGACTCAGTCTCCCCGATTTTATATTAGCGGGGGGTCTATGAGCTTGCTCTGCGGGTTCAGGCTGTGACATTTCAATTCTAGATCTGTGTCCTTTAACAAGTATGTTCCCAGCGGTAAATGTTTTTCCTGCAAATGCCAATGCCACTCATGCTTCCTTATAATTACTAGGTGACCTGACAGGCCAGGATTTATTGTACCAGTGTTAAAGAGATCGAGCTTCTACAAGCATCTGAATGTTTAGCCGTAAGGTACCTGTACTGGATTGCCTGCTAATTTTAAAGAGGTCCGGCCGCCGCCCCCCCCCCCCCTCCAAAAAATTAAAAGTCAGCAGCTACAAATACTGTAGCTGCTGACTTTTACTATTAGGGAACTTACCTGTCCCAGGCATTCGGTGGTGTCTTCACCCGTGCTGATTCTTGGATCGGCTCTCGGGTGATGGCGCAGCCAGCTTGGCAGCCGGTTTCCTACCGCGCATGTGCAAACTACACTGCGCTCTATGAATGGGCCAGCTGCGGGGGGGGGGGGGGGGGCTGAGCTTTCAGCCGGAAGTGGGAAGGGGTACCTGTCAAAACCAGGTACCCGCTCCCCCCAAAAGGTCCCAAATGTGGCAGCAGATGGGGGAAGGAAGAGGCAGACAAACGGTGCTTCCGCTTTTGGTTGGAGCTTCGCTTTAACTTTAGACCCCTTTCACACTGGAGGTGTTTTTCAGGTTTCTTTAGCGCTAAAAATAAAGCCTGTAAAGCGCCTGAAAAAAAGCCTCAGCTGCAATCCCAGTGTGAAAGTCCGCGTGCTTTCACACTGGGGCGCTGCGCTGGCAGGGCGTCACAAAAAGTCCTGCAAGCAGCTTCTTTGCAGCGCTGTAGGAGCGGTGAATACACCAGTCCTAAAGTGCCCCTGCCCATTGAAATCAATTGGGAGCGCCGCAGAATCACCAGCAAAGTGCAGCTGCAGTGGTGTTTTGTGGGCAGTTTTAACCATTTTTCGGCCACTAGCTGGGGTTAAAACTGCCCCGCTAGCAGCCGAATAGCGTCCCTAATGTGCTTCTTCTTGAGATACTCCTTTGTTGCCTTGACCGTGTGTTTTGGGTCATTCTCATGCTGAAATACCCATCCATGACACATTTTCAATGCCCTGAGTGAGGGAAGGAGCTTCTCATCTAAGGTTTGATGGTACATGGTCCCATTCATTGTCCCTTTGCGGTAAAGTTGTCCTGCCTTCTTGGCTGGAAAACACCCCAAAGCATAATGTTTCCACCTCCATGTTTGATGGTGGGGATGGGGTTCTTGGGGTCATAGTCAGCATTCCTCCTCCTCCAAACACGACGAGTTTAGTTGATGCCAAAGAGCTTAATTTTGGACTCATTTGACCACAACACTTTCACCCAGTTCTCCTCTGAATCATTCAGATGTTCATTAGCAAACTTCAGACGCGCCTGTACATGGGCTTTCTTGAGCTTTCTTTAACCATTTTTCGGCCACTAGCTGGGGTTAAAACTGCCCCGCTAGCAGCCGAATAGCGTCGCTAAAACAACGGGCGCTGCTCTGGCAGGGCGTCACAAACAGTCCTGCAAGCAGCTTCTTTGCAGCGCTGTAGGAGCGGTGAATACACCAGTCCTAAAGTGCCACTGCCCATTGAAATCAATGGGCAGTGCCGCCGAACCACCGGCAAAGTGCAGCTGCAGCGGCATTTTGTGGGCAGTTTTAACCCTTTTTCGGCCACTAGATGGGGTTAAAACTGCTCCGCTAGCAGCCGAATAGCGTCGCTAAAACAACGGTAAAGCGCTGCTAAAAATAGCGGCACTTTACCGCCGATGCCCGGGTGCTTTCATTGTGAAAGGGCTCTTACTTACTGGGTCTAAAATTTTAGCTTTAGGGTCAAAGGTCACCTGGAGTTGATGCCCTGTAGGGCTGCCACCTTTTGGTGCTGGTAAACTGAATAAGAGGGGTCATGATAAAACAGAGTCTGATTTTCTTTACAATAACCAATTCAACCAAAAATGTAATATACAGTGCCTTGAAAAAGTATTCATACCCCTTTAAATTTTCCAAATTTTGTCAGTTTACAACCAAAAACGTAAATGTATTTTTTTGGGGGGATTTTATGTGATAGACCAACACAAAGTGCCACATAATTGTGAAGTGGAAGGAAAATGATAAATGGTTTTCAACATGTTTTACAAATAAATATATGAAAAGTGTGGTGTGCATTTGTATTCAGCCCCCTTTACTCTGATACCCCTAACTAAAATCTAATGGAACCAATTGCCTTCAGAAGTCACCCAATTAGTAAATAGAGTTACAGCTGTTCTGTGAAGCCCTCAGAGGTTTGTTAGAGAACCTTAGTGAACAAACAGCATCATGAAGGCCAAGGAACACACCAGACAGGTCAGGGATAAAGTTGTGGAGAAGTTTAAAGCAGGGTTAGGTTATAAAAAAATATCCCAAGCTTTAAACATCTCACGGAGAACTGTTCAATCCATCATCCAAAATTGGAAAGAGTATGGCACAACTGCAAACCTACCAAGACATGGCCGTCCACCTAAACTGACAAGTCAGTAAGGTTTCAAGGCTGACGTTTGGCAACTCAAACCTTCAGCTCCCTCCAGATATTTTCTACGGGATTAAGATCTGGAGACTGGCTAGGCCCCTCCAGGACCCTAATGTGCTTCTTCTTGAGATACTCCTTTGTTGCCTTGACCGTGTGTTTTGGGTCATTCTCATGCTGAAATACCCATCCATGACACATTTTCAATGCCCTGAGTGAGGGAAGGAGCTTCTCATCTAAGGTTTGATGGTACATGGTCCCATTCATTGTCCCTTTGCGGTAAAGTTGTCCTGCCTTCTTGGCTGGAAAACACCCCAAAGCATAATGTTTCCACCTCCATGTTTGATGGTGGGGATGGGGTTCTTGGGGTCATAGTCAGCATTCCTCCTCCTCCAAACACGACGAGTTTAGTTGATGCCAAAGAGCTTAATTTTGGACTCATTTGACCACAACACTTTCACCCAGTTCTCCTCTGAATCATTCAGATGTTCATTAGCAAACTTCAGACGCGCCTGTACATGGGCTTTCTTGGGCAGGGGGACCTTGCTGGCACTTCAGGATTTCAAGCCTTCACAGCATTGGGTGTTACCAATTGTTTTCTTGGTGAATATGGTGCCAGCTGCCTTGAGATCATTGACAAGATTCTCCTGTGTAGTTCTGGGCTGATTCCTCGCCATTATCGTGATCATTAAAACTCCACGAGGTGAGATCTTGCATGGAGCCCCAGACCGAGGGAGATTGACAGTTATTTTGTGTTTCTTCTATTTCCGAATAATCACACCAACTATTGTCACCCTCTCACCAAGCTGCTTGGCGGTGGTCTTGTAGCCCATTCCAACCTTGTGTAGGTCTACAATCTTGTCCCTGACATCCTTGGACAGCTCTTTGGTCTTGACCATGGTGGAGAGATTGGAATCTGATTGATTGATTGCTTCTGTGGACAGTTGTCTTTTATACAGGTAACAAGCTGAGAGTAGGAGCACTCCCTCCACTCCTAATCTCAGCTTGTTACCTGTATAGAAGACACCTGGGAGCCAGAAATGTTGCTGCTTGATAAGGATTCAAATACTTATTTCACTCATTAAAATGCAAATCAATTTATAACTTTTTTGAAATGCGTTTTTCTGGATATTTCTGTTGTTATTCTGTCTCTCACTGTTATAATAAACTGACCATTAAAATGATAGACTGATCATTTCTTTGTCAGTGGGCAAACGTACAAAATCAGCAGGGGATCAAATACTTTTTTCGCTCACTGTAAGGCTATTCTCTGATGAGGTGCTGACTGAATTTATTTGTTCAACCTTTATCAATGGCTCAAGTTTAACCACTTGAGCCCCGGAAGATTTGACTGCTGAATGACCGGGCCATTTTTTGCGATTCAGCACTTCGCTGCTTTAACTGACAATTGCGCGGTCGTGCGACTTTGTACCCAAACAAAATTGATTTTCTTTTTTTCCCCAAAAATAGAGATTTCTTTTGGTGGTATTTGATCACTTCTGCAATTTTTATTTTTTGCTCTATAAACAAAAATAAAGCGTCAATTTTGGAAAAAAAAAAAATCAATATTTTTTACTTTTTGCTATAACAAATATCACCCAAAAATATATAAAAAAAAACATTTTTTTTCCTTAGTTTAGGTCAATATGTATTCTTCTACATATTTTAGATAAAAAAAAAAAAAAAACAATAAACGTATATTGATTGGTTTGCGCAAAAGTTATAGCGTCTACAAAATAGGGGATAGTTTTATGGCATTTTTATTATTAATTTTTTATTTATTAGTAATGGCAGCGATCTGCAATTTATTTTTTATTTTTATCGTGACTGCGACATTATGGTAGACGCATTGTACACTTTTGACACTATTTTGGGACCATTGTCATTTATACAGCGATCAGTGCTATAAAAAATGCTTACTGTGTAAATGACACTGGCAGGGAAGGGGTTAAACACTAAGGGGCGATGAAGGGGTTACGTGTGTCCTAGGGAGTGATTCTAACTGTGGGGGGGGCTACCTCGGACATGACAGCGACCACTGCTCCCGATCACAGGGAGCAGTAGATCTCTATTACACAAGGCAGAATGGGGAAATGCCTTGTTTACGTAGGCCAGTGCTTCTCGAATCCAGTCCTCAAGATGCCCCAACAGGTCATGTTTTCAGGCTTTCCAATTATTTTGCACAGGTAATTTGATCAGTTTCACTGCTTTAGTAATTACCACAGCTGTTTCATCTGAGGAAAATCCTGAAAACATGATGTGTTGGGGCGCCTTGAGGACTGGAGTTGAGAAACACTGACGTAGGCACACCCCAGTTCTACCTCTCCACACCGCAATCGCGGGCCGCCGGAGAATATCGAGTTCTCGAGACCCACGGGCATGTTCCCGCGGCGGGCTCGCTCCAGAAAGGCGACAAATTTAAAGGGACATACCTGTACGCTCATATGCCTGCCTGTGCCATTCTGCCGACGTACATCTGTGTGCGCCGGTCGGCAAGCGGTTAATTGGAGTTTCTTTGCTCTGCTTTTACTGAAGTTATTTCTCTGATGCACCAAATCATATCATATGCTGACTACAAAAAATACCTTGAAGAAAAACGTATTCATTCATCCAGACTTTATCTACTCATTTATAAAACTGATGTTTTCAGTCCACAAATATCTGTTAAAGAGGAAGTAGACCCTGATGAGTTTACTTCCTCTTTGATTCCCTGCAAAGTTAAAGCATAATGGACTACTGTGCATTGCATAGTAGTCCATTATGTGTCACTTACCTGACACAGGAGCCAGCGATGTCACTGCTGTCCCCTGTAGTCCGCCGCATCCATCTTCTCGGTGGGTCTCGCTGCTCCGCCGCTGTCATTCGGCGAATGTCGTGTGACGTCACTCCCGCGCATGCTCGTGGAAGCCGCCACGCGCGGCATATCACCATTGACGGGTGCCGCGCTCAATGCGCCTGTGCGCCGCTGTCTACGGCACATGCGCCATGGACAGCGGTGCCTGTCTTTCGGCAAATATCTCCTAAACCGTGTAGGTTTAGGAGATATTTCTTGGACCTACAGGTAAGCCTTAATCTAGGCTTACCTGTAGGTCAAAGTGTGTTGTAAGGGTTTACAACCGCTTTAAATATATAATGTTAAAATATAAAATGTGGCCCCTGTATTAAAAAGTTTGGAGACCCGTGCCCTGGTGGAGTGGCTGGGTGTTAACTACAAGGGTCATTTCTCTCCAGCTCACATTTCAGCTTAAAAGAATTGTTCTACGAAACTAGTTCTAAAACTGTTCTGGCATAAATTTATGCAAAACATACAAAATATTAATAAAGTCAAAGTGCAAGGGAATGACTAAATACACAGTTGGAATACATGTCTGTGAACTGTCACACTGCACTGCTCGCTGGACTGCACGCTGTCACTTTAACTTACTTCTGGCTGCTGCGCTGGGCCCATGCGCCCTCCCGCTTCTTTATTTTTTTTTTTACTTTCACAGTTGTGATAGGAGCTTGCTGCTGTGTGTCACTACGGAGGATTACAGGTGTGTGTTCCTAGTTCTCGGCCTGCAACAGTAACTATAACGTTCCCACAACAATGGCATTTTGTGCACAAGGACTTTAAAGTGCAATGGCCATTTATTGTTGTTGCATTTTGACAAATCTAAAGATGGGCTTGTAAAAACTACTATGCTTTTTTTTTATGGACAATCCGGCTTCTTTTTTGCAACCACAAACAAGACTTGGAGGGAATCAAAGGAAAAAAAACTTTCCTCCAAGTGGCTCTGTTTTTTTTTTTTTTTTTTTTTTTTTTTAGGAATCTAAAATTACAAGCCCAATGCATTGTAGGGCCTGGTGCACCCTCTTCATCTGTGATTGTAAAGGTTCATTCTATGCATGAAGGTAAAAAAAAACATTTGCGTGTGCAGCAGCCCCCCCCCCCAAACCCCGCCCCCTCCCCACACCCTCTAAGGTCCCTTTCACACATGCAGACATTATGTCCGTATTTCATCCATCCGTTTGCGGATGAAATACGGACATACATGCATTCCTATGGGATAGCGGGTGTCTGCGGATGAACATCCGCAGACACCCGCTATCATCCTTCTCCACTATTGTCCGATTCTGCAGACGGAGGAAAATCCTATTTTTCTATCCGTCTGCAGAGCAGATCGGATGAACACGGACAGACGGTCCGTGTTCATCCGATCCCCATAGAGGAGAGCGGAGATCTGACAGGGCTGTCATCCGCCGGCTCAGGGGGGATAAACAGAAGCGAGCGCATCATCAACGGGCGGATCATTACAGATCCGTCCCGTGTGAAAGGGGCCTAAAGGCCCATACACACGATCTGACTTTTTGACAACAAACATGCAAATTATCTGTTTTAAGGCAACATCCGACCGTGTGTACGCTCCATCAGACAAACTTTTTCGGTTTTCATCAGACAAAAGTTCACTCTGCAAACAAATTTTTCAGCAACAAAAGTCCAATGGAGCAAAGTCTGATCATGTGTACAGGAAACCATAGGACTTAAGTCCAAAGTACAAACATGCATGCTCAGAACGAATGCAAAAGATCAACAATACAGAAGTTGGCCAAAGGGTGGCAGTAAAGAGCATGTGATTTGGTGAAAGTTGGCTGAAAAAGTCCTGCTGTGTGTATGCTTAACAAGTTCACGGCCGACGCCCTTTGCACAGAAATCCACTGGAAAGTTTGTATAAAGTCCAATCATGTGTATGAGGCTTTATACTTGCCTGGGTCCCATGGCCAGGGCCGCTGATAAGGCAGTACAGCCAGCATACCTCCCAACATTTTGAGATGGGAATGAGGGACACCTATTAACAAAATGTATGTAGGCATAGGACACGCCCCATACCACACCCCCTTTAAAAGGAGAATTAACAAAAACAAGGTTAATTAAATCCACAAGGACTGTTTTTTTTTTACAACCACTATTCCTTTATATTGGCTTTTAAAATGTACAAATGCAGCCATTTAGAAATTGAATTAAAGGTTTAGCACTGGGAAACACTTTTTGAAAGATAAAAAGTGCATTTTATTGTCAAGTATATGGATCGGACCAAAATGAGGGACAAATGAGGGGGAATGAGGGACAGTCCCTCCAAATCAGGGACAGTTGGGAGCTATGCAGCCAACCCTCCTGTACTGAGCCCAGGCCTCATCGATTCAAAAGAGGGGCTCGGGCACATGCTCAGCAGGATGACAACAGTACTGCCTTATTGCTGACTCTTGTGCAGCGTTGCCGGCTTCTACTTTTCTAATATTATTGCCCATGGATTTGGAAGGAGAAAACCTTCCCAGAGGAGTGGAGGCTGTTATAGCTTGTGAAGGGCATCATATTTATACCCTTGGATTTGGAAACAAAAGTCCAACAAGCTCATATAGGTGTGATGGACAAGCTTTGGCATCTGGGAAGACTCCTAGATCCAGCTTCTCCCATATAAACATCAGTCCTTAAAGCTTCAACACATGACTGGGCAATATCATGGCCTATCTGACCATCCACAGAGCAGATCCAGGCAGGCATGTACTGGACATCGGGGACTACCGGGAGTTTCCCGGTGGGCCGATGGCTCAGTGGGCCACTCTGATGAAAGGGGGCTGGTGATGGGACACTCTGATGTAAGGGGGTGCTGATAGGACACTCTGATGTAAGGGGGCTGGTGATGGGACACTCTGATGTAAGGGGATGCTGATGGGACACTCTGATGTAAGGGGGCTGCTCATGGGACACTCTGATGTAAGGGGGCTGCTCATGGGACACTCTGATGTAAGGGGTGCTGATGGGACACTCTGATGTAAGGGGTGCTGATGGGACACTCTGATGTAAGGGGGCTGGTAATGGGACACTCTGATGTAAGAGGTGCTGATGGGACACTCTGATGTAAGGGGGCTGCTGATGGGACACTCTGTTGTAAGGGGGCTGGTTATGGGACACTCAAAATGTAAGTGGGCTGGTCTGAAGTCCAGGGCCAAATTTCTGTCCCAGTCCAGCCCTGGATCCAGGTGGTATCTTACTAAAACCTTTACAATGTACAAAGCTGACCTGGAGGAATTCTTTTCTTTCCCCTCAGCTTGGAGTTTCGAGTTAAAGCAGCTCTAAGTACATCAGCTAATGGGTTTACAAGTGGCCAGTAATTGCTGTGGCGTAGCAAGAGAACAATTCCTCCCCATGCCCAGTGGGTAGAGATATTCATTGCTGCTCATGTTAATATAATTTATGGTACCCTGCCATGTTGCAGACTGACTGGAGGATTTGGATGCTGAGAATGTCAAGGATTCACCAGAATACTAAACTCTGATTTGATTACAAGAGGAAGATCTCGGCAATGTAATTTTACTGGCGCTCTTCAAGCTATTCTCCCGCATGTAGAGGCAAACGTGATGTGACACGTCTCCGGTACAAGCTCACCAACTGCAGGGAGATGATACTTGGGAGTCCTCCGTCTGAAGAGCTATCGGAGTACCATACAACGATGTTAAAATGTTTCCTCTGTTCTGCTTTAGAGGAACAGCAGAGCCTGTGACATTGATCTGTATGGGGACTCGAGAACAATTAGTGGTATTAGTATTGTTAAAGTATTGCAAGGGCGGACTAGATCTTTTAAAGCTGTACTGCCTGGGAGTCATTACAGAGGCAGCAGAGACCTCGGTAGGATTTGGAGATCTGCTGGCTGCTGTCACAGTACACACAATCATTTCCCATTCAGGAGGCAATAATATCTGAGGGAGCTTTTTAAAGTAACACCGTCATAAAGGGGCTGCCATTGCTGGGCCCTGGAAGACCATGTTGGTTGCCTGACGCAAAATGTAAACCCTAACCATGAACTTTGATTATTTGCTCCCTTTTGGTCCATTAAATGTACCATTAAATAGTTTTGATATATCTGTTCAGTAAGTTCAAAAATACCTTTTGATCCTGCCAGCAATCCAGTGTTGTCCTGTTCACTTTCCCTGTGGTGGTTGGTGTCCTGAAGTGACCACTTCACTTCTGTAGACTACAGGACACCAACCACCACCCTAGGTTGACCAGAGGAAAATAAAGGTAAACAGAAAACGAATGCAGTCAGTGTATGTAAGAACTGGTAAGCTGCAATAGATTACATTTTTATTCTTGAGTTCAGGTATGCTTTAAGTACTTCTGAGTTACAGGTCAGGAACGAGCATGCTGCAAAAGATTTTAAAAAAAGTGTCAGTGCTTCGTCTATATACCTTTTTGCAGGTTGGTGATTTATAAAGCATTGAAGTCGAAGCTTCCCCTTGACAACCAGGAGACTGCAGTTCTCAAAAGTTCATGGTTCTCATTTGATAGTCCCTTTAACACAGCAATTTTCTACCAGGGATCAGTGATGCTAGAGGCAATGGTAATTTTGACGTCAAGCATTGATTTCGTTTTAGTCATATTTTTCTGACTAAAATTAAATTTTAGTTTTAACCGTATTTTAGTCATCTAAATTGTTTTAATTTCAATTGTATTTTAGTCGACTAAAATCTGCAGTACATTTTAGTCAACTAAAATCGAATGGGTTTAGCCACATTGTAATGCATTATTTAAGCATTTCTCAAGAATTTCCAAACTCATAAGATACACTTGGAGTAAAATAAAAATCATTCTGAGGACTCTTGTAATGCAGTGAGGAGTTCTCTGGACAATCTGAGGAGGCTTGTAATGTACACAGTGCTCTGGACAGTGGTCTGAGGAGATCTGTAATTCACAGTGCTCTGGACGGCGGTCTAAGGAGGCCTGTAAATGCTGCACAGTGCTCTGGACAGCGGTCTGAGGAGGCCTGTAATGCACAGTGCTCTGGACGGCGGTCTGAGGAGGCCTGTAATGCACAGTGCTCTGGACAGCGGTCTGAGGAGGCCTATAAATGCTGCACAGTGCGCTGGACAATCTGAGGAGTAGAAGCCTGTAATGCATTGCACACAGTCCTCTGAATGGTCTGAAGTAGCTTGTAATGCACACAGTGCTCTGGACGGTGGTCTGAGGAGGCTTGTAAATGCTGCACAGTGCTCAAGATGGTCTGAGGAGGCCTGTAATGCATTGCACACAGTGCTCTGGATGGTCTGTGGAGGCTTGTAATGCACACAGTGCTCTGGACAGTCGGAGAGGAGCTGTAAATGCTGCACAGTGCTCTGGTCAGTGGTCTGAGGAGGCCTGTAATGCACATAGTGCTCTGGACGGTAGTATAAGGAGGCCTGTTATGCTGCACAATGCTAAGCATGCCACACGATTAAGCACGCTACGGTCGCTACCTTGCTTGCTCACCGGCTTTACAGATGGAACTCCAAGGAAACAGGAAGTTCATGTGAGTAAACGTCCCTCCCTCACATTTGCATTCTTTGACGAAAATGGGAATTTAATTATCGTCATAGTTTGTATCAACTGCCAAAAATGAAAGCTGTTTTTTGTTTAGTTTTCGTCAATGGAAACATGCCGCCTACCAATGTGAGGAGCATTCTTCCCACTGAATTGATTTTAGCAGGGGTTCCCTGGGATCTGAAAATTATTTCAAGAGTTCCTCTTTGGTAAAAAGGTTGAAAATGGCTGCTGGATGGATCAGTTCACAAATAAACTGATGTCAGTTATAGGTGTGTGGGGTGGGGGGGGGGGGGGGGGGTTGGGCTTTTAATATGGGGTTCTTAATTCTCTTGTGGGGTACAGTGGTGAGATTTCACAACTATAGATTCCAGCTTAGTTGTCACCCACCTTGAAATTTTGGGTACTTTCGTTTTACCTTAGGGGTGTTCCCACTTCCATTGCTATATAATGAAAAATAAAAGATCCAATAAGAAAATTGAGACCCAATCCTGATTTCTGCTGCGGGTGTTCAGACCAAGGAGACCAAATAAGAAGCAATTAGGTGTTTTAATTCTCCAGTATCCACCAAAAGAATAATATCGATTTTCGGGTAAGCTGCAGGGGGCTTCATCCATATAGGAGAAGTAATAAAAGTTCATCCTGGATATGACTGTTCATTGGTACGTGAGTTCTGAGAAGCCCAGACTTTTGTACACACTGAATATTCTGCACAGTTTCCATGGAAATACACCGTCAGTGGACACTATATTGGTTTTCTCATCATTCCCCTGTTGGCAGGTGTATTTGTGCAATCCTACATTTCCAAAAGGGTGCTTTGCCTTCCAAGGCCAGATCATGAACAAGTCAAGTAGCATGAAGAGCTGCCGAATTAGCTGCTTGAACTTGAATATTTCGGTGTGGTGCCCCCATTCCTGACTCAACTCAAGGTTATTATGGAAGGCTTTTACCATCACCATTCCCATCTTCTCTGATCCACTTTTCCATGCAAGTGGCACGATGCCATCACCATACTGGACCTGTGATCTGTGCGCAATAGAAGCCTCAAAAAGATGTGAAGTTTTCATTGGAAGCCCTTGTACCAGGGTGACAAAGCAGTATCAGAATGGGTAGACAGGAACAGAGCATTGTTACTCTATAACTGAGGGTACCTGAACAGGGACTCTTAAAGCGGGATTCCACCCTAAAGTGAAACCTCCGCTGATCGGATCCCTCCCCCCCTCCGGTGTCACAATTGACACCTTTCAGGGGGGAGGGAGGTGGAGATACCTGTCAAAGACAGGTATTTTCACCCACTTCCGGGCATAGACTCCCGTGGGAGTCTACGCCATTTCCTGCCCTGCCGCACTGTCTGCTGGGACACACACGGGTCCCAGTGACAGTGCAGAGATTTCCTATTGCGCGGCACGGCTCGCGCATGCGCAGTAGGGAACCGGGAAGTGAAGCCGATTCGCTTCACTTCCTGATTCCCTCACCTAGAATGGTGGCGGCAGCAGCCGAGAGCCGAGCGATCAATCGGCCTCGGCTGCCGGCATCGCTGGAACCCGGGACAGGTGAGTGTCCATTAATTAAAAGTCAGCAGCTGTAGTATTTATAGCTGCTGGCTTTTAATATTTTTTTTGTTTGGTGGAATCCCTCTTTAAGCTGGCCATAGACGGTTCAAATTTTGGCCAGTTCAGCGAGAACCGGTAGAGATTCGAACCATGTATGGGCAGGTTAATTGTGCCCAAGGCGATTCATGTTGTACTTGGGTATAACAGGCATGTCGGATTTTTAGGATGCGATTACTGCCAGCAGCTATAGCCGCTAGCAATAATCACTGTGTTTTCCTGCCATAGATGGCTTCCCCCCCTCACCCGCCCACTGGGAGAATACAATAGCTCCGCGGGAAGCATTTCCCCATCAGCGCTGACTGTGTTGATGGGGAAATTAAGCTATTTTCTTTTCTTGCAACCTGTGGTTACAAGAAACAAAATAGCGTCATCTATGGCCTGCCTTAAGGCGGCATTACCAGGGATTTGTTAATGAAGGCACCGGTTTTAACATCAGTCTTGTACTAGGACTGGCCACCTTGTGGAAAGGGAGGAACTTATGCCGCGTACACACGACCGGACTTTTCAACAGACTGGGTCCAACGGTCTTCCCGACGAACTTTCCAAATGAACGGACTTGGCCACGCACAACCACACCAAAGTCCGATGGATTTGAACGTGATGACGTACGACCGGACTAGAATAAGAAAGTTCATAGTCAGTAGCCAATAGCGTTTTTTTTTTTTTTTTCCGTCAGACTAGCATACACACAAACAGATTTCTGGATAGGAACTGGGTCCGGCTGAGTTCTGGCCGAAAAATTTGAAACATGTTCTATTTCTAAAGTCCGTCAGATTTTTGGACAGCAAAGGTCCAATGGAGCCCGCTATGCAAGTCTATGCACCGCTATGCAAGTCTAACTTTTTTTTCCATTTGATAAAACTTTTACAAAATGATAATATACAATGTAATCTGTCAGGGGTGTAACGGTTCAGCATCATTTCATAAAAATCTTCCTTTATAACCGTTTTTCGCAAAGATTTTTCTACACTCCTCGGTATCTTTCCTATCTTTTTAGATAAAAAGCATTTATTAGATTCCAGATGATCCACATACTGTAAATGGAGGTTAGTTTTTCAGGTTGTAGCCTCCACTGAAGATTTGATTGTTGTCTTCTGGATCTCCACACCTTCTTCTTAGAAATATGGTCTCGTCTACGCTGATAAAAAAAATTTTTAGTTTTTTTTTTCTGGCGGCCTGTTCGTCTTCTTTACAGACCAAACACGCAACGTACGCGTTCACCTTGCAGGTCGCCACTGAGTGACAACGAGAGTGTTATCCCCGTGTGTAAACACTGCGCCTGAGCTCTGCTAAAAATACACATTACCTCATTTTCCATGTGAGGTAATGTGATCACAGAGAACGGGGGAAAGGTGATAATTTATGTTGTCCCCGCAAATATGCACAGAGAAAACGATGATGTTAGCATGTTACACAAGGTGAAAGATTCTCAGGTAATGAATTCTTGTCAGCGGCGCTTCCTTTTGCCTCTCCTCTGTGTGCGGCGGGAGAGAAAGAAACAGATGTGCCACCGACCAGCTAGAGGAGACGCCGGGAGGAAGCGCGAGCCGGGGGGGGGAGGGGGGGGGGATATTTCTATTTCATGCTTGGCCTTCCCATCCCCATCCTGGGACTGAATTTCTTCAAAGTCAACTTCAGCTTTCTGATAAACTGATATAGTAAATCAAGATGATGAGATGAGTATTGTTTATAAAGGACTTTCCATTGTTGGGGATTTTGAGTTATCTAATGTGCTCAGAGAAGGAAGGATAGGACTACATTCCCAACAATGTCACCATTGTCTAGTAAATGGATTGGCTGCATTCCTAGTGATGTCATCTGTCTGTAATAAATGGATAGGCTGTATTGTTAATTACGTCATCAGTCTCTAGTGAACAGATAGGCTGTATTCTCAGTGATATCATTGGTCTCTAGTAAATGGATAGGCTCAGTGATGTCATCAGTCTCTAGTGAATGGATAGGCTCAGTGATGTCATCAGTCTCTAGTGAATGGATAGGCTGCATTCCTAGTGATGTCATTGGTCTGTAATAAATGGATAGGCTGTATTGTCAATTACGTCATCAGTCTCTAGTGAATGGATAGGCTAAGTGATGTCATCAGTCTCTAGTGGATGGATAGGCTGCCTTTTCAGCGATGTCACCGGTCAACAGTGAATGGAAAGACTGCATTCCCAGTTATGTCATCAGTCTGTAGTCAATTACATCATCCATCTCCAGTGAATGGATAGGCTGCATTCCTAGTGATGTCATCAGTCTCTAGTAAATGGATAGGCTGCATTCCCAGTGATGTCACCGGTCTGTAGTAAATGGATAGGCTGTATTGTCAATTACATCATCGGTCTCCAGTGAATGGATAGGCTGCATTCCTAGTGATGTCATCAATCTCTAGTGAATGGATAGGCTGCATTCCTTGTGATGTCATCAGTCTCTAATGAATGGTTAGGCTGTGTTTTCAGTGATGTCATCGGTCTTTAGTGAATAGATAGGTTGCATTCTCTGTGATGGACTCTAGTAAACGGATAGGCTACAGTGTAATGTCACTGGTTTCAGGAATACTCACTCAGTGAAGAAACCATCCTCTTCTTATATAAAACAGGTGCCGTTTAATGTCTCCAATCTCTCTTCACCAGAAAGTTTTAGAATTGACAGCACTGAAGATGGAAGATTAATCTTGATTAATTGCAAGTGTGTGCGCGTGTTTCCCAGAAAATAGTGATTATTCCATTTGCTTTGAATCCATTCAGCCATTTGGTGAAATAATGCATATTTACTTATGTAAATTCCCATCCTGCACATGTTGATAATACAAACAATGAATGTAAATGTTCCCATTCTGCAGCTGAGCTTCTCCCTGTCATAATATTAATGACACAAATAAAAATATTCTCCAGCATCACGCCGGCTCCCAAGTGATTTAGTTTATTGCTGGTGATGCTGCTCATAAGAATCCCGCAAGATGTTCCAGCTCTGCTAAATGTTTGCATTGTAAGGAAGGTGATGTGTTGTGGTTCGCGTAATCCATGGAGCTTCTGTATTCATCATCCTTTTGGTTTCCTTTCCTTGAGCCAACAGCGCAAATGCTCTCTTGTGCTTAAAGCTCAACTCCAAGCAGAGGTAATAGACACAAATTAATGCAGCTCCGTATTTATTCATTCATTCATTCCTTCATCATGAAATACATATCATGTTTTTTTTTTAATGCAAGCAGTGTAAGTACCTACGTTTGACCTGGTGCCAGCCTTTCCCAATCCCCTGTACGGTAGAGCTCAGACCTGAAGATGGAGAAGCAGCCCAAGGAGCCTATTAGTTGTGTGTTTTTCTGCAACTAGATGTCCTCAGTTTTCCAGGTCGAAGGATGGCCTGAGCCGTTTAATATGCTGAGCCCAGACCTCATTCTTTTAACTAGGCCAGTGGTTATAAACTCCTGTCCTCGGGACCCACTAATGCCGCGTACACACGATCGGAATTTCAGCCAGCAAAAGACTAATGAGAGCTTTTCATCGGAAAATGCGATCGTGTGTATGCAATTCCGATGCGCAAAAACTCACGCATGCTCAGATTCAACTAGGAGATGGAAGCTATTGGCTACTGGGTATTGAACTTCCTTTTTCTAGTCCCGTCGCACGTGTTGTACATCATGTCGTTCTTGACGGTCGGAATCTGGTGTGACCGTGTGTATGCAAGACAGCTTGAGTGAAATCCCATCGGAATTCCGTCGTGAAAACCATCAGAGCTTTTTCCGAACAAAATTCCGATCGTGTGTACGCGGCATAAGTCTAGGTTCACATCTATGCGGCTGCGCTTGATGCGTTTTTCAGACATGTTTTGCAGTGCATTTTGTGTTTTTGCATGCAGTTTTCATGCATTTTGCATTTTTTTTCTCTTTAAATCCACTGTAAACACACTGTATATACAGTAGCTGGTTGCTAAGGAGTGGCCGGGAAGCCGGCCGCCACGTCCTTAACAACTGATGAGTCGTCAGCTGTCAATGGGCTTCCTTGCTGAAAGCAGAATGTAAACAAAATCAATTCCCTGCACAAAAAAATTGTGAAAAAAATGGCGTTGGGTTCCCCCCCCCCCCCCCAGGTCTATACCAGGCCCTTGTGGTCTAGTATGGATTCAGAGGGGAACCCCCCTACCCCCACGCCACAATTTAAAAGCTGTCCCTTCTTCGTTGGGATGTTCCCGCTGTCCGGCACCTCTTATATAGGCATGGGGCGTGGCCATCCAATTAACGGCCAGGGTTGTCGGGAAGAGGCTCTTGTCCTCATCAACATGGGGGCAAGATGCTTTGGGAGAGCCGCCCCAAAGCAAACACCCCCCCCCCCCCCCCATGTTGAAGGCATGCAGCCTGATATGGTTTGGGAGGGGGCGCTTGCTTGTCCCCTCCCTTTCCTGACCTACCGGGTGGCATGCTTGGATAAGGGTCTGGTATGGATTTTGGGGGAGACTCCACGCCATTTAAAAAAAAAATATTTTGCCTCACTTAGCCGCCTATGGGTGGCCGGGGGGCATTAAAAATAGACAAGGTTTTACTCCCCTCTGACAACCCAATTGCATATTGGCCATTATATTAGACACTGCCATGAGCCTGGTGCTGCAAAATGTGGCCATGCAGTAACCATGTGTAATGTGCATGGTTGCGACACTGCGGTCTTTTTAAGGATTAAAATAGGTATCCAGGAGGTGATGTATCAGACCACCCCCCCCCCCCTCCCCAAGCTGCCTGTCAAATGCCTCTTAAAAGAGATCCACCAAAGATTGGTGGGTGTGTGGTAAGCGGGCACTAGCGGTTTTATCCATCTGAACTTGGCACCCATTTTTATTTCTATTTCAACCCCTTTATGACCACCCAACACATGTGCTATGACGAAAGGGTGGGTTTTACCACCCACATGTCGCACATATGTGTCTCCGGGCAGCCAATGTGCAGAGAGTGCTCTCCCAGCAAGAAGAATGAACTGTTAAAGATGGCTCTTGGTCCAGACTAAAGAGGGTAGCCGGTGGGACTGGCTTCTAATCACGTGGTCGGATAATCGCTGATCCTTCTCGCCCCCCTGGGCATTCAGAACTGTTAAGGAGGATGCCAGGGTAGGTGGGAAGGGGTTAAAGAGGTTACTGTATTGTTTATTTTGGCCTATGATTCTATATCCTCCTTCCATCCCCAGAACGTTGTCAACAGAAATCTGGACCCCGTCCTGCCTTATGGAACCAGCGGTGATGGCAGATCCTTCATTCTATCGGTGGATTGGCCTCCTGTTGTATCCCCGGCCTCTGTTATTCTGCTTCAGTAAAAGATTTATCAGTAAATAAAAAGTCCAGATGACTAAGTGTTCCTTCACATCAGGAGGATTGATGGGAACAGTATGCAGAATGTTATGGCGTATTTGTAAAGTCTCGGCTCCTGGATGGTGAAGATGTGCTGACCGCAGGGGCGAGTGCTGGGCTGCCCATTTCCATCCATCAGAGGTTCTCAGATCACAGTGTGAGACGGAATCGGAGTGCAATCTAAATAAGAATTTATTTTACTCCGTCATCAGCACCGAGGTTTATATTCCAGATACGCTCCATGTGCAGCCGGTGTCGCCAACAGCTCCATTTTCAAAGCTGGATAAACATATTTTTAACCTGTGAATAAAAACTTCCACACCCTCTTCTCACATTGTAGCATAAAGAAATAGAAACAATGGGGTTGATTTACTAAAGGCCAATTGACTGTGCACTTTGCAAAGTGCAATTGCTCCAGAGCTTAGTCAATTAGGTAAAGCTTCACTTTGCAAACAATACCCAATCAAATACAAGATTGATTTTTTTCTTGCACATGATTGGATGATGAAAGACTGCAGAGCTTCTGCTCATTTACTAAGCTCCACTGCACTTTGCAAAGTGCACAGTCTTTCTGCCTTTAGCAAATCAACCCCTTTGTTACATACCCTGGCAAAGCACATAGCAACCAATCAGAAGTCCCACTAGCCATAACTTTGGGTTATTACTGGAGCTGGATCATCTGCAAGGCAACCAAGGTAGGATAGTAGGGCCCTGTTGAAGTCCAGGGGCCCCTGCTACAATTTTCATGCACCTCTAGTAAACCAGTGGATAGCTCAGTTGGTTAAAGCTGTGCTCCTGCCTGTCACGTAACAAGGGAGGGTATACTGGCAGGCATTTGGTATCTAATAAGACCGCGCTAACATAGATGGGGCATTTTCATTGTGCACATAACAAGGGGCTCCGCTTCTAAGAATCCTCCCCTCCTCCAACACAATTGGAGGGTTTTTTTTTTTTTTGGGGGGGGGGGGGGTAGCAGGTACCTAGTTTTGGCAGGTACCCACTCCCACCTGCGCTGCAATCACCTAGGCAATTCCACCGGAAGTTGTTGCCTCCCCCCTCCCCCTCTTCTCACAATCTCTTGGGACACATTACAGGTCCCAAGAGGTTGTGGGATCATTCACAAAGCACAACGTGAATCGCACATGTGCAATGGGAACCCGGCTGTTATACCTGGCACCATAAGACACAGCCAGCTTTCCCCACCAAATATGGGGACCTGAAGACCGGCGAAGGATTGGCTCGGCTGAGGACAGCGCTGGATCCTTGGACAGGTAAGTGTCCTTATATTACTTTTATTTTATTTTTTTCTAGAGACGGAAGAACCTCTTTATTGTCAGTTAAAGGGATGAGGACCCAAAGCTGATATCTTACCTAGGGCCCCATTCTGCCATCTCTGGTTGTTGCAGTATTTTTACTCTCTACACTTACTGAAAGTACTGTATATCTAAAGCCAAAACCTATTTATTTTCCCCCTTTTTAATAGTGAGTGATGTGCTAAGGGAGAGTTTGTTTACCCCATATGCAGTTGAATGTGTTTTTCAACGGAGTATGAATGTATATGCAAGAACAAGTCATGTATTTCAATGAGCCTATTTTACAAGATTGCTCACCAGATTGCATGTGAAGGCCATCGCAAACGCATTAAAAACAATGCAAAAATAAAACTGTAAATTTGTCGTAAATGCATTTGAACCCAGATGTGGGAACACACACTGAACGCATGGGATGTGGTGTAATAAGCCCTAAACCCCTGTCTGTGTCTCATTCAATAGATTTCCATCTACTTGTCGTATAGATTCAAGAGGAAGTGAAAAGAAATCTCCAAACTCTTCTGGTGACAACTCAGAATTTTTGTAGTTGTTTTTTGGAAAACAAAGTTTGAGAGATAGTAGAAAATAACAAGGAAGCGGGAAAGACGAGAGAGCCCAATGTAGTGTCGTTTTAACTTTTAGGGCTAATTTGCAACACATCACACAGAACGCATGTGTTCTGCTATGCCGTGTAATGCCACGTACAAACGACCGGACTTTCCGGCAGACTAGGTCCGACGGTCTTCCCGACGGACTTTCGGCAGAGTTCTGACAGACCTTCCGAACGAACGGACGGACTTGCCCACACACGAACGGAAGTCCATTCGAAAGTCCGTTAGTTTTGAACGTGATGACGTAAGACGGGACTAAAAAAGGAAGTTCAATAGCCAGTAGCCAATAGCTTCACTTGTGTGGTATTTGGTCCGTCGGACCAGCACACAGATGAACGGTTTTCCCGATAGGAATTGAGTCCGTCGGACAGATTTGAAACATGTTCTATTTCTAAGTCTGTCGATTTTTTTTTTTTCATGAAAAATGATCGGATTAGCCAAGACATGATCGGATTGTCTGACGGACTGATTCCGTTGGACCTAGTCTGCCGGAAAGTCCGGTCATGTGTACGCAGCATAAATGTGTCCTGCAATGCTTTGTGGTTTTTGGGGGTTTTTTTCAGTTTTTTTTTTTTTCCCCTTTTCTTTTTTTTTCCCTTGGGTATTTAATTGCATGCTCTGCAGAACATTGCAAGTAATGTGCTGCAATAAAATGATGCTTTCAACATACATATATATATATGTCCCTATGACCCTATACATAGCAAGGCTTATTGTCTTTATGGGATGGTGCGAAAACTTTACTAGAACAAACAAGCGTCTATCTGTGAATGTGGTTTTCAGTCAGCAAAAATGGTACATATTGTAATGAAACCAATACATCTGGAATTCTGGTAAAGTAACAAGTCTGGATGAAATTCCACTCATTTTTCTATGAAATATTCAAATGAAAACCTAACTGTGTATGGGCAGCTTTATTCATATGTTGGTGAAAAAAGGGGCAGATTGCTCACATCTGGGTTGGTTGCAGTAAACACTTGTAATGGTCTCCATGAAGATCTTCATCTTTACAGTGGGGAAAATAATTATTTGATCCCCTGCAGTTTTTGGAAGTTTGCCCACTTACAAAGAAATTAAGGGGCTATATTTTTTATCATAGGTGTATTTTAAACTATGGAGACAGAATATCAATCAAAAGTCCAGAAAAAAAAAAGACACAATACAAATGTTATAAATTGAGTTGCAGTTCAGTGAGTAAAATAAATATTTGATCCCCAAGTAAAATTTGACTTAGTAGTTGGTGGAGAAATCCTGGTGGCCAGGTAAGATGTTTCTTGTAGTTGATGACCAGGTTTACACACATCTCAGGAGGCATTTTGGTCCACTCTTCTTCTTTACAGATCTTCTCTAAGTCCTTAAGGTTTTTTTTGGCTGTCACTTGGCAACCTGAAGGTTCAGCTTCCTCCATAAATGTCCTATAGGATTAAGGTCTGGAGACTGGCTAGGCCACTCCACGACCTTCATGTGCTTCTTCTTGAGCCACACCTTTATTGCCTTGTATGTTTTGGGTCAATGTCATGCAGGAAGACCCATCCATCTTCAGTGTTCTGAGGGAAGAAGGTTCTCATCCAAGATTTTACAATACTTGGCCCCGTCCATTGGCCCCTCAGTGTGGCAAAGTCGACCTGTACCTTTAGCAGAGAAAAAGCCCCAAAGCATAAATGTTTCTACCTCTGTGCTTGACTGTAGGGATGGTGTTCTTTAGCATTAACTGTTTGGAGGAAGAAAAATGCTGACTATGACCAAAAAGCTCAATTTTTATCACATCTGATCACAGCACTTTCTCATAATTCTTCTCTGAATCATTTAGATATGCTTGTACATGTGCCTTCTTGAGGAGGGAGACCTTGCAGGCGCTGCAGGATTTCAATCCATGGCGGTGTATTGTGTTACCAATGGTTTGTTTGTTGATTGTGGTCCCAACTGCCTTGAGATCATTTGCAGGCTCCTCCGTTATAGTTCTGGGCTGATCCCTCACTTTTCTCATGATCATCCTCACCCCATGAGGCGAAATCTTGCACGGAGCTCCAGACCGAGGGCGATTGATGGTTATTTTGTATTACTTTCATTTGGGAATAAATACGCCAACAGTTGTCGCCTTCTCACCAAGCTTCTTGCTGATGGTCTTTTAGCCCAATCCAGGACTACAGTCTTGTCCCCGATGTCCTTTGACAGCTCCTGGGTCTTGACCATGATGGTGAGGTTTGGATGGAAAAAATAGATTCTGTGGACAGATGTCTTTTATACACATAACAAGTTGTCATTAGGAGCACCTTCTTAAATTGACAGGACTAATCTGTGTACCACATGAGCACATACTGTAGCTAGTCTGTAGGAGCCAGAATTATTGTTGGTTGGAAGTGTATCAAATACTTATTTTACTAATTGAACTGCGACTCAATTTATAACATTTGTATTGATGATAAAAAGGATAGCCCCTTCATTTCTTTGTAAGCCCTTGTACACACGGTCGGAGATTCCGACGGAATGTGTCCTATCGGACCGTTTTGTCAGATAATCCGACTGTGTGTGGTCTCCATCGGACTGTTTCCGTCCGAGTATACGACGGACCAAGTTTTCCAACTTGTCCGTAAAATTTTCCGACAAAATGCTCCGATCGGATCATGTGTAGCCTACTCCGACGGACAAAGTGCCACGCATGCTCAGATCAAATTCCTAGACCAAAGCTATTGGCTACTAGCCTGAACGTAGTCCCGTCATAACGAAATAACGTCATCACGTTATGTACAATTGGATTTTCCAACAACTTTGTCCGACCGTGTGTATGCAACAGTTTCGGACAAAATCCGTCGGACAAAATCCAACGGATTTGGTTGTCGGAATATCCGACCGTGTGTACGATGGCTAAGAGGGGAAACGTACAAAATCTGCAGGGGTTCAAATAATTATTTTCCACCATTGTACGGTGGTTATTACTCAGTATATTGGGGGAAACCCAAACTTCATCCCTTTTGAATGAAATTGTTGGAGAAGTTTCTGTCTGCTTTGTGTTGCAGAGGTGCCCGGCATTGATGTGTTTTATTGATTAGTCAGGAAATTTCACGTCCTCAGAGAAGATCTCTATATTGTATTATTGTATATTGCTGTGAGGTGTTTTAATACAATAAAGGAACTTTTTTTCTGAGGATGTGAAATCTCCTGACTAATCTCTTCCACACATTAATGCCGGGCGCCTCTGCAACACAAAGCTGACTGTGATATTTCAGATAACTTCCCAAACAACTGTTCCAAATCACTTTCTGTCTTGGTGAGGATGGTCCCTAGGCCAAGTAGATAGGGGGGGCTCCCAGGGGTACCCAGAGAAGCCTAACAGGGGGTTTAACCCTCCCTTGCTCTATCCAGAACTAAATGTAAAAGCTTTGGCTTTACACTTGAAGACTTTCTCATGCCTGGCCGGCTGAGTGGAATATAATGTCTTCACATTGATCCGTTAGCAGTGGGTTGCCAGATACTCACTTATAATGAACCAAATTGGATTTTCATTTTAAAAAGCCTTTATTACTTGCTTT
The DNA here is from genome assembly GCF_037356315.1 of Lithobates pipiens. Lineage (NCBI taxonomy): Eukaryota > Metazoa > Chordata > Amphibia > Anura > Ranidae > Lithobates > Lithobates pipiens. The sequence continues at coordinate 24,010,968 of NW_027507686.1, forward strand.
CACGCTGGAAAATCTTAAAAGGTACACTCCAGCCAAAACCGAAACGAAACCTTACAGGGAGTCCAGCTCAGGCCTTCAGCTTTTCGTGCAAGCATTGCTGTAGTGAACAAGTCCACCCCACTGTCTTCTGATAGTGATCTGGGGACCCCTCTTGCTGTATTTTTTTTAATGTATAGGAGGAATTCTCAAACACGCCTACTGGAAGCTCCTTGTGGCCTCTCACGTTTAGAAAGCCTAATGCCTAAAGCCTAATGTAAAAGAAAATGTCCCTACTTAAAGCGGGAGTCTGCCGGGAGTTCCGCCGTTTTTTGTTTTTTTTTAAAAGCCAGCAGCTACAAATACTGCAGCTGCTGACTTTTAAAATAAGGACACTTACCCACCCAGCGCACCCGCGATGTCGGCACCCGAAGCCGATCTCTCGCTCATCTCTCGGGTGCTGCCGCCGCCATCTTGGGTATGGGAATCAGGAAGTGGAGCCTTTCGGCTTCATTTCCCGGTTCCCTACTGCGCATGCGCGAGTCGCGCTGCACAATAAGGATGGACCCGCTGCCTCTGGGATCTGTGTGTTTCCCAGCAGGCAGTGGGGGGAATTTCGGAAAGGGGCGTAGATCTACGCCCCTTTCCGCAGAGAGCTATCCCGGAAGTGGGTGCAGATACCTGTACTGTACAGGTACCTGCACCCCCCTCCCCCCTGAAAGGCGCCGGAGGGGGGAAGGATTCCAATGAGAGGAAGGTCCACTTTAGGGTGGAGCTCTGCTTTAAGCCCCATACGCACGATTAGATTTTCTGCAGATTTTTGTCTTCAGATTTACCAAAACCATGTAGTGGAAGGGCCTGTCTGATTGCATACAAATTTAAACGCTTAAGGTTTGACCTCATATTACCGTATATGGTTTTGGTAAGTCTGAAGACAAAAATCTGCAGAAAATCTAATGTGTGTATATGAGGTCCCAATCAGATTAAAATTTTGCCTTTGAGGTTTGAGTGTGATTGGTGATCTTAGCATACCTCCCAAAATTTGGAGATGGGAATGAGGGACACCTATCAGCAAAAGTATGCAGGCATAGGACACACCCCCTGCCACACCCCCTTAAAGGAGAATTGTACAAAAAACAAGATTGGTTAAACTCACAAGTGCTTTTTTTTTACCACCACTATTCCTTTATATTGGCTTTTGGAACTTAATAATACAGCAATTTAGAAATCAGATGAAAGGTTTAGTGCTGGAAAACACTATTTGATAGATAAAAAGTGCATTTTATATACATCTATATAGATCAGAGCAAAATGAGGGACAAATGAGGAGGAATGAGGGACAGAGGGACATTGCTCCAAATCAGGGACAGTCCCTTGAAATCCGGGACAGTTGGGAGCTATGATCTTAGTGATAAGATGCAAGGTTGTAGGTGTAAAGCTTTGCGCTATAATTCCTTATGCACAAGGCCACCCAACATAAATTGTGGGTATATTTCTGTGCCCAATTGACATAGCGCCCTGTAAAAATGAATGGCTGTACACAGTTATATGCCGCACTTATGTAAACACGCACATGTATGTAAATGCCTTAGGCTTGGTTCACATATATGCAGGTTTGCAGCCCGCATTTTTAAGGGCACAACCGCCCATTCATTTGAACTGTGCCTACGTTTTCCCGGCGGTTCCCGCACCCACAAACACGCTGCATTTTTAGATATGTGGGGGTGCCACTCAGAATGAAAGTCAAGCTGTGTGCCAGTGGCGAGTGCAGCAGGCTTTCCTTCATTGTTTTTTTTGCATTGGGGTCCTTTGGTTTGAATCCCAGCCAGGGCACTGCCTGCATGGAATTTGCATGTTTTTTTATGTGTTTGCGTGGGTTTCCTTCTGGTACTCAGGTTTCCTCCCACACGTCAAAGACATGCTGGTAGCTTAATTGGCACTAATATGTGTACATATGTGAGCTAGGGACCTTAGATTGAAGTCCTATTTCTTTGTATATGCTTAATTAGGTTACTTTGCAACACCTAACAGGTGATCAGGCATAATTAATTTGGCGATTAGTATTACCCGATTTTTGTTTTTGACCTTAGATTGTAAGCTCCTTGAGCACAGGGATTGATGTCCATGTATAATATGTAAAGTGCTGCTTAAATTGACTAAACTATAAATACCTGTAATAATGATATTGGTAATTTCAGTATATATTCAATTTAAAAGAATCCTGCTCTTGTTATAAGACCAGACTTTTTTTAAATGACCCAGCCAGCTAATAAAAAATAAATATATATATATATATATATATATATAATTTTAAATCTGGTGCAGCTCTGCATGGGAGCCTTTAACTACTTCAATACTGGGCACTTTCACCCCCTTCCTGCCCAGGCCATATTTCACCTTCAGCGCTGTCACACCTTGAATGACAATTGTGCGGTCAGGCAACACTGTACCCAAATACATTTTTTATCATTTTTTTTCCACACAAATAGAGCTTTATTTTAGTGGTACTTAAAGTGGTTGTAAACCCTTACATACCACTTTGACCTACAGGTAAGCCTAGATTAAGGCTTACCTGTAGGTCCAAGAAATATCTCCTAAACCTATATGGTTTAGGAGATATTTGCCCAAAAACGGACAGCGCCGTAGACAGCGGCGCGCAGGCGCACTGAGCGCGGCATTTCCAAGAATGGAGCTGCCGCGCGTGTCGACTCCCGTGCGCATGCGCGGGAGTGACGTTATCATGGCTTCGCCGAATGACAGTGGCGGAGCTGCGAGACGCCACCAGCAAGATGGATGCGCCGGACTACAGGGGACAGCGGCGGCTTCGCTGGCTCCTGTGTCAGGTAAGTGACACATAATGGGCTACTATGCGATGCATAGTAATCCATTATGCTTTGCCTTTGCAGGGAATGAAAGAGGAAGTAAACCCATCACTGTGATCAGCTGTGATTGGACACAGCTGTTCACATGGTAAATAGGAAATGCTGATTATCGGCATTCCACTCCTCATGCTGGCAGTGTGTGAGGAGAGCCGATAAGTGTCATTCCTCAGTGGTGACGCCTGCACTGATAATCAGTGCCCTGATAATCAGTGCAGCCCCATCAGTGATGCCCTTTAGTGCCCATCAGTGCCCCTCAGTGATGCCCGTCAGTGCCACTTAGTGATGCCTTTCATTTCTGTCTGTCAGTGCCCAGTGATGCCTGTCGGTGCCCATCAATGATGCCCGTCATTTCTGCCTGTCAGTGCCCAGTGATGCCTGTCAGTGCCCAGTGATGCCTGTCAGTGCCCTTCAAGGCTGCCTTTCAGTGCCCATCACTATTGCCTATCTTTGTTCGTTTGTTTAGCAATAAAATAAAAACCCAAGTTGTGATTAAATACCACAAAAATAAATTTGTGTGAAAAAAAAAATTAGGAAAATGTTATTCGGGTACAGTGTTGCATGACCGCGCAATTGTCATTCAAAGTGTGACAGCACTGAAAGTTGAAAATTGGCCTGGGCAGGAAGGGGGTGAAAGTGCGTGGTATTGAAGTGGTTAAAGCTGAAGTCAGGAGCGGGTTGGTTCCCATGCAGAGCTGCATCGGATTTTGCACTCTCCAGTTTTAGTAAATGAACCCCCCCCCCCCCCTAATCATGAAATGCATCTATTTAGAGTTTAGAGTGATGGTGGCCTTGCATCTTATCAAATCCTGAGGAGGCTGATGGAGGCTGATATGCAGGAATGGAGTGTCGATAGAAGACAGAGACCACCAGAGAGAGTATAACCCCCTCTTCTATCACAGGGAATCTTCCTTTACCCTGACAGTGTCGCTTTAAATCCTGTATAATTTATAGGCAGTTTTTGTTGTCGCTGTTCATGCTGTAACCAAAATCTATTTCTTTTCCTTACAGGGATGAAATTTGAATTTGCATTAAATGCGCCAAAAAAGGTAAGGTTTTTTTTTTTTCCTTTAAATAATTTATATAATACTTAATATAACCTGATAGTCACAACGTATACATGCAATGAGTTGTACAAGCAAGATCCAGGATCGTGTGTTATCTCCTTTAATTCCATATATAATATAAACGTATCAGCCATTCAAGATTATGGTTTACATGGCAGCTCCCAGCTTCGCTTTAAACTGCCGTTCTCAGTTTTAAAAATAATCACAGGTGTATAAAATTCCTGAAAGAATGACTAACCTCTTTAATTTGCAAGTTCATTTTTTGTTGGAAATTGTTGAAGTGTTGGGTAAAGGATTGTGGAAGAATCATTGCTCCATCTAGTGGCCAATTTGCTCACTGCAGTTTTTTTTTTTTTTTAACTATAGGTTTCACATGAAAAGAGATTTATTAAATGGTATAAAAGGTAAAGGTTTTGGAAATGGATCATAACCGGAGTCCTGTATAAATATCCATAATGTGCAGAATGTATTTTACACGGCACTCCAAACTGAAAATAATTAGATCGGATAGTAAAACAGAAAACATTTTAGATACTTTTACCTTTATTACCATTGGATAATTAAACAGCCTGTAATTGGGATCATTTGAAAACAGATTTTATTTGCAGCATGCTTGCTGAAAAGAATGTAGATCATTTACGTATTTACAACACACACCCCCTGCCAAAAACCTTTGGAAAAGAACTCCAATCAACATAAAATTGTCAGTAAGCATAATAAGTTATATTATTATTATTATTACTATACATGATTTATATAGAGCCAACAGTTTACAATGTATACGGGGGGGACAACACAATTACAGTACAATACAAAAGGTACAGGAGGGCCCGGCTCGTAGAGCTTACATTCTAAAGGGAGGGGGTGGTGGTACAAAAGGTAATAGCTGCAGAGAATGATTTGATGGGGGGCAGCTCAGGGACAATTAGGTGGGTGTAGGATAAGCTTCCCTGAATAAATGAGTTATCAGGGATCTCCTGAAGGTGGACAGGGTAGGGGCTGATCTGCAGATAACACTGGGGCATCTTGTCATGGGCTCTGCATCTTGCCCATGTATTTGCAAATGTGTGCAAGCTAAACTCCTGTTTTTAACATGAACTGTTAAGGCAATTTGTTTTTTTTTTTGCAGACTGGCTGGTAAGTTGAGCTGGGAATTTTTCTTTGTTTTTGTTTGACATGTGTCGCCCTTCCATGTGCTCCTTGCTGTTAAGGCCAATTATAGGTTTGGGCAGTTGCCGTTTGTTTTTCCTGTTGGTTAATAGGTGGGGTTGGGGGGGGGGGCACACTGGACACCTTTGTTCCCCTTGTGCTATATGCTGGGTGTCCAGTGCCCCCCTGTGCCTTTGAGGAGGGGTGAGCTCCTTCCAGACAAACCTGCCCTCAATCTAGCCATTACTATATTGCCAAAGATATTGGGACACCTGCCTTTACACGCACATGAACTTTAATGGCATCCCAGTCTTAAGCCCCATACACACTATCAGCTTTTCTGCAGATTTTTTCTTTGAGATTTACCAAAACCATATAATATGAGGTCAAACCTTAGGAGTTTCAATTTGTATGCAGTCAGACAGGCCCTTGCACTACATGGTTTTGGTAAATCTGAAGGAACTCCGATAGGGTGTATGGGACATTAGTCTTTATGGTTCATAATTGAGTTGGCCCACCCTTTGCAGCTATCTTGACTAAGGGAAACTGACAGTGAAATATTGAGGCTTCACATCTGGCTTCCTACTGCACACTGCACTTTTAGATTTATAGCATTTTTATTTATTTATTTATATTTTACTAGTAATGGCGGCGATCTGCGATCTTTATCAGGACTGCAACATTATAGAGGACACATTGGACACTTTTGACACATTTGTGGGACCATTGGCATTTATACAGCGATCAGTGCTATAAAAATGCACTGATTACTGTAAAAATGTCACTGGCAGGGAGGGGGTTAACACTAAGGGGCGATCAAGGGGTTAAGTGTTCCCTCTCTTTGTTCTAACTGAAGGGGGGATGGGACTATAAAGGGGAGATGACAGATCACTGTTCATACTTTGTATGAACACCCGGTCAGTCTCTTCTCCCCTCAGAAACACACAGATCCCGGTTCTCGGTGTGCCACGAGCGGTCGTGGAAGCACGGCAGTCATCATGCCCACTGGGCACTCGCATCGGCTCCAGGGGTGAGCAGCATGCTCAGGCCCCTAGTGACCACGGGGTGAAGCGACGTAACATAACGTTGTTTCGTCCAACCGTGCCATTCTGCCACAGCAGCTGGTCAGCAAGTGGTTAATTTGGTTTTATTTGGTGCTAATGGCTGTTATTGGGAAGTTATGTCTTGTTCTGTTGATTGTTGTGATCTTGTGTTGTCTTTGTTGAGTGTTGCAATAATTTCCCTTTGGGATTAAGAATTCTGAAGAAAATTTACAAATACTGCAGCTACTGACTTTTAATATTAGGGCACTTACCTGTCCAGGAATCCTGCGGTGTCCTCTCCTGAGCCGATTCTTCAATTGGCCGCCTTCTGGGTCTTGATTGGGTCTCGCATCTAGTAACCTGAAAGCGATGTCACTCCAGGATTACTGGAATCTTAAAGCGGGGTTCCACCCTAAAGTGGAACTTATGCTCATCGGAAACCCTCCCCCCCTCCAGTGTCACAATTGGCACCTTTCAGGGGGGAGGGGGGTGCAGATACCTGTCTAAGACGGGAGTCTATGCCTTTTCCTGTCCCTGTGCACTGTCTGCTGGGACACACACGGGTCCCAGAGACAGCGGGGACAATTCCTATTGCGCTGCGTGACTTGCGCATGTGCAGTAGGGAATCGGGAAGTGAAGCCGCAATGCTTCCCTCACCTAGAATGGTGGCGGCAGCAGCAGCCGATAGCCGAGCGATCAATCGGTCTCGGCTGCCGACATCGCTGGATCCTGGGACAGGTGAGTGCCCATTTATTAAAAGTCAGCAGCTGCAGTATTTGTAGCTGCTGGCTTTTAATAATTTTTTTCACAGTGAAATCCCCCTTTAAGATTTAAAAAAGTCAATATTTCAAACAGCCAGACTTGGCATTTTGAATGCTTTTAGGTGCAAAGGAAGGATTTGGGGTCTTATAGACCCCCAGATCCCTCCAAAAATCCCTGACACGTGACTATTGCTGTCACAAGGGATGTTTACATTCCTTGTGACAGCAATAAAAGTGATCAAAATGAAAGGGACAGTGTTTAAATTAAGTAAAAATAAGTGGAATGTATTTTTTCCCAAAAAAGGTGGTTGAATGACCACTGTGCAAATACCGTGTGACATAAAATATTGCAGTGACCGCCATTTTATTCTCTAGGGTCGGTCTCTCTCTCTCTCTCTCTCTCTCTCTCTCTCTCTCTCTCTCTATCTATATATATATCTATATATATATATATATTTTAGGGCTTCCAAGTCATTTTTTTTTTTAGAAAACAAAATACTGATTTTACGTTAACTTGTAAGAACAACACTTATGCCACGCACATATATATATGTGTGTGTAACATTATAATATATATAATGTTTAGGGGTTCCAAGTCATTTTTTAGAAATAAAAATACTGATTTTTACATTGACTTGTAAGCAACAACTTATGCCGCGTACACACAATCAGAAATTCCGGCAGCAAAACTCAGATGAGAGATTTGTCGGAAAATGTGACCATGTGTACGCTCCATCGGACTTTTGCTGGCGGAATTCCCGCCAGCAAAAGATTGAGAGCAGGTTCTCTATTTTTTCCAACGGAAAAAGGTTCCGATCGGAAATTTCAATCGTCTGTACAAATTCCGACTCGCAAAATTCCTACGCATGCTCGGAAACAATTTGACGCACGCTCGGAAGCATTGAACTTAATTTTCTCGGCTCGCCGTAGTGTTGTACATCACCGCGTTCTTGACGGTCGAAAGTTCGGAGAACTTTTGCGTGACTGTGTGTATGAAAGCCAAGCTTCAGCAGAATTCCGTCGGAAAAACCATCCAAGATTTTCCCACGGAAATTCCGCTCGTGTGTACGGGGCGTTAGTCTTTAAGTGGTTAAATACTGCTAAATTTGTTTTAAAATGAAGAAAATATAACGGCTATCTAGGGAAACAAAGGGAGCTGTGGGAGGTAACTGCCGACAGCACACGTCTTCCAAGTCAGTGCCTCCCTGTGCAGGGCCGCCAGGATTAGCAGTGGAAGCACGATGAATAATCCAAACATAGCCCATGATATAGATTGTCCTGTAAGATGACCATGCCCTGTCTACACTGCTCGGTTGACCTGTTCTATTGGTTGCTGGCGCGGTTCTTCGCAGGAACCCTGTAGCGCACACCCCATCGCTTCTCCTTACAGTCAATCCATTCTGTTTTGCATGTTGCGAGTCCTGTCTGGCTGTGATTAGTCCATGTTATTGTTCTTAAGAGCCAGCTTGAGGTTTGCTGGCTTTGGATTGTCTGGCCGTAGGAGCACAGATGCCAACACAACGGCTTCATTTGCATGATAACAGATTTCATAGACATCAGCTTGGTCCTGTGCCCAGCTGGAGCGCTGCCATCTTTTGTCACAACAAATGTCAATTCCTCCACTCTTCTCCGTTGTGGACTGTACGCCAGACAAGGCAAGGGTGGACAATTGTGCCTCTTGCAGCGATTATCAAACATGCTGGTCCACCAGCTGGGCTGAGCTGGATAGGCTGCTGTTTTCTATTTCCCCTGGGGATTCAGAAGGGAACAGAGTTGCTTAAAGTGGTATTAAGCCCAAAACCAAAAATGTCATATATTGCTACCTAACAATCATTAGATGTGGTGGCTGCATTTGTTTTCTTTACTTTTTTTTCAGGCTTTTTTCCCCCCTCTGTTTTCACCTGATGATCTGACTAGTTCTGTATTAGAGGTCCCACACTCTGGATAAGGCTTGGTTCACACTTATGCAATGCCAGACATCGCATGCGATTCACACCGCATTGCTGTGCATATTACATGCGATGCGAATTCACCCATACAGTTTGTATAGCAGAAATGGCATCACATTCACCCCAAAATGATACACAGGACCCTTTTTTTTTTTTTTTTGGTCGGCACTGATATTGGATGGCATAGGTGTTCAGACCAATGCCATCTGATTTCAAGGTTCGCACTGCGTTCTGCAAACCAATTTGGGGGTGTTGTTAAAGTGTTACTATACCCCAGACCCTGCATTCACTATATCTGGTCTCTCACAGCACACAGAACATGGAAATGCTATTATATTAGTAAATATAAACTGCTAAATACCTTTTATCATCAGCAGTATATAGCAGTCTTGTGGCTTTTATTAGTTCCCGGTGAAGCTTGTAGGAGGAGTTTTCACACTGCACTGAGCTGTCCTATGAGGCTGCAGGACCCCTGGCCCTCTGTCTGGACAGTGCCGATTGGCCCTGTGCTGATCACATGCACCCTCCCAAGAAAAAACAACAACTCTCTAGCAATACACACCAAACTGAGCATGTGCAGCCTGACTCCAAAGGCTCTGTCTTACCCAGACTTGTCCAGGGGGACAGTGGAAGAAGGGGAGGATCAGAGAAGACAGGATCAAACAGCCTTTTTACAGAATGCAGAGGATTAACCCCTTAGGTACAACAGTGAGTATAACAAGCATGCTTTGCTGCATATACAGACTGATTTCACAGTTGTGGGTTTAGCAATACTTTAAAGAGGAGCTCTGCTTAAAAAATAAAAATAAAGTCAGCAGCTATAAATACTGCAGCTGCTGACTTTTAATAATCGGACACTTATCTGTCCCAGGGTCCAGAGATGTGGGGGGGGGGGGGGGTAAAAAGCCCCACTCGTCTCCCCCTCCTCTCTGCGGTGCTGGCATTGTAACTGTGGGTGCCCAGGTGTGGCTTCCCAGCTGGGCACCCACTGCGCATGCGTGAGCCTCGCCGCGTGCCGTGACTGGCCGGGCAATCATCTGGGGGCCTGTGACATGTCCCAGATGATTGCCGAGAGGGAGAAGGGAGAGGTGATCTCCCTTCCGGTGCCGTGGTGCGTCAGGAGGAAGTGGGAGCTGGGTACCGCCTCTGCCCCCCTCCAAAAAAAATGACATGCCAAATGTGGCACGTCAGGGGGTCACCTCCCTTAAAGCGGAACTCTGCTTTAAAGCGGTAGTAAACCCGCTGACATTTTTTTTTTCTGACCTGCAAGGGAAAAGTCATAATGAGCTAGTATGCACAGTCAGCAGCGCATTGCGAGGGGAATATCTCCTATTGTGAGGGGAAAATCTCCTATTGCGAAGGGAATACCTCCTAAACCATACAGGTTTAGGAGATATTTTTTTTACCTACAGGTAAACCTTATTGTAGGCTTACCTGTAGGTTAAACTTCTAAAAAAGACTATACAAACGCTTCAATTTTATATTGATACCCGCAGCAGTTTGCAGATATCAGTGTGAACTGCCTGTGAGTCAGATGTGATGCGAGAACCCACACAGGAATCGCGCTGTGAACCAAGACTAAAGGAACAAACAGAGACACCTTTGAACAGCAGCACTGCTAGTCGGTGGGGTGGAGGGGATTGTTATGCCGTGTACACACGATCAAACAAGCGGGTGGAAAAGTCCGGCAAACTCAAGTCCGCCGGAAAATCCCCCCGTGTGTAGCCTCCGGCATACTTTTTTGACCCGAAAGTACAGCGGACTTAGAATGCCGTGTTACACTCCAATCTTCCCGTACTTTTGAAATGAACGGACTTTTCCCGCCCGGAGAAAAGTCCGCTCATTTCGAGCGGGTCTGCAGGTAGGTGGGGCCCCGCGAAGGAGACGCCGCTGGCCCCGCCACCTGGTATGGACTTAAAGGGGACCCCCAACGCCGGAAAAAAATCGGCGTGGGGGTCCCCCCAAAGTCCACAACAGACCCTTGTCCGAGCACGCTACCCGGCCGGCCAGGAAAGGAGGGGCGTGCGAGCGCCCCCCCCCCTCCTGAGCCGTACCAGGCCGCGTGCCCTCAACATGGGGGGTGCCTTGGGGAAGGGGTGGGCGCGCGGCCCCCCCACCCCAAAGCACCTTGTCCCCATGTTGATGAGGACAAGGGCCTCTTCCTGACAACCTTGGCCGTTGGTTGTCGGGGTCTGCGGGCGGGGGGCTTATCGGAATCCGGGAGCCCCCTTTAATAAGGGGGCCCCGGATACCGGCCCCCCACCCTATGTGAATGAGTATGGGGTACAATGTACCCCTACCCATTCACCTGTAAAATAAAGTACAAAAAAAACACAACACACAAGATAAAATACTTTATTGCACAGCTCCGGGGGTCTTCCGTCTTCGGGGGTCTTCTCGCCGGACTCCTCCGCTATCTTCTTGTAGCTCTTTTACTAGCGGAGGAGTCCGGCTTTCTTCTTAGTCGCCGCGGCCTCTTCTTCCGACTTCGGGGGTCTTGTCCCCCTCTTCGGTTCTTCTGCCGGGCCATCGCGCCTTCTTCTAGCTCTTTTACAGGCGGTGGCCCGGTCTTCTATCGCCGCCGCTGTCGCCGCCACCTACCGTTCTTCTTCTTCTTCTTCAGATGTTGCCTCGCCGAGTCCTCCGCTCACAATGACGGGGACCGGGCACGCGGCGACTTATATAGGGACAAGGGGCGGGGTCTTCGGTGGATGTCACATGGGTTCATGTCACATGGGTTGATGTCACATGGTGACCCCGCCCCCTTACGATGTCACAGTCCCGGAGGATGCTGGGACTGTCGCCATGTGACATGAACCCATGTGACATCCACCGAAGACCCCGCCCCTTGTCCCTATATAAGTCGCCGCGTGCCCGGTCCCCGTCATTGTGAGCGGAGGACTCGGCGAGGCAACATCTGAAGAAGAGAAGAAGAACAGAAGAACGGAAGGCAGCGGCGGCAATAGAAGACCGGGCCACCGCCTGTAAAAGAGCTAGAAGAAGGCGCGGTGGCCCGGCAGAAGAACCGAAGAGGGGGACAAGACCCCCGAAGTCGGAAGAAGAGGCCGGCGGCGACAAAGAAGAATGCCGGGCTCCTCCGCTAGTAAAAGAGCTACAAGAAGATAGCGGAGGAGTCCGGCGAGAAAACCCCCGAAGACGGAAGACCCCCCGGAGCTGTGCAATAAAGTCTTTTATCTTGTGTGTTGTGTTTTTTTTGTACTTTATTTTACAGGTGAATGGGTAGGGGTACATTGTACCCCATACTCATTCACATAGGGTGGGGGGCCAGTATCCGGGGCCCCCTTATTAAAGGGGGCTCCCGGATTCCGATAAGCCCCCCGCCCGCAGACCCCGACAACCAACGGCCAGGGTTGTCGGGAAGAGGCCCTTGTCCTCATCAACATGGGGACAAGGTGCTTTGGGGTGGGGGGGCCGCGCGCCCCCCCTTCCCCAAGGCACCCCCCATGTTGAGGGCACGCGGCCTGGTATGGCTCAGGAGGGGGGGGGGGGCGCTCGCTCGCCCCTCCTTTCCTGGCCGGCCGGGTAGCGTGCTCGGACAAGGGTCTGTTGTGGACTTTGGGGGGACCCCCACGCCGATTTTTTCCAGCGTTGGGGGTCCCCTTTAAGTCCATACCAGGTGGCGGGGCCAGCGGCGTCTCCTTCGCTGGCCCCACCTACCTGCAGACCCGCTCGAAATGAGCGGACTTTCCTCCGCGTGTGTGGGCGAGTCCGTTCATTTCAAAAGTAGGGCGGATAGTATGGCAGACTTAGTGCGCCGTATTAGTCCGCTCAAAAAGTGCCGTGTGTGGGCAAGTAGCCCGTTCGGAAAGTCCGACGGACAGTCTGGCGGTAAGTCAGCCAGACTAAGTACGTCGGACAGACGGCTTTAGATGTACTAGCAGATTTAGAGACACTAACCAACTGAAGCTAAGCTCCAGCTCACACTTTCTAACCTTTTAGCTGCCAAAGCCGTTTTTGCATTTTTAAATTTTTTTTGCACACGTTTGTAAATAATCATTTTAGGCCTGAAGATTTGAAAACACCCAAAACGTAATATATGTTTTGAAAGCAGACACCCTAGAGAATACGATGGTGGTAGTTTCACTTTTTTATGTCCCTTGATATTACTGCAAAGGGTCTAAGAAATGCAAAGTTTCAGTAAATAACACACTAAAGTGAATTTTAGAGCAAATAAACTACCCACATTTTTGGTAAAATATAAAAGACGAAGTTGCACCAAGTAAATAGATACCCAACATGTCAAACCTTAAATTGAAACTTCAGTAATTTTTTTCATCTTTCCATCTATTAAATCTTCTGCCCTTGTTGTTGTTTTAACTTTGGATAGTAAAAAAAAAATGTTTTCTGCCAGTAAATCCCTTATACAGCCCACTTCCCGTTTCTTGTCTGGTCCTTAGCCTAGGCTTATGACATCATCCACAGCTCTGTAGCTCACTCTTGTGAGAGTTTGCCAGGGAGGGAGGGGGAGGGGGAGTCATAAGAGGGCCAATGAGAGCTGCAGAGCTGGAAGTGTGCCTCTGTGTAAATCCAGGAAGGGAACAGGCAGCAGCTTCAGCTGTCCACAGTTATAATGGCTGCAGCCAGACTCAGTGGAGGGAGATTTCTGCTGCATATTTGGCAAGTACAGAATCACAGTATATATAAAATAATATGCAAAGTGGTCGGATGGGAAGCTTCAGAATGGCAAAGATGTTTTTATTACAAATGATGTGAGCAGGCTGCAGTTCCTCTTTAAAATTGTGTGCACCTGTGAAATGGTGACAAACTTTAGTACCCTATATTCTCTATAGGCGACGCTTCAAAAGCCCCCTATAGGCAATCAGTTTAGTGATACGGAGGTCTGGGTCTAGAATGTTTGCTCTCACTCCGGCGTGCGCGGCGATATGTGACTTGTGTGTCGCAATCAATGTTTTGGGGGGGGAGGGGGGCGAAGCATGTGTTTATTTTCTTATGTGCATATATATGGGTGAGAGGGGCCTCAAATAAACTTTGAGGCCCCTCACTTGGGGGGGGGGGGTGTATTAGATTGGGTGTAATTATTATTATTTTTTTTCCCCCATCACATAGGGGATAAAAAGACCCCTATATGATGATTTGTGGGTGACAGGTTCTCTTTAATGAGGCTTGCAGAGTCTAAAACATCCTGCATGTCTCCTCTGGGCTCCACTGAATGTATTGCAATGCACACAGGATGTATTACATCCCCTTTTGGCTATGCTAGCCGGGAAATCTGAGTGGCTGATCAGGAAGTGATGTCATACACGTCGCTTTCCGGGTCACAGCAAGAAGGGGAGGAGAGTGGACCACCCGCCATATTTGTCCCAGGCCGCAGATGGGCAAGCGGAGCCCAGAATACATGGTGGGGGCACACGCCAGTACCGGGGGTGTGTGGAGGCCAGACATGTGTGGTTCGTTTTGGTCCGAATAAAAATTCGGACAAATTATTGTTTTTTCGGAGATTCGGATGTGTTCAAATTTCCGAATTAAAACAGTACGAAATTTAAACAAATCCAAAATAACAGGGAAAAAAAAATTTGGACCAAATTCGAATCACTTTTGAATATGAATAGTTATCGAATTTCCAAGGAGAATAAAATAGAATAGAAAATAAAGGAATAGAATAGAAAAAAAAATTCTATTCTTTTCCTTTTTTTTCCATTCTATTTTATTCTCTTTGAAAATTCACCACTTGAATAAAAACCCACTTTGCATCAGAACACAGAGCACCCCTTACATCTGAGTCCCCCTTACATTAGTGTACTCACTGAGAGGCAGGAGAAAGAAGGGCCACTTCACTCACAGACAGTGGATGGATGGTTAGCTCACTCACCCAGGATGGGTCATTGGTAGTCTGTACCTTTCATCTCTACCACGCTGCACATCTGCTAACTGCTGAGTGTCAAACTTCCTGCCCACACATCCCCTTTTCCTTGGTACAGCAATGCCAGGGATTAGAGTGTGGGCGTGGCAGATACAGGAGGAAAGAGGAGGAGCAGATCAGCTCGCTCTCTCTCCTCTCCTGTCTGTGGGAGGGAGGAGGGGGGAGCTGTCAGTACTGGCTCTGGCCTGCATGAGAGAAACACACTCAGCTCAGAGCCCTGCAGCCAGAAACCATGCTGGGGTCCCCCACAGTGGCAGAATACCAGGTCTGGTTGCAAGTGCCAATGTTGCGAAGATAGTTCCAGGCGCTGGTGAATGAATAACACCCAATGGTATGGTAGAGCCACAGCTAGACTGTGCTGCTGTCCTATGACCTTGGGATCAAGATGCTGGAAAATTGGAAATGGAAGTGACTGACATCGCTTGGAAGCTGGACTGAGAACAAGTAACTGGTGGCTGCAATAACCCACAATACTGTCAAAAAGGCCTGCTGGCAGTTTATTCAAATAGATAAAAGGAGGCTATCAAATGTATCAAATTTGATAAAGGACGTGCATGGGCGCCCGGAGAACTTTTTTTTGGGGGGGGGGGGGGCATCATTTTAGGGTCACCCATGCGCCGCCCCTTTTTGACAATGTCATTATCACATTGTTATGGTCAGAGACAGCAGGCGTAGTAGAGTCCCTAGGATAAGTAATGGATAATGGCCGACAGGACCTCTTACCAGACCCAGCAAAACTACAGCAGTGATCCCTCTGGCTGGATGATCTTTTCCCCGGGGGCGATTCTGGTCAGTAGTGTAGCATGTCTGTACCCTGGCAGTGGCTCAGTCTTTCTCTTTGGTGGCGCTGGGCAGCATGGCTCTCTCTGGTGGTGCTGGGTAGCGTGGTTTTATCTCTGGTGGCGCTGGGTAGCATGGATCAGGGTAGTGTTGCTCTCTCTGGTGGTGCTGGGCAGGGTTGCTCTCTCTGGTGGTGCTGGGCAGCGTGGCTTTCTCTCTGGTGTTGCTGGCAGCTTGGCTTTCGCTCTGGTGGCATGGGGCAGCGTGGCACTCTCTCTGGTGGTGCTGGGCAGCGTGGCTCTCTCTCTGGTGGAGCTGGGCAGTGTGACTCTCTCTCTGGTGGTGTTGGGCAGTGTGGCTCTCTCTCTGGTGGCGCTGGGCAGTGTGGCGCCCTCTCTGGCTTCCGCTCAGCACACTCCTCTTTCTTTGTCCTGTAGCACTCACTCCCTCAGCTTTTTTTCCAGGCTGCTTTCTCTCAATCTCTCTCTTGATCGAGCTGTAGCCTCCTCCCTGTGGAAAATGGGCCCGCCAATCTGCGGGACTACATGTTCCATGATGCTCTCCTCTCCTAGTCTCATTTGATTGTCCCTCAGTTATAGCCAATGGGCAAGGAACGGAGCGGGCAGGAAGCTGTGTGTGGAACCTGGTGAGAGCCACCGTCTCTTCTCACTGACAGAAGAAAGGGGGGGGGCGAGTGGGTGAAATCTCTGGCAGCCCACAGCTCGCTTTTTTCCTGACACAGCGCCGCCTGGAGCTCTCTGCTGGACTGAGCAGGGAAAAGAGCCAGCGGTCACACTACACTGATGGGGGGGGGGGGGGCTGACAGCACCTTGATGGTGTCACCCCGCTGGCTGCCTGCACCCCCAAAGCAACGCCACTGAATGTGCCGATCCAATCCCTGATTCCAGGTGGGGGGCACTTGACCCCCCTTGCCCCTATCTGCGGACGTCAATGATCAAGTGCGTTGAAACCGAGTCACAGCAACAGGGACACATGCGTTCCAAGCCGACTGCAGCTGCTTCCTTCCTCGGACACTCCTGTGTGCGTAGGATCCAGTGATGCTTTCCTCCACAGCGCTGCTCCCCTTGGGCTTTGTGGTCCAGCTCCAGGGACGTCATCCATTTATGCCGGCGGATCCAGCAGAGAACATCCTGTTCATCAGTTCGCAGCCACCGTGGTCAGCGTCCTTTCCTGGATTCATCCAATCTGCCACAGCAATCCACCAGTGCCCGAGCCAGCTTCTCAGCAAACGTGGTAACGTGGCAATCTCACGATTTATGAGTCGTGTACTGTTTTTAACCTCCTTTTATCTATTTGAATAAACTGGCAGCAGGCCTATTTGGCAGTATTGTGGGTTATTGCAGCCACCAGTTACTTGTTCTCAGTCCAGCTTCCAAGCGATGTCAGTCACTTCCAGATGCAAGTGCAACCTTTGCAACATGGTAGTTCTGCCACTGCCCCCTTACATCCATGTCCTGCGTTAGATCAAGTACAGCACCAGCTGGCATCTGACATCCCTGAACCCTGAAGTACTCAGAGCCGGGCACGTCCAGGTTCATGGCTTCTATGGGAGATGGAAGGGGGAGCGATCACCATCTTGACACCACCAATGGACACCCCAGGCTCCTGCAGGGCACAAATGAGCCAAGGACATACACGTTGGTGGATGGCACAGAAACATCTAGAACAGAAAAGTCTGTCAGCACTTTTACAAAAGCAAGTTTAGCTCTGAATTACAACTTCATACAGTTACCAGAATACAATATTTTTTCACTATAATGGCACTTTAAGACAGAACAGAGCGGCAGCCGCAGTGTGAAACCTTTGTTGTTTTTCTACATTAGGATATAAACGGGTGAAAGCTCCGGTGTTGTTGAAAACTGTCGTTTACTTGTTCAGGTCAGTGAATCCTTTTCAATGATGACACTTAGAAAGCATTCTGAGAGGAGCCGCAGACACCCGTCTAAACGCAGCACGTTAAAAGCCTCTCCTGGTTAGGGTGACAGCCGGGGTCACCGAGAAAAGTTGTGTCTTAATTTAACAAGGCTGCCGAGACAAATGTTTTGCTGCTATTCGGAGCTTTGCAGTTGGGCATTTCGTAATCGCCGCGGCCCTCCTCTGATGGTGTTAGCGGTTTTAGTTGCGGCAATAAAGCGACAACAATTTGTAACGAATAGCACTGTTCAGTGGAACTGGCTGCTGGACAGAGAGCTTTTCCGTAACCACTTGAAGAGCAGGCCAATTCTGAAGAAAAAAAAATCTGCATTTTTTTCCTAGAAAATTACTTGGAACCCCCAAACATATACAGTATCTCACAAAAGTGAGTACACCCCTACATCTTTTCATGTGACAACACTGAAGAAATGACACTTTGCTACAATGTACAGTAGTGAGTGTACAGCTTGTATAACAGTGTACATTTGCTGTCCCCTCAGAATAACTCAACACACAGCCATTAATGTCTAAATCACTGGCAACAAAAGTGAGTACACCCCTAAGTGAAAATGTCCAAACTGGGCCCAATTAGCCATTTTCCCGGCCCGGTGTCATGTGACTTGTTAGTGTTACAAGGTCCCAGGTGTGAATGGGGAGCAGGTGTGCTAAACTTGGTGTTATCGCTCTCACTCTCTCATACTGGTCACTGGAAGCTCAACATGGCACCTCATGGCAAAGAACTCTCTGAGGATCTGAAAAAAGGAATTGTTGCTCTACATAGAGATGGCGAAACTTGGCACCCCAGATGTTTTGGAACTACATTTCCCATGATGCTCCACTACACTGCAGAGTGCATGAGCATCATGGGAAATGTAGTTCCAAAACATCTGGGGTGCCAAGGTTCGCCATCACTGGCCTAGGCTATAAGAAGATTGCCAAAAACCTGAAACTGAGCTACAGCACGGTGGCCAAGACCATACAGTGACTCAGAACAACAGGACTCAGAACAGGCCTTGCCATGTTTGACTAAAGAAGTTGAGTGCAAGTGCTCCGCATCGTACCCAGAAGTTGTCTTTGAGATATAGACGTATGAGTGCTGCCAGCATTGTTGCAGAGGTTGAAGGGGGTGGGGGGGGTCAGCCTGTCAGTGCTCAGACCATACGCCGCACACTGCATCAAATTGGTCTGCATAGCTGTCGTCCCAGAAGGAAGCCTCTTCTAAAGATGATGCAGAAGAAAGCCTGCAAACAGTTTGTTGAAGACAAGCAGACTTAGGCCCCTTTCACACTGACGATCCGTTCAGATCCGCCTGTCAGTTTTTCAGGCGGACCTAAACGGATGCTCCATAGAGCTCTGTGGAGCGTCGGATGTCAGCGGTGACATGCCCGCTCTGATCCGAAAAAGTGTGACGGAGGAAAAAGCTATTTTTCCATCCGTCATCGGATCGGGTGACGACGGACACTGCGGTCCGTCGTCACCCGATCTCCCATAGGGGAGAGCGGCGCTCTGACAGGTCCGTCCCTGCACAGTGCGATGGAATAAAAGTGATCACATTTTTTTTAAAGGGAAAGTGTAAAAATGTTTTTTTTTAAATAAAATAAACAATATAAAAAAAAATGTAAGCGCCCCCATCCACGTGTGCTCGCACACAGAAACAAACGCATACGTAGGCTGCGTCCGCATATGTAAACATTGTTCAAACCACACATGTGAGGTATTCCCACGAATGTTGGAGCAAGAGCAAAAATTCTAGCCCAAGACCTCCTCTGTAACTATAAACAGGTAACCTGTAAACATTTTTAAAGCATTGCCTATAGAGATTTTTAAGTACAGAAGTTTATAGGAGTGTGCACAATTTTAAAACCTGGCGTAACATCATCTGTCACATTATACCAAAAAACTGGGCTAACTTTACTGTTTTTTTTACAAAAAAATCAAGTTTAAAAATTGCTACGCAAATACTGTGTGACATAAAAAGTTACAATGATTAATTTTATTCCATAGGGTCTCTGTTAAAAAAAATATATATATATATATATATATATATATATATATATATATATATATATATATATATTATATATATATATATAATGTTGGGGGTTCTGAGCAATTTTCTAGTAAAAAAAAAAATCATGATGATGATTTTTACACGTAGGAGAGGAAATGAAAGTGGTTAATATTAATAACAATATTAAAGGATAAGTCCACCTTAACACTAAAACCTCTACAGACATCCATGATCTAACTCTAACCTATATAGCCCTATAAAGAAGAAATCGGTATACATACCTTTTTTGAAGCCGATCCAACCCAATCCCCCGCTGAGCTGTCAGCTGCGGCTTCGCTGTGTGAGAGTGTGCAGAGGACACAGCCGACAACGGAAGCCCCATAGTAACTCTATGGGTGACGTCACTCCCCATTCGTTTCCCAGCCGTTGTCGGCTGTGTCCTCTGCAGAGCTTCCGCCGCTGGAGATCGGATCGGCTTCATAAAAAGGTATGTATAGCGATTTCTTCTTTACAGGGATAGATAGGTTAGTGTTAGATTGTGGATGTCTGTAGAGGTTTTAGTGCTAAGGTGGACTTATTTAATATTGTTATTAATATTATTAACCACTTCCATACCGCACAAATTCAAGTGCTCCTCTCCTACATGTAAAAATCATTTTTTTTTTTGCTAAAAAATCACTCAGAACCCCTAAAAATGATATATATTTTTGTTTTTTTTTTAGCAGAGACCCTAGGGAATAAAATGGCGGTAGAGATTTTAGTGTTAGGGTGGACTTTAATGTTTAATGTTAATATTTATAAATATGTTAAAGGTGTACATTTAATATTTAAATAGTAATACATTATTAATGGTAATACATTTAATAATGTTATTATCATTTCAAAGGTCATATTCTATTTTTTATTTATTTTTTTAATCAGAATTTGTTAATTAAAATAATTCCCAGTGAAAGGTGAAACAGGATTGTATAAAGAAATATAACAATTGTTTTGGATACCCAGTGCACAAAACAAAACAGCTGTCACCCAGTTAGGGTTTTAGATCTACTTTAATTAGAGCTGACAATGTAACTGCTCTGACATACTCACTTGTATGTGTAAATGTGTGCTTGAACTATTGAGAGCTATAAACAAAATACTTTTTACTTAACCAGTTGCCCACCACCCTGTAGCAGTTTTACTGATGGATTTTGACTGATTTTGGCCCAAACTTGTCTTGCATACACACGATCGCACAAAGTTGTCGGAAAATCCGATCGTTCCGATCGTAGAACACGTACGACAGGACTATAAAGAGGCCAGGAGCCAATAGCTTTTGTCTCATAATTTATTCTGAGCATGCATGGCACTTTGTCCGTGGGAATTGTCTACACACGATCGGAATTTAAACGATCGGATTTTGTTGTCGGAAAATTTTGGATGCAGCTCTCAAACTTTGTGTGTCGGAAATTCCGACGGAAAAAGTCAGATGGAGCCCACACACGGTCGGATTTCCCATCAACATGATCTGATTGCACATTTTCCATCGGAAGGTCCGACCGTGTGTAGAGGGCATTACAGGGCGGCCGCTCTGTGCAGGATCACATATATATACGTAATCCTGCACTTCCAGGTAGTAGGCTTATTCCCCCTATGTAAACTAGGCAGATTGCCATTCTGTCAGTAAGGAAGACATGGATCCTGTGTTCCTGCAAAGCAGGGACATGGATCTGTGCCTTCCCCTAGTAAAAGCACCTTCCACACTACACTAAAACACTGGCTGGGCACACAGTTAACCCTTTGATTGCCCCTGATGTTAACCCCTTCCCAGCCAGTGTCATTAGTACAGTGACAGTGCATATCTTTAGCACTGATCACTGTATTTGTGTCACTGGTCCCAAAAAAGCGTCAGTTAGTGTCCAATTTGTCCAATATCGCAGTCCCCCTATAAGTCACTGATTGCTGCCATTACTAATAAAACAAAAATAAATAAAAGAAAAATTCCATAAATATATCCCATAGTTTGTAGATGTTATAACTTGCGCAGTCAATATATGCTTTTCGGGATTTTTTTTAACCAAAAATATGTAGCGGAATACATATTTTTTTTGAATGGAAGATCCCTCAAGGGGCTTTTTCAGCAGCAAGTGGTATTCAAAGCAAGTAACAATAATTTCTTTAAAAATAGTAATCCTTTATTTAGTTATAGTATCAAAAAGGGGATATGAAACATGAATGCATGGAAGTCATAAAAAGCAATTCTGGTCATTACATAAAAAACATCTCACCAGCATGGAAAAATGACACCTGAACTAATTTTGTGTGTACTAAAAGCTTTTGAGTTTTACATAATATCCCTCACATGAATCCCTACGCGTTTCGACCTATATAAGTAACGCATAGGGATATCATATTGCCCCAAATTTATGAAGAAACTAAATAAATAAATAAAAAATAATGTATTGGATATGTTTTATAGAACTGTTGTTGGTGGTTTTTTGTTTATAGTGCAAAAAAAAACACAGAGGTGATCAATTACCACCAAAAGAAAGCTCTATTTTTTTGGGGGGGGGGGACAAAAATTGTATTTAGTTACAGTGTTGTATGGGCGCGCAATTGTTAAATAAGCGCAGCGCCGTATAGCAAAAAATGGCCTGGTCAGGAAGGAAGGTAAATATTCTGAAGCTGAAGTGGTTAAAAGAAGCCTAATGCTCCACCTGTTGGCTGAAAAAAAAATGCACATTATTATTATGTATTTCATATTTACTATACAAGAAAACAAAATATTTTATTATATTATATTTTTAATCCTGACTATAATACATAAAATAAAATAAAATTGTTCTCATCACCACACTTTAAACTGATCATATTCACGTGTTTTAAATTAAAGGGGTTGTAAAGGTTCATTTTTTATTTTCTAAATAGGTTCCTTTAAGCTAGTGCATTGTTGGTTCACTTACCTTTTCCTTCGATTTCCCTTATAAATGTTTTTTTTTCTTTGTCTGAATTTCTCACTTCCTGTTTTCTCCTCAGTAAGCTGTTCAGTAAGCTGTTCTGGCTGACTAACCACCACTCGGATGATGGTGAGAAGTTTACTGAGGAGAAACAGGAAGTGAGATATTCAGACAAAGAAAAAAAACATTTAGAAGGGAAATCGAAGGAAAAGGTAAGTGAACCAACAATGCACTAGCTTAGAGGAACCTATGTAGAAAATAAAAAACGAACCTTTACAACCCCTTTAAACCTTTAAAAGGTTGTAGATTTTATATTCGTTGTAATATTCTTGCAGGGTTATGTTTACTGACAGAGCGTAGTGTGGTACATAGAGAACAAATACATTTGACTTTATCTACAACTGTCTGGTTCTGTGAAAGAAAAAAAAAAAATTGTTGTTTTTTTATTTTTTTTTACAGTATTATGAATAAGCAAATAAAACTCTTCACGCTTCAATTGAGATAGTGTGCAGATTTGTCAGACACCACGATCTGTGTTCTTTTCACTGTATCTTGTAAGCTTTGTGTTGCGGAATTCTGAATAATTCCCTATTCTTCTATTCACAGGGCTGCACGCCTAACAATCAGTATGGAACTTCAATAGAAGCTGCTGCCAAACAGCTCCTGAACATAAACCAAGATGTACGGACGTATCCTCCTTATCAGTACTCAGCTAGTTTACACAACTCTAACCGGAGGCAGAAGAAGCCAATATTTCTCAGGCGAGACAATAAAAAATACAATGAGAGAAAACTCTTGAAGAAACGCAAGCATTTTCTGTTGAAAGAAACTCCAATTTTAATGCCCATCAACAGTTCTGCAGTGGATCTTATGAGAATGGAAGAGGACGACAGGAACAGCAACTGTAAAAAGCTCTACGAGGTCCAGCGGCAGCGGAAAAAGCTGATGCAAGACATTTGCCTGAAGTATAAGAGTGGCAGCCGAAGGATTATCACCCCTTACCATGTTTCCAGAATCTTTGTGGAGGACAAGTACAAGATTCTCTATTGTGAGGTTCCAAAAGCCGGTTGCTCCAACTGGAAGCGAGTTTTAATGGTTCTTAATGGACTGGCCTCTTCAACCAAAGATATCCCACACAACACTGTCCACTACGGAAACTACCTTAAGAGACTGGACAGTTTTGACCGCAAAGGGATATTCAACCGGCTCAATACCTACAAGAAGATGATCTTCGTGCGAGAGCCTTTCGAGAGGTTGGTGTCTGCTTTTCGGGACAAGTTTGAGCATGCCAATAACTACTACCATCCCGTCTTTGGCAAAGCCATCATTTCAAAGTATAGGCGAAATGCCACCAGAGAAGCTTTAAGGACAGGCTCTGGAGTACAATTTAAAGAGTTCATTCAATACTTGATGGATGTCCATAGGCCAGTTGGGATGGACATCCATTGGGACCACGTGAGCAGACTTTGCAGCCCGTGCTTGATAGATTATGACTTCATTGGGAAATTTGAGAGCATGGAAGAAGACGCTAATTTTCTCCTGCACCTTATAGGCGCTCCCCAAAACTTGACATTCCCCCGATTTAAAGACCGGCATTCAAATGAGGAAAGGACCACTAGTAAAATCACACAGCAATATTTTGCAAAATTGACTCCAGTGGAAAGGCAAAGGACCTATGACTTTTATTACATGGACTATCAAATGTTCAATTACTCCAAGCCTTTCGAAGACTTGTACTGATTATGAAACATGGAGAATGTGTTTTTTTAGAAAACGTTTGCTGAGGCAGTGTTACAGATCGATAATTTTAGCTCATGAAACTCTGAAAAAATCTGATCAGTTCATATTTTTACTTCTTAAAATTTAAGCAGCTATTGCGGAAGGATATTTTAATACCACTGTTCCGATTGATATTTCGGTAAACTCAATTCATTTGGATACCGTTTCTATAACAGTTACATTTATTTAAGGGTCAATCCACACTTTCTGATCCTGCTTAAAAATATTTCTGCTCTGAAAGAAAATATTTAACTGAAGATTTATTGTAAAAATTGTATTTTTGTTGGGTGAATAAAGTTGTTTTTAGAAAAAAAAATCTAATAAAAAGGGCTAGATTTTTAATGGGGCAGTAGACTTTTTTTAAATAAAGAACTCTTATAATTCTGTACCTTCATGGCACATAGCAGTGGTATCAATTCAAAGGTAAAATAAATTCCAGGTATCGATATTTTTATATAGTTACATCCAGCTTGGAGCATTCGGGACAGGTGCCATTCAGAGAATGCTTTGCATCTTCTGAATGAATGCAAAGCATTCCCTGATTGGATCAGGTAGAGAGGTGTGTGGTGGGCATTGTACTCTCCATCTAATTCAATCAGAGAAGGCTTTGCATTTTTCAGGAAATGCAAAAGCATTTCCTGAATGGCACCCATGATCATCAAAGTACCAGAGTCTACTTCAGTGATTTCTATCTTCAATGGGCATCAGCCAGGTATGGTATACATACTGTAGATACAATTGAGCAATATATATAACTATGCACAAAAAATCCCTTACCTTGAATTCCTCCTATGACTT
Organism: Lithobates pipiens; assembly: GCF_037356315.1. Lineage (NCBI taxonomy): Eukaryota > Metazoa > Chordata > Amphibia > Anura > Ranidae > Lithobates > Lithobates pipiens. The sequence continues at coordinate 24,035,933 of NW_027507686.1, forward strand.
TATGATCCAGCCTTCTGTTTCACTTTAAAGCTTCACTCCACACAAAAATGTATACTTTTTGTCAAGTTTTGATTGGTCTGCGACCCCATTGGAGAGATTTTGCCTCAGTTTCTGCCCTTGTGACACAAGATAAAGAAATAAAGGGAATCGTTGTCTTTGAGAAAAAAAAGCCACTTTAAAATATACGTTTGCCCCCAAATATTATTTTCAGTATTTTTGTCACCATGGCTAACTGGATACAACTTATAGAAGCCAGGGCTGGATTAACGTAGGGGCTATTGGAGCTGCAGCTCCAGGCCCCTACCTTAATATAGGCCCAGCCACCCTAAAAGGACATGGAAAGCAATGGGTCAACGGGAAGAGATCTCCCCTGACGGGCCCTGCATTCCACATGCACCGCCGGGGCAGAGTGGTGGGATTGATAATGGGCACTGCATGAACAGTCCTAATAGAAGCCTGGGGCACGCCAATGCAGGGCTCTTACAGAAGTCTGGGGCTTCCATAGTGTTAGGCCGCGTACACACGAGAGGATTGTCCGCCCAACTTAGTCCGCTGAACCGTGTTTCAGCGGACAATCCGCTCGTGTGTGGGCTTCAGCTGACTTTTTCAGCGGACAATCTGACGAACAAAGTCTTTCGGAATTTCCGTAATTTTGTCCGTCCAAACTTGGTTTTGTCCGTCCAAACTTGGTTTCAGCGGACAGTCCGCTCGTGTGTAGGCAAGTTGGACGGACTAAGTATGGCGCATGCTCAGAAAGGATTTACACGGCCGAAGGTTGCATTGCAGTGTATAGGACATCGTTTTTCTAGTCCCGTCGTACGTGCTGTACACGTCATCACGCAAGCTTTCAGCGGACTGTCTGTTCATCATGTGTGGTCAAGTCCGTTCATTCAAATTTTGGACGGACTGTCTGTCGGATTGTCTGACGAACTTAGTTGGGCAGACAATCCGCCCGTGTGTACGCGGCCTTAGGCCTGCACAGCTGCACTCTTTCAGCTCAGAGTGCATGCCGATGCACGCCCCTTACAGAAACTTGGCAAATAAAATGCCAGGCTTCCCTAATGTTATGCCTGTGCGGCTGCGCACTGTTGAGTTTGAGCTCATGCCAGCACAGGCTCTTGGAAAGCAGAAGGGTGTCCAGTAAAAGGCCCACCAAAATCCTCAGCACCAACCACACTATGCTCTTAATCTGGCCTTGATAGAAGCTAATAATTTTTGTAAATTTGTTTCAAAATTTCACCCAGGGGTAGGCAACCCCTGAAAACGCGTGCCAGAGATAGCACGCAACCGCATTTATGACGGAATGCGAGGGATTGGCTGGAAAAGTCACCGCCCACTCTTCCGCAAAGGTGACTGGTGGTTACGGCTGGCTACACAGGAGGAACCATTGCAGGCTTTTTTTCACCTATCCATCCCGCCTGTTTCCACCCACCTCACTTGTTGACTTGCCTGAACCTGGCACTGAAGCAGGGTTGAGCACAGCTGGATCAAGAGACAACTGTCCCATCTCCTCCAGCCCACGGAACGTTGTACCTGGTCAGTAAGCTCCTCCCATCATCCTCGGACTGCACTCAGCCTCAATACAGGACAGAGCTGCTGCTGCTGCACAAAGGTGAGTTTGGATTCTTTAACAGACAGGTCCTTGATCTGCACTGCGTGTAGTTGGCTGTTGCAGTTCTGACCTGCAAAATCCTCAGATTGGAAAGGCAGCACAGCTGCAACAGCCAGCTACACACTGTGCAAACTGACGCTGTGTCTATAAAAGAATCAGATCTCATCTGTGTGCAGTGTGGTCAGGAGCTCTGTTAAGTTCCCTGCAAGCAGTGACCCCCTCATGCTCTGCCCTGCTGATCTTGTTCGATATGCTGCTGACCTCAACCAATGTCCTGCTTACCCAATCCTATACCCTGCTGACCTCGTCCCATGCCCTGCTGACTCCACCGGCTGATCTGAGATGTGAAGATGCAGGAATTGGGGCTGATCTGAGGTGTAAAGATCTAGGAAGTTGGGGTGATTTTAGGTGGGAAGGTGAAGGAATTGAGCTTGTTTCAGATATGAGGGTGCAGAAATTTAGTCTGATCTGAGGTGTGAAGATACAAGTGTAGTGCCGGCTCCTGACGAGCATGCGCTATATGTTTTTGAAAATGAATATTCCTGAAACCACAGTTGGGTTTTAGGGCTAATTTTGCTAAATTATGGTTTCAGTACCAGTCTGGCTGGATTCCACTCCTAGCACTCCCTACTAATATATATATATATATATATATATATATATATATATATATATATATATGCCCCGTTGTGGCACTTCTGCGAAGGTACATGGGTCTGTGAACTGCCTCCTGAGATTTCTACATTTCTCCTCTCAGGAGGAAGATCGTGGGATCTCATGTATGTGCAGAAATGGCACATGTCCTCCAATTTACTGGTAGTGGTGCACGGTGTGTCTGCACATGCACAAGGGGTCTGGCACATGTGCAGACATGCTATGGGGCTCTGCCAAGTTCCATAGGCCTGGCAAAGAACCCTGTGGCTTTGACTTCACATGCTTCAGAAATTATATCAAGATGGTGGAACTGAAGAGGACCAGTTGAGGGAGAACTTTCTTTACAAACAACATATTTAGGCCTCTTTCACACTGACGTCCCGTTCAGGCCCGCCTGTCAGTTTTTCAGGCGGACCTGAACGGGTGCTCCATAGAGCTCTATGGAGCGTCGGATGTCAGCGGTGACATGTCCACTGACATCCGACCCGCTCCGATCCGAAAAAGTGTAACGGAGGAAAAAGCTATTTTTCCATCCGTCTGCGGATCGGATCGGGTGACGACGGGCACTGCGGTCCGTCGTCATCCGATCTCCCATAGGGGAGAGCGGCGCTGTGACAGGTCCGTCCCTGCGCAGTGTGCAGAGACGGAGCTGTCATTTCCCTGCTCAGCGGGGATCGGCGGAGTGATCCCCGCTGAGCAAACGGATATCCACGGGGCGGATCAGAACTGATCCGCCCCGTGTGAAAGGACCCTAACTGTTCAATGTAGTCCAGCATTATGTTGTTTGTTTATTTTACTTTTAGCCCTCGTTCACACTGAACACGGCTTTGAAATCGTGCAAGTTCATCTAAACTCGCACGATTTCAAAGCCGCATTTCAGTCCCACTTTGGGTGGCGAGTTGAAAGACATCTGTGCGGGTTCATGCACAGATGTATATTGAAATCTCCCCCAAAGTCGCACCAATTGGGAAGCTCCTATTGATGTCTATAGGCTGAGATTTGTCCTGTCAAATCGCATGTCAAATCGCGCCGATGTGAACAGGGGCTTATACAGTGACAATTTTGTAATATTTACAGACAGCTAAAAAGATCATTGTTGGCTCTCCAAGGTGGCTTAGGCCCCAAAACTATGCCAGCACCATTGGATGTGTGGTCAATTAACCACAGATCAAGGAACCCCCGAGCAACCTCTGTAGGAACAAGGGCTCCATGGATGTGGAGTAGCTACAGTAGCCGCTTCTTAATAAATCTGTATAGGAAGCTACAGATTAAGAAGGATGACTCTAATGAGGCGCAGTTGGTTAACTTCTTCCCAAGCCATCAGTATGGTTGATGGACATACAACCACCGATATACAGAAGGAAAGTGCCTACACTACTCATAGTAACCAGTCCGATGAGTATATGAACTTTTATATATGGCTGCTAGATAATAGACTTGTCTTAACAATTGCCAGAGACAGCCCATGGTTGAGTGAGCCGCATCCAGCTAAAAGAGGAGATTGTGCGAGTCGGCTCATGATTAAGATTATATTGATCTCCTGAGCCAGTGGGAAAGGTGTCGCTCATTCACCCAGCGCTTGTTCGATATCAGTCAATATAATCTTCTGTGTATTACACACCTCGCTGAACAGAGGAAATTGTATCACTCTTCATGAACAGGTTCTGTTACTATAGGTCAGCCAGTACACGACATTCCTGCGCACTACATGCACCACCAGACAGCTAAGGAAAACCAGTATTGACTCCGTATGGTAATTCTGAAGGTGTTATTTTATTTATCAAGCTCTACAGACTCCATCTTTCTTCCTACTCTTAAAGTAGACTACTCAGTAATTTAAACGGGACTGTGTCCTTAAAAAAAAATAGCAGGAAGGTATTTTGTTATAGAAGAGATACAGTATACTATGTATCAGTGGTTTCTCAACTATGCCCCATGGGCCAGATGTGGCCCCCTGCTTACCTTTATCTTGCCCTTGGGGCACTATTCCTCCTACTGACACCAACTATTGATTGCACCAATACCAATGATCATTCCTTGCAATGATAGGGCACTATTCCTCCCATGATACCAAGGATGGGACACTATTCCTCCCATGATACCAGCAATGGATATATAGATACAGTATACTATGTATCAGTGGTCTCTCAACTGTGGCCCCCTGCTTACCTTTATCTTGCTCTTAGGGCACTATTCCTCCTACTGACACCAACTATTGATTGCACCAATACCAATGATCATTCCTCACAATGATAGGGCACTATTCCTCCTATGATACCAAGGATGGGGCACTAGTCCTCCCATGATACCAAAGATGGGGCACTATTCCTCCCATGATACCAAGGATGGGGGATGGGGCATTATTCCTTTCATGATACAAGCAACGGGGTACTATTCCTCCCATGATGCCAATGATGGGGTACTATGGGGAGCAAAGCCCTTAAGGGATTAAGAGAGGTATGGACTCCAGAGAGAGAGAGATCATTTTGCCCCTTCTCCAAATCATTAGTAAGACCTCATCTGGCATTAGGGTTGTCACCTCATCCCTTTAAACCTGAACACATAGACCCCTTTCACACCACACCGCACCGCACCTTGCGTCGGCGGTAAAACGCTGCTATTTTTAGCGGCGTTTTACCGCCGGATTTGCGTCGCATTTCGGCGCTAGCGAGGCGCTTTTACCCCCGCTAGCGGCCGCAAAAGGGTTAAAACCGCCGGCAATATGCCGCAATAGAGGCGTTTTGCCGGCGGCATTACAGCGCTGCCCCATTGATTTCAATGGGCAGCAGCGGTGGAGGAGCGGTAAACACACCGCTCCTTCACCGCTCCAAAGAAGCTGCTGGCAGGACTTTTTTCTGACGTCCTGCCAGCGCACCGCTGTCGTGTGAAAGCCCTCGGGGCTTTCACACTACACACAATGGTGCAGCTTCTTTAGGGCGTTTTGCAGGCGCTATTTCTAACGCTATAGCGCCTGCAAAATGCCCTGGTGTGAAAGGGGTCATATGAATTACACAGATTCAGAGGCTAATTTAATGCAGATAAAGCACTAAGTGAGTTTAATTATCACCTTAATCAGCCAAAGAACCTGTGTAATTAATATGTGTTTGGGTTTAAAGGGATGAGGTGGCAACTCTATCTGGAATATGCAGTTCAGTTTTGGGCACCAGTTCTCAAAAAGGATATCGGGGAACTGGAGAAAGTGCAGAGAAGGGCAACCAGACTTATAAAGCCCCATACACACTATCAGATTGTCTGCTGATTTTTTCCTTCAGGTTTACCAAAACCATGTAGTAGAAGGGCCTGCCTGATTGCATACACATTGAAACCCCTAAGGTTTGACCTCATATTATATGGTTTTGGTAAATCTGATGGAAAAAATCAGCAGAAAATCTGATAGTGTGTATGGGGCTTAAGAGGCATTGAGGAGCTCAGCTATGAGTAATGATTGGAGGAACTGAATTTATTCTCTCTTGAGAAGAGGAGATTAAGGGGGATATGATCAACATGTACAAATATATAAGGGATCCATATACAGTGCCTTGCGAAAGTATTCGGCCCCCTTGAACTTTTCAACCTTTTGCCACATTTCAGGCTTCAAACAAAGATATAAAATTTTAATTTTTTGTGAAGAATCACCAACAAGTGGGACACAATTGTGAAGTGGAACGAAATCTATTGGATAATTTAAACTTTTTTAGCAAATAAACTGAAAAGTGGTGCGTGCAAAATTATTCGGCCCCTTTACTTTCAGTGCAGCAAACTCACTCCAGAAGTTCAGCGAGGATCTCTGAATGATCCAATGTTGTCCTAAATGACTGATGGTGATAAATAGAATCCACCTGTGTGTAATCAAGTCTCTGTATAAATGCACCTGCTCTGTGATAGTCTCAGGGTTCTGTTGAAAGCGCAGAGAGCATCATGAAGACCAAGGAACACACCAGGCAGGTCCGTAATACTGTTGTGGAGAAGTTTAAAGCCGGATTTGGATACAAAAAGATTTCCCAAGCTTTAAACATCCCAAGGAGCACTGTGCAAGCGATCATTTTGAAATGGAAGGAGTATCAGACCACTGCAACTCTACCAAGACCTGGCCGTCCCTCTAAACTTTCAGCTCAGACAAGGAGAAGACTGATCAGAGATGCAGCCAAGAGGCCCATGATCACTCTGGATGAACTGCAGAGAACTACAGCTGAGGTGGGAGAGTCTGTCCATAGGACAACAATCAGTCGTACACTGCACAAATCTGGCCTTTATGGAAGAGTGGCAAGAAAAAAGCAATTTCTCAAAGATATCCATAAAAAGTCTCGTCTAAAGTTTGCCACAAGCCACCTGGAGACACACCAAACATGTGGAAGAAGGTGCTCTGCTCAGATGAAACCAAAATCAAACTTTTTGCCCACAATGCAAAACGATATGTTTGGCGTAAAAGCAACACAGCTCATCACCCTCAACACACCATCCCCACTGTCAAACATGGTGGTGGCAGCATCATGGTTTGGGCCTGATTTTCTTCAGCAGGGACAGGGAAGATGGTTAAAATTGAGGGGAAGATGGATGCAGCCAAATACAGGACCATTCTGGATGAAAACCTGTTGGAGTCTGCAAAAGACCTGAAACTGGGACGGAGATTTATCTTCCAACAAGACAATGATCCCAAACATACAGCAAAATCTACAAAGGAATGGTTCACAAATAAACGTATCCAGGTGTTAGAATGGCCAAGTCAAAGTCCAGACCTGAATCCAATCGAGAATCTGTGGAAAGAGCTGAAAACTGCTGTTCACAAACGCTCTCCATCCAACCTCACTGAGCTCGAGCTGTTTTGCAAGGAAGAATGGGCAAGAATTTCAGTCTCTCGATGTGCAAAACTGATAGAGACATACCCCAAGCGACTTGCAGCTGTAATCGCAGCAAAAGGTGGCTCTACAAAGTATTAACGCAAGGGGGCCGAATAATTTTGCACGCCCCACTTTTCATTTTTTTATTAGTTAAAAAAGTTTCAAAAATCCAATAGATTTCGTTCCACTTCACAATTGTGTCCCACTTGTTGGTGATTCTTCACAAAAAATAAAAATTTTATATCTTTATGTTTGAAGCCTGAAATGTGGCAAAAGGTTGAAAAGTTCAAGGGGGCCGAATACTTTCGCAAGGCGCTGTAGTGATCTTGGTGTTGAGTTATTCACTTTAAGGTCATCACAGAGGACAAGGGGGCACTCTTTACATCTAGAGGAAAAAAAATGTCATCTCCAAATACAGAAAGGTTTCTTCACAGTAAGAGCTGTGAAAATGTGGAATAGACTCCCTCCAGAGGTGGTTCTGTCCAGCTCAGTAGATTGCTTTAAAAAAGGCCTGGATTATTTCTTAAATGTATATAATATAACTGGGTACTGACATTTATAGGTAAAGTTGATCCGGGGAAAATACGATTGCCTCTCGGGGGATAGGGAAGGAATTTTTTCCCCTGCTGTAGCAAATTGGATCATGCTTTGATGGGGTTTTTCACCTTCCTCTGGATCAACTGTGGGTGAAGGATTGTGTATATGGGATTGTATTTTATTTATTTTTAGGTTGTACTAGATGGACTTGTGTCTTTTTTTCAACCTGATTATGTAACTATGTATTCCTCCCATAATACCAACAATGGGGTACTAGTTCTCTCATGATACCAAAGATGGGGTACTATTACTCCCATGATACCAATAATGGGGCACTATTCTTCCCATCAATTGTGGCCCATCCATTAGGGGCGCCCAGGTGCCACCCCCTCTATCCAGGCCACCCCCTATATGAAAAGGTAGAGCTCATACTATGAATGAATCAATCCATGGCCGCTGCGGCCACCCCCTATTCATGCGTCCGGCCCCTTTCAGGATGCCAGGCATGTCAATTACAGCGGGGGGGGTGTTTCTTTTTAAACACCTGATTGGAGCCATAGGCTCTAATAGGCTTTTACAAATGGTGGGCTCGTGATGCAGAGCATTGCGGCATGAGCCAACCCAGGTGTTATAACAGGGAATTAATATTCGCTATTGAAACACTGATCCTCAATCCGTCCAATCAGAAGCAGGTCCGAGACCCGTTTTCCGATTAGCCAAAAAGAAAAAAGAGTCCCATTTGGCCGAGGTGGAAGGAGGAAACAAAAGCCACTGCAATGCACGTGGAGAGTAGGGGAAGGAAAAGCTGCTGCCGGGTCTGAGCTGGGGAAGCCACCGGTGAAGCCTGGGAGAAGGGCTGCCCACCATAGATGAGTTAAGTGCTCCAGACCTGACCAACCGAACGGGGGGGGGGGGGGGTGTTACTGTTTGCCACCCCCCCAAAAAATTACCACCAGCCGCCAATGCCTCCCATGATACCAATGATGGGGTACTATACCTCCCATGATACCAACAATGGGGCACTATTCCTCCCATAATACCAACGATGGGTTACTATTCCTCCCATTGACACCAAAAACTGTCACTACAGCTCGCACCAATACCAACGATGGGGCACTATTCCTCCCATGATACCCACAATGGGGCACTTTTCCTCCCACCGATATATAAAATTGGCACTTTTGCTCATACCAATAACAATGATCACTATTTCTTTTCTAGGCTCTATGTAATTTTCTTACTTGCACTGCAAAATTATGAAGCATTGATTAATCCTACTAATGCCAGGGTATTTTCTACTCCCAATGGCCTCAGTGCGGGCCCCCCTGAAGTCTGAACGACAGTAATCTGGCTCTTTGTTTAGAAAGTTTGGAGACCCCTGCTATATATCTTCTGCAATAAAGGCTTCCTACCTTCCTCCTCACAATCTTCTATTTACACCGCACACTGAAGTGCCCTATGTACAGCTCAGTCTACAATTCCAGCATCTGCCAGGTGTCTGGAGGTATTAACTCCAGTGCCCATGTGCGAGAGTTATGTCATCCCGCACTGACCAATCAATGCAGTGTAAGACCTCACACCCTGAAGAAGCTGGGAAGATGTCCGTTCTGAGGAGTAGGCTCGCTGATGTCACCTCGCTGGAGCGCAGGTATTTGCAAACTTTTGTTCCGCTTTAGCAAATCTCCAAAAAATTCATTCCTGACATGTCACAATATTCAGAAAAAGTATCTTTTTTTTTTTAAGCTCCACCTTTTATTATTAAAAAGCCGTCCCTGAGCTAAAGTACTTTGGTTCTATCTAGGCTGAGATGATGTCATTAGTCTGCTGCAGGCTGGAGGAAGCATTTCCTCAGTCTCCCCTTCCCCAATGATCAGACCACACATTGTAACTTTGTAGCAACAGGGGCTGATGTATGCCAGACATTTGTGAGCACAGCCAAGAACTGCACGACACCAGGATTTACATGATTGTGTCATTTCTGAGCTGCCCTCTCAATCCAGGAAGTAGATGGTGACCCTAGATGATGGCAAGGGGAGAGACATCAGCTCCCTAAGTGGTGTAGGGAATGGAAGCAAAGGATGCCTTTTCCAGTTCATTACACATTGGGTGGGTTGCAAATATCCACCAAACAGACCAAATTTCTAATTATGCTCCACCAGTTCAGACTTGGAAGTGGTTCTCTGATATTCCCTGATTAATATATGACTCTACCATCATCCACCTAAATCTAAAAGTTCACCCACCCTACAAATCGGTCATTCTCTACAAGGCTTCTATGGAACCCTAGCTGACTGACCTCCAATTTGGCGGTGCCTTCACAGTATCAGTGCCTTCATAGTTCTAGTGCCAACAACAGTGCCTTCACAGTACCAGTGCCTTCATAGTTCTAGTGCCAACAACAGTGCCTTCATAGTACCTGTGCCTTCAGAGTCCCAGTGCCAACATCAGTGCCTTCATAGTACCAGTGTTTTCATAGGTCTAGTGCCAACACCAGCACCTTCATAGTTCTTCTACCAACCCCGATGCCTTCATGGTATCTGTGTCTTCAGAGTTCCACTGCCAACATTAGTGCCTTCATAATTCCTGTGCCTTCATAGTTTCACTGCCAACACCAGTGCCTTCATAGTTCTACAACCAACATCAGTGCCTTCATAGTACCAGTGCCTTTAAAGTTCTACTACCAACAACAGTGCCTTCATAGTTCTACTACCAACACCAGTGCCTTCATAGTACCAGTGCCTTCATAGTTCTACTACCAACAACAGTGCCTTCATAGTTCTACTACCAACACCAGTGCCTTCATAGTACCAGTGCCTTCATAGTTCTACTACCAACAACAGTGCCTTCATAGTTCTACTATCAACAACAGTGCCTTCATAGTACCAGTGTCTGCCTAGTTTCAGTGCCAGCAACAGTGCCCTCATAGTACCAGTGCCTTCACAATAACAGTGCCAACTGCATGACATTGATGATCTTGTTTAGCTATTTGTAGAGGTGGCATGCTTCCCACTAGGCACCGAAGTAAAGGGCATTATTCCCATCAATCTAAAATAAACTGGTTTTAGCATTCATTTGATATCATAATCACTTGAATCAATGGTTCTTCTGGAGTTAAAGGCTGAGAAAGGCTGCTTTACCCCCCCCCCCCCCCCATAGGGTAGACTGCCATGAAGGTATCTATTATGCCTTGTCGGTGCAAGGGTCATTGTTGAGCTGCAAAGTGTGACTAGCTTCAGCAGGAAAAGCAGAGGATGCTGCAAATGTCTGTTATATCAAAGAGAACCTGTCATGGGAGTAGTATTTACACTTTAGCAGACCCCCTGATGAAAATGCTATCAGCCTGACATACTAAGCCTCTGGCTTCTCTGGGCCCCCCGGGGGTCTCACTCTGTTCTGGACTTATGAAGCATGAAATCTAGGTCAGTAATCTGCAGGTTAATAATCCTCTGGAAGGGGAGTCATTCATATGTGCCTAGAGCCCCTAAACGCATCTTCTCTATTATCTGTACTATAGAAGAGCTCCAGTCTGTCTGTGGAAATGTCTGGGTATTCTACGCCTCATCTGCAGGATACTAGAGGTCTCTCCGCTACATTGTCTACTTCTCTTCAAGCTTTTACCCTTAACGGAAATAAATTTCTGATGAAAAATGTTATAACACAGCCATTAAATTGCTGCGACTCTGATCTCTCCTCAATTCCTTTTGTTGCTGCTGTTGCTGTGTTCTTATAAGTAATTTGATTTGCACGACGTCTATCAAAAGACCTGCTCCGGCAATAAAACCGGCAGAGCCTATGAATTATTAAACTATATTGAGATTCTTATGTAGCACACAGAATTGCTCACTGAAGCTGAATAGGAAGCCAGCAACTCTTAGCATGGAGAACTACAAGTCTCAGCTTGATGGTGCGGGATATATTAAAGAGCAGCGGTCCCAGCTGAGAAGTAATGCAAGGATCTGAATGTTTTGTTCTAAATTGATATATTTAAGTAGGCTCACTTATAAAAGATTTTAATTTCCACCTTAATTTTTTTTTTTTTTTACATTGTGGTAGTTGTGTGCTCTACTACAATGTGTAGCAAAGCACGTTAGCAATGGTAGATGTACGTTGCAGAGCAAAGCAATGCACATTAGTGCGTTGTGGTGCATAGACCAAAAGATGGTGTGGGCACCAGTTTCTGGCAGTGTACCCAAGCGCAACTTAATGCATTGCCAGGTGTTGTATGTAAAGGAGCATTGGCTTGCCGTTCAAATGAATGACACTGTGTTGCAACAATGCATGTAACATGCATAACTCCCAACTGTCCCCAATTTTGAGGGACTGTCCCTGATTCAGAACAAAGTACCTCTGTCCCACTTTCCTCCTCATTTGTCCCTCATTTTGGTCTGTTCAATATAGTTGTATATAAAATGCACTATTTATCTTTGAAAAGGTGTTTCCCAGTGCTAAACCTTTCATCCAATTTCTAAATTGCTGCATTTGTACATTTCAAAATCCAATATAAAGGAACAATAGTGATAATAAAGCACATGTGGGTTTAGCTAAACCTTTTTTTCCCCCCATATAATTCTCCTTTCAGGGGGCGTGGCAAGGGGTGTGTCCTATGCCTGCATACCTTTGCTAATAGGTGTCCCTCCTTCCCATCTCAAAAAGTTGGGAGGTATGAAAATGTATTGCTGCACATTACTGCAACATCACAAGCAAACAAACATTTCCCAGCACACTTACCAGCTAGCCTGCAAAAAAACAAAAAACAAATGGCCCCTGTCCAACAATCCACATTAAAAACAGAGGGTTTCATTTTCACACATTTGACAATGTATGTATAGACATAGCTCCCTGATTTTGTGGGACTGTCCCTGATTTGGAGCAATGTCCCTCTGTCCCTCATTTGTCCCTCATTTTGGTCTGATCCATATAGATGTATATAAAATGTACTTTTTATCTATCAAAAAGTGTTTCCCAGAGCTAAACCTTTCATCTGATTTCTAAATTGCTGTATTTGTAAATTCCAAAAGCCAATATAAAGGAACAGTAGTGGTAAAAAAAAAAGCACTTGTGGGTTTAACCAATCTTGTTTTTATGTACAATTCTCCTTTAAGAGGGGGGGGCAAGGGGTGTGGCCTATGCCTGCATACTTTTGCTGATGGGTGTTCCTCATTCCCATCTCAAAAAGTTGGGAGGTATGTGTTTAGACCACAGTGCCCCGCCAAGGCTCCTCTGTATACTGCGGTCTAAACTCTATTGTTTTAAGAGTTGGAGAAGTGGATGGATTAACCTCTTGCCTACTGGGCTATAGCCAAATGACAACTACAGCGTGGCCAGTAAGTTCTGGTAGGGCATCATGTGATGCCTGCCACGTGGGCGACAAGCTCTGTCCAATCACAGCTGATCACAATGTAAAGACAAGCCAGTTATCGGCATTCCTCTCCTCATGCTGACAGCGTGAGGAGAGCTGATAACCGGCTTGTGTGAAAGGGACATCTACACTGATAATCAGTTCCCTGAGCAGTTCCAACAGTCTCCACCAGTGCTGCCCATCAGTGCTCCTCATCAGTGCTGCCTATCCCCTACGAGCCACACAAAAAGATTGGAAGAAAAGTGGTTTAAATCTTAAAGGGGGTGTAAAGTCAGTTTTAACATTTTCCCCGAACAACGGTCTGTTGTCGGATTTTCGGATCGTGTGTACACAAGTCCTAACACTGATGGAATTATAGCAAACTAATTTTCAAAGACTTTTTTTTTTCTAGTAAAACACATAGCCATGTATTATTCTCCACAATTTTTTTTATTGTGTATTAAAAAAAAAGAAAACAAATGACATTTAGACATGCCATCTGCCAATGGAACTTAACCAAAAAGTACATTCTATACATCCAAAAATATAGAAAATATACCAAATCAAATCATTATTTAACCAAAAAATAAAATAAAAGCCTCATGCATGTGTCCTGCTTCTTAATATAGGGGGTCAACAATTCCAAGAGTTGGTGAACGCAGGGGTCCGTCATCCGGAGATAATTCCGAAAATCATCTGGATTATTCTCCTGGAGCTCCCGCAGCAAAGGCATATGACATAATTAATCATGATTAACCACTTGCCGACCGCCGCACGACGATGTACGTCGACAGAATGGCACGGGCAGGCATAAGGGCTTACATGTATGTCCTTGCCTGCCCGCGGGTCGGGGGCCCGATCGGGCCCCCGCCCGGTGCCTGCGGCGGTCGGTATTCGTTCGGGAGCGATCCCGGACGAGGGGACGGCCATTCATTCATGGCCACCCCCTCGCGATCGCTCCCGACGAATGAAAATGTCCCGTGACATCACTTCCTCTCCTGTAATGTAAACACAGGAGAGGAAGTGATGTATTCTCTCCTCCGTGTCGGTATTTTTCGTTCCGGCACCGAGGAGAGAGCATCGGTGAGTTGCACAAGCACTACACTACACAGTAGAACATGCCAGGCACACTCACACCCCCCCTTTACCCCCCGATCACCCCCCAATTACCCCTGCCCCCCCCCAGTCACAGTGACACCAATTGCATTTTTTATTTTTTTTGCATTGGTGTCATTTGTGACTGTAATAACTGTTAGGGCAGTTAGGGTTAGCCCCCTTTAGTTCTAATGTGCCCCCCTAACCCCCCCAATAAAGGTTTAACCCCGTGATCACCCCCCCTCGCCAGTGTCACTAAGGCTGGGTTCACATTGCAGCGGTTTATGAGAACGAATGTGATTCGCACCGCACTGCAGTGCAAATCACATCCGATCTCTGTGCGATTCGAGTTCAGCCATACAGATAGTATGGCTGAATTCGTGTCGCACCCGCCGCACCCGCCGCACCCGCCGCAAATTCGCACGGGACCCTTTTTTTGGCCCGCAGCAGAATCGGATCGCATGGGTGTTCACACCATGCGATCCGAGTTTGCAGATCGCACTGCGATATGCGAACTGATCTGGGGGTGTCATTAACATTTCACTGACACTCCCAGCAGTTCGCATAGGGCAGTGTGAACTGCCGCCGGGAGGCATGCGATGCGGGAACCCGCCGCGGATTCATGGCGTTCCCGCATCGCTCCAGTGTGAACCCAGCCTAATAAGCGATCATTTTTCTGATCGCTGTATTAGTGTCACAGGTGACGCTAGTTAGGCAGGTAGGTATTTAGGTTCGCCGCAGCTTTTTATAGCGCCAGGGACCCCCATATACTACCGCATAAAGCCCCCTGATTTCCCCCTAGTTAACCCTTTCACCAGTGATCACCATATAACTGTTACAGGTGACGCTGGTTGGTTAGTTATTTTTTTATAGTTTCAGGGCACCCGCCATTTATTACCTAATAAAGGTTTAACCCCCTGATCACCCGGCGGGTGTCATTTGTGACTGTAATAACTGTTAGGGCAGTTAGGGTTAGCCCCCTTTAGTTCTAAGGTACCCCCCTAACCCCCCCAATAAAGGTTTAACCCCGTGATCACCCCCCGTCGCCAGTGTCACTAAGGCTGGGTTCACATTGCAGCGGTTTATGAGAACGGATGTGATTCGCACCGCACTGCAGTGCAAATCACATCCGATCTCTGTGCGATTCGAGTTCAGCCATACAGATAGTATGGCTGAATTCGTGTCGCACCCGCCGCACCCGCCGCAAACTCGCACGGGACCCTTTTTTTGGTCCGCAGCAGAATCGGATCGCATGGGTGTTCACACCATGCGATCCGAGTTTGCAGATCGCACTGCGATATGCGAACTGATCTGGGGGTGTCATTAACATTTCACTGACACTCCCAGCAGTTCGCATAGGGCAGTGTGAACTGCCGCCGGGAGGCATGTGATGCGGGAACCCGCCGCGCATTTGTGGCGTTCCCACATCGCTCCAGTGTGAACCCAGCCTGATAAGCGATCGTTTTTCTGATCACTGTATTAGTGTCACAGGTGACGCTAGTTAGGCAGGTAGGTATTTAGGTTCGCCGCAGCTTTTTATAGCACCAGGGACCCCCATATACTACCGCATAAAGCCCCCTGATTGCCCCCTAGTTAACCCTTTCACCAGTGATCACCATATAACTGTTACAGGTGACGCTGGTTGGTTAGTTATTTTTTTTTTATAGTTTCAGGGCACCCGCCATTTATTACCTAGTCTCACTAGTGTACCCCTAAATTTAGGGGTGTCTACTTTCCAAAATGGGGTCATTTGGGGGGGGTTTGTGCCATCTTGGCATTTTATGGCCTTCAAAACTGTAACGCCCTTAGAAAGCCTGAAGGCGGTGCTTGGTTTTCGGGGCCCCGTACGCGGCTAGGCTCCCAAAAAGTCCCACATATGTGGTATCCCCGTACTCAGGAGAAGCAGCAGAATTTATTTTGGGGTGTCATTTCACATATGCCCATGGCATGCGTGAGCAATATATCATTTAGTGACAACTTTGTGAAAAAAAAAAAAAAAAAGTTTGTAATTTTCCCGCAACTTGTGGCAAAATATAAAATATTCCATGGACTCAACATGCCTCTCAGCAAATAGCTTGGGGTGTCTACTTTCTAAAATGGGGTCATTTGTGGGGGTTTTGTGCCATCTTGGCATTTTATGGCCTTCAAAACTAATAGGTAGTGAGGAGTGAAGTCAAATATTTACGCCCTTAGAAAACCTGAAGGGGGTTCTTGGTTTTCGGGGCCCCGTACGTGGCTAGGCTCCCAAAAAGTCCCACATATGTGGTATCCCCATACTCAGGAGAAGCAGCAGAATTTATTTTGGGGTGTCATTTCACATATGCCCATAGCATGTGTGAGCAATATATCATTTAGTGACAACTTTGTGAAAAAAAAATAAAAAAAAATTAAAGTTTGTAATTTTCCCGCAACTTGTGGCAAAATATAAAATATTCCATGGACTCAAAATGCCTCTCAGCAAATAGCTTGGGGTGTCTACTTTCTAAAATGGGGTCATTTGTGGGGGTTTTGTGCCATTTTGGCATTTTATGGCCTTCAAAACTGTAATAGGTAGTGAGAAGTGAAATCAAAAATTTACGCCCTTAGAAAGCCTGAAGGCGGTGCTTGGTTTTCGGGGCCCCGTACGCGGCTAGGCTCCCAAAAAGTCCCACATATGTGGTATCCCCGTACTCAGGAGAAGCAGCAGAATTTATTTTGGGGTGTCATTTCACATATGCCCATAGCATGTGTGAGCAATATATCATTTAGTGACAACTTTGTGTAAAAAAAAAAAAAAAAAATTTTTTTGTCATTATTCAATCGCTTGAGGCAAAAAAATAAAATATTCAATGGGCTCAACATGCCACTTATCAATTTCCTTAGGGTGTCTACTTTCCAAAATGGGGTCATTTGGGGGGGTTTTGTACTGCCCTGCCATTTTAGCACCTCAAGAAATGAGATAGGCAGTCGTAAACTAAAAGCTGCGTAAATTCCAGAAAACGTACCTTAGTTTGTAGATGTGACAACTTTTGCGCAAACCAATAAATATACAATTATTGACTTTTTTTTTACCAAAGACATGTGGCTGAATACATTTTGGCCTAAATGTATGACTAAAATTGAGTTTATTGGATTTTTCTAATAACAAAAAGTAGAAAATATCATTTTTTTTCAAAATTTGCGGTCTTTTTACGTTTATATCGCAAAAAATAAAAATCGCAGAGGCAATCAAATACCATCAAAAGAAAGCTCTATTTGTGGGAAGAAAAGGACGCAAATTTTGTTTGGGTACAACATTGCATGACCGCGCAATTACCAGTTAAAGCAGCGCAGTGCCAAATTGTAAAAAGACCTCTGGTCATTTACCAGCAAAATGGTCCGGTCTGAAGGTGGTTAATAAAGCAACCAATTTTTGGTCGAAGAAATCCTCCTCCTCCTGTTCCTGGACTGGACTTGGGTAAAAGCAATAACTCCAAGGCCAATAGTAAATAACTTGTTATCTCCTCTGATTCTGCAACATGTCTGGTTGACGAACGGCCGTTCAGAAACAAATTGAAAAGTGCAAACTGAAAAGCGCGAATCAACACTCACCAAATTTCTACTTACACAAAATTAGCAGAAGGAGTCCAAAGGGTGGTGCTAAAGAGCTGAGAAACCATGTAGTACATCACTACGGTCGTGTTTGTTGGCCGACAATTCCTTGCCATTTGTATGCAAGACAAGTTCCTGGCCAACGCCCTTCGGACAAAAGTCCGAGGTTTTGTCTGTGGAAAATCTGATCGCGTGTACAAGGCTTAAGGCTCCATTCAGGTCTTTGCATTACAGCAATGCATATTAAACATACAAAATGTAGTGAGGTGCATTGCAGTGCCATTCATTTTGAATGGCATCCCAATACATTTAGCTAATACACATGCATTTTAAAAACACATCTGCATGCTGTGGTTTAAAAGAAAAGAAAAATACTGTAAAAGGGGGGGACTTGCGCGCTGCTATGTATATTTAAAAGATAATTAGCTATTAAACATCAACACACACATCATGTGAGGGGGTTGTGTGTGAAATAGAGCTCGAAAAACAATCAACGTGAACAGCTGCAACCACTAGAAGTGTACTCAAACTCACTACATGACAAATAAAAAGAAAGGGGGTAATTGTGCGCTTATTCAATAACACAAAAAACAAGCGAGAAAGCAAAGACTGCAAAAAAACACACTGAAAAAATTATCCAAGTAGGAAAAATAGAGACAAGTATCAGCTCATAAATAGAAAAATAAATGACTAATGGCGCGTACACACGAGCGGACTTTCAGGAAGAAAAGGTAAGACGGTCTTCCCGACGGACTTCCGAATGAACGGACTTGCGCACACACGAACGTGATGACGTACGACGGGACTAGAAAAGTAAGTTCAATAGCCAATGGCTGCCCTTGCATCGTATTTGGTCCGTCGGACCAGCACACAAACGAACGGTTTTCCCGATAGAAATTGAGTCCGTCGGACAGATTTGAAACATGTTCTATTTCTAGGTCCGTCTCATTTTTTTTTTAAGAAAAAGGCCAGATGAAGCCCACACACGATCGTACTATCCGACGGAATGGTTACGTCAGACCTTTTCTGCCGGAAAGTCCGGTCGTGTGTATGCGGCATAATAGATCTGTAACTTGATAGAAGGAAAAACAAAAACATCAATCCAGCATCGATCGGAAAAGTTTATAGATTGGCCGCTCACCTCCAGGAATGACCAAAAGGTCAGACAAGGCTCATCAGAATCCTGCTGATGGATCTGCGGAGAAAAACTTTCCGGTCCCAGGCCAAGACATAATGTTGGATATGGTCCTGGCATCAAAACATCATCATCAAACGTTTCCACGGATAAATACGCTTAAAAAAAGGACTGCTTCTCATGGAAAGATCAGTTGCCTAAATCAAGTTCCCCACCAGATCCTGCTGAACTGCCTGAAGTCAGAAGATCCAATTGGACTACAAAGGGAATATCCACCCTTCAAACTGTCATACACTGTAAAAAAAACGCACAGCCCATACTTGAACCAACATCCTGGATCTCACCCAGCTTTAGTCGCCGTACCTCCGCTCTTTATGGTGTTCACCCAGAACATTGGCTCTTCAGTGCGGACAACTTCTCTCTAGTGCCACTCTGGCCTTAATCCTCAGGCCCTTCACTCGACTCTTGGAGACACACCGGGGTTTTCGTAATAGTAAACCGGCAGAGATGACATGACATCACTTCCAGTTTACTCAGAAACCATCGACACCAGTTTTTAAAAATCAAAAGCATTCAAAAAATGCAGATCCTGGTTTTATGAATGTTTTTAACCACTTCAATACAGGGCATTTTCACCCCCTTCCTGCCCAGGCCAATTTCCAGCGCTGTTGCATTTTGAATGACAATTGCGCGGTCATGCAACACTGTATTCATATGACATTTTTATCTTTTTTTCCCCTCTACAAATAGAGCTTTCTTTTGGTGGTATTTGATCACCTCTGCGTTTTTTTTTTGTTTGTTTTTTTTTTGCGCTATAAACAAAAGAAGTGACAAGTTTGAAAAAAAAACACAATATTTTTTACTTTTTGCTATAATAAATATCCCAATTTCTTTAAAAAAATATATATTTTTTCCCTCAGTTTAGGTCAATATGTATTCTGCATATTTTTAGTAAAAAAATATCAAAAAGTGTATATTGATTGGTTTGCGCAAAAGTTATAGCGTCTACAAAATAGGGGATAGATTTATGGCATTTTTATTTATTTATTTATTTTTTTTACTAGTAATGGCGATGATCTGCGATTTTTAGTGGGACTGCCACATTGCGGCGGACAGATCAGACACTTTTGACACTTTTTTGGGATCAGTGACAGTATTACACCAATCAGTGCTATAAAAATGCACCGATTACTGTAAAAATGTCACTGGCAGGGAAGGGGTTAACACCAGGAGGCGATCAAGGGGTTAAATGTGTTACCTAGGGAGTGATTCTGACTGTGGGGGGAGGGGACTCACAAGGAGAGGAGACTGATCAGTGTTCCTATGTACTGGGAACACACTATCGGCCTCCTGTCCCCTGACAGAACGTGGATCTGTGTGTTTACACACACAGATCCATGGTCCTGCTCTGTTATCGGGCAATCGCGGATGAGTGACGCAGCAGGGGCGCACGCCCCCTAGACGGCCTAAAAGCCCAAGACGTCATATGACGCATGCCCAGGATGAGAGATCCCTCCTGCAGACGTCATATTACTATGGGCGGGGTATGAAGTGTTAAGAGCAGAGGAGGGATTTGGGGGTCTTATAGACCCCCCGATCCCTCCATAAAGAGTACCTGTCACAAGGATGTTTACATTCCTTGTGACAGCAATAAAAGCAACATTGTAAAAAAATAAATAAAATAATAATAAATAAAAATGAACGTGCCCCTGTCCTCCCGTGTGCACAAAGGCAAATGCACATGTCGGTCCTACACTCACACAAACAACGATCGTCCCACGAATGTGAGGTATCACCACGAATGTCAGATCGTGGGCAGTTATTTCTCTATTTGGCACTTGGAGAATCAAGTCTCAGGGTCTGATGAGGAAGCTGCAACTGTTCGCTGTGAGTGGCTGCAGCTTCCCCATCAGACCCTGAGACGAGTGCAGTATACCGTGGTGGGAGTGGGACAAATTTAGATGGAGGGGGGCACATGATTTTATTCTTGTCTAGGGCAGCACAAAATACACCCTCCCCCCCCCCCCACAAGGCCAGGTGACGATCCAGACTTTTATGTTGAGTTATTGCAAGTGTCAGAATGTATCTAAATTCTGCTGCTTACCAGTCTTTAGATGTGGTGGCTGCATTTGTTTTTTTGTTTAAGCTCCTTCTCTTTATTTTCACCCGGCAATCCAGCCAGTAACACATCTCCTGTCCTAGGGTGGCAACGCTCATTCATTGTACTCTATCTATGGAGGAGCAGTGCTGTCCCCCTGGAGCAAGTAGTGTGGTAAGACTACAGAACACCTCTCACTGTCATCATTACAACATTGTGGGAAACAGTGGCGGATGCTCATTAGGGGCACAGGGGCGCCACCCCCGTAATCCATGTGCCTGGCTCCTAATCTACATGCAGGGCACTGGACGCATGGATTCCAATGGGAGTTTTTTTTTTTAAGCACATGATTAGAGCTGGATGCTCTAATTGGCTTCCAAAAAAGGTGGGCTCAAAAAGAGCACTCCCCCCCCCCCCCAGCCCAACCTGTTGTGTGACATTAGCAAATTATTTGCTAATGTCTTTCTCTTCCTCCTTCCAATCAGGAAGCGGGTCCTGAGACCCCATTGGCTGGGAGTCCGAAGACCCCACTGGCCAGGAGGAGAAGTGATGGCCAGGACATGGAGGAGACAGATCCCGGCTTTGCTTGGCTATCCGGCCAGCAGGCAAACACGCCAGCTGGTCACTCGGGTCTTCCGGTGGGGCTGGAGAGCCCGAGAGACCCGCGGAAGGCAGTGGGAGGGGGGTCGTCTCCTCTCTCTGATTGTAATAGCATTTGAGCAGCTAGAAAGCCATTCTGATTGCAATTTCAAAAAACAATACTGGGGTGATGCCTGCAGTGGTGAGCATCACCCCTGTATAACTACTGAAAGGACTGGAAGTGGTTAAAGAGCCAGCTCTGCCCTTCTGCCTGGGGGCAATGCCGACCCCCTTAAAAATGCCACCCAAGGGGAGGGGGTGTCTGACATTTGTTCTGTGCCTGACCTCACACACTGAAGCTGATTTATTAACCCCTTTACGACTGCGCAACACATGTGCAATAGGGCGGGTTTTAATGCCCACATGTATGTGTCACTGGGCAGCCAATTTTTATGTGCCAAGAGCATGCTTCCTGCACATTCCCAGCACAAAGACAGAGCTGTCAAAAACAGCAATCAGTCTGGGCTAAAAATCAGTAGCCAGCAGCATCGGCTTCCAATCATGATCCCCGATCCTTCCCACTTCCTGGGCGTTCTGAATAGTTTCAAGGGACTCCCAACCGCCCCGGATTCGCTGGAATTGTCCAGGGATTTCAAGTAAATCCCAGAGTCCCGTGAATCCAGGCTGAATCCCGCAGAGGAGCCCAGTCCTGGAACAAGTTTTGGAACTTGTTCACACCAGTCATTGTGCGCCGCACAGTCCACCCACCTCCCCCGTCCTCTTTACAGAATGGAGAAAGAAGAGGGGAGGCTAGATATGCTCAGCCTCCTCCCCATGTCCCCCTCTGTCCGCTAACAAACCCCACGTGCAGCCAATCCTGTGGCTGTGAAGGGGTTGTGTGGGAGAGAGTTTTGAAGCAGTGCATACAATGTCACTGCCTAAGCCTTGGGAGAGTGAAAGTCTGTGTCAATCTCTTCCTTCCTTCCATGTGCCATAGTGATACTTCCTGCCTTCCATGTACCACAATGATCCTTCCATGTGCTATAGTGATCCTTGCTGCCTTCCATGTACCACAGTGATCTTTCCTGCCTTCCATGTGCCATAGTAATCCTTCCTGCCTTTCATATGACATAGTGATCCTGCCTTCCATGTGCCATAGTGATCCCTCCTTCCTTTCTTCCATATACCATAGTGATCCTTCCCTCTCTCCAAGCTCTCTTCTTAAGGGTTGGTTCACACTGGAGACTCCAGTTTGTGGCACAACAATTAAATCGTATTTTATAGATATAAGGAAGCACAGGTTTTGTTTACCCACAGCCCTTAAGCCCCTCCCACTATCATGTTTGGCCTCACCCACCTTTTGCTGCAGAGCACGCTGCAGGTCACTGTCTCCCTGAAATGTCCCTCATCCTCAAGTAAAAAGTTGGGAGGTATTCAACCAGTGTAAGAGGAAAGTATACTTATAAAACAGATTGGGATTACTGTCAGGGTTGGACTCAGCCCTTCCTTCTCTGAGCTGGCCGCTCAGCTGTCAGCTAATTGCCAGCTCCAATCTCTCCACAGTGACTCAGCTGTCGATGATATCCTGCTCTTCAGTCCTGCCTACTTAAGCTGTCCAGTCCAGAGGAGCTCTGGTCAACATCACAGAATCTCCTGCGATCCTGTTTAACACTTGCTTTGCTGACATCCCTTCTGGCTCCTGATCCTGCTTGCTGTTTCACTACATTGATCCCTGACTTCTGGCTTGGCTGACTATCCGTTCCAGTTACTGAACTTTGACTATGTTTTGACTACGTTTAACTTTTTTTATTATTAAACAAGTAAGATTTAACTACACTTCTGACCTGATTTCATGGTTTCTGACAATTACTCATAGAGTTCTCCTAGACATCATTGATGTAAACATCATCATCTTGTGGCCGTCTGTTACATCAATACTGCTAGATTATGGAGTGAGGAGGGACATCTGCGGCTGGCAATTGTCACTTCCCCAGACCAGGGAGGAAGCAGAGGAGTCTGGAGTGGTGCTTAACAGATTGGTTGGTTGTTATGAATACAGCTTCACTAAGCTCAGGGACTATTCCCTTCAGATAAATAAAACATCTCTACTCAGGAGGGGTGGGGAAAACTTCACTAAAAGTCCTTCAAATTAAAAAGAACTAAAGAACAGCACAATCATAAAGTCATGTGAAAATGTAAGTACACCCCATGGAAAATGTGGACATTTTCAGGTAGGTTTTGCCCCATCATTACAAGAACATATTTTTCTATTCAGCACTGTGCTACTTTAACTGGCAATGGTGCAATCATGCAACGCTGTACCCAAATTATATTTATATATATTTTTTTTCCATAAAAATAGTTTTCTTTTGGGGGTATTTGATCACTACTGCTTTTTTGTGTTTGTTTTTTTATTATCTAAATGAAAAAAGACCAAAAATTCTCTTAAAAAACATAACTAAATAAAAATGTCATAAATTTAGGCAAAAAATTTATTCTGCTACATGTCTTTGGAAAAAAAATCCCAATAAGTGTATATAAATTCATTTGTGCAAACAGTGATCAGTGATAACACTGTACACTGACACTTTACTGGTGACACTGGCTGGGAAGGAGTTCAAGTGTTACTAAACTCACAAGAGTAAAATCAGTCTGTATATGCAGTAAAACATGCTTGTTATACTCACTGTGAAACCTAAAGGGTTAATCATCTGCATTGTGTAAAAGGACTGTTTGATCCTGTCTCCTCTGATCCTCTCTTCCTTGCACTGCCTCCCCAATATATTCCCTGATAATACATAGCAAGGGGACAAGATGCACATGCTCAGTTTGGTGTGTATTGCGAGAGAGGTTTTTCCTTGGGAGGGTGCATTTAATCAGCACATAGCCAATCAGCACTGTCCAGAGAGTGTCAGGGGTCCTGCATCCTAATAGGACAGCTCAGCGCAGAATGAAAACTCCTCCTACAGTTCATGTAAAGGCAGGCATCCCAATACTCTTGGTAATATACTGTATATCTGAAAATTGATAAATCCCGATGTACTGCTCTAATTTCTTGAGGCCTAAAAAAATGCCAGGACAGTACAAATACCCCCCAAATGCCCCTTTTGTAAAGTAGACAGTCTGAGGTATTTAGTAAGAGGTGCGACGCATTTTTCAACGTAATTTTTTATCACTTTTTTTGGAAAATGAAGAATAAAAATGTTTGTTTTTTTTTTTCATTTTTTACACACTGTCACCAGGGCAGTACAGCATCATCATATGACTGGTGTGGCGGTGATCAGGGACACTGACCGGTGACAGTATGTAAAAAAAAAAAAATACATTTTTCTTTTTAAATTTTTTAAAATATCTTTTTCTTTTCTTTTTACATACTGTGACCAGAGCAATACAGTGTTACCATAATAACACTACCACTGTAATTGATCAGGATTTTTTTTACATACTAGACTTGCTTATAGCAGTAAATTTCACTGCTATAAGCAACTGTTTACTGAATGACAGTGTGTAGACACTGTCTATTGTTGTAATTAGCTGTGATTTGTCACAGTTAATCACATGGTACAAATGGGCTGTGATTGGTCCTGTATGTACCATGTGATCACTGTGACCAATCACAGCTAGCAAAGAAAGTGTATACAATGAATAGCAATAAAGGAAGTTATTCATTGTTAACAAATGTCATGTGTTCTGGTGTGATTAATCACAGCGATTACATGGCACTGGCAGCGGGCTGGTATAGTGATCAGTCATCCCCTGTGTCTGGCGGACGCAGCAGGTGACAGACCGCACCGGAGTGCGGCTCGGAGCGGCCACACGAAGCCCATTCAGAACAATATGGTTCCTGTCCGTCCATCAGGCGCGGAGACAGTTAACCACTTGCCGACCGGGCCATAGCCAAAAGATGGCTACATCGCGGTCGGCGTCCATGGACGTCCTCCCAGAATGTAGCTCTCGCGTGCCCCTTGGGGCATGCTCCCGGAAATATCCTTGACCGCCAGATCCAGAAGACCCGATGCATCACAGATCATGATAAATGGGCGGTGGTAGCGGTTGTTTACCATGTGATCACTCTGTCAAGTGACGGAGCGATAACTTGTAAACAAACCGGCATCCTCCCTCTCCTCTCTGTACCGATCTGTACAGTGCAAGGGGAGAGGGGGAGAGATCATTTGTAGCATCGCTGTGGGCTTTTTTTTTACTGAATTTTAAGTGATTTATAGCACAAAAAAAAGCAGTGATTAAATACCACCAAAAGAAAGCTCTATTTGTGTGAAAAAAGGACAAAAATCACACTTCAAAGAATTGCATTTGATTTAAACAGGAATGCGGTGCGATTCTTGTCCGAATTGCATGCGATTTCCCCAACCGCTCACGTATGTGTGTGTGTGTGTGTGTATAGAAAGGGAATTAAGCGCCATCTAGTGGGGTAGTTTACAAAATGTTAGAACTCACAGTACATACCTGGCCACATGCAAAATAATCTACACAGGTGTCCCGGTCCGCCGATGATACCAAATCTCCACCGCTGGAGGTGCTCACAGGGCTGGAGGAGATGTAGAGATGGTCTGCCCCCCAAGCTGACATCAC
This sequence comes from Lithobates pipiens, assembly GCF_037356315.1. Taxonomy (NCBI): domain Eukaryota; kingdom Metazoa; phylum Chordata; class Amphibia; order Anura; family Ranidae; genus Lithobates; species Lithobates pipiens. The sequence continues at coordinate 24,061,979 of NW_027507686.1, forward strand.
TTCTGCCCTATACCCATGGGAACCGGAAACTTATCCTCCAGCCCTGTGAGCACCTCCAGCGGCCGTGATTTACTATCATCGGCAGACCGTACTATGTACTGTGAGTTCTAACATTTTTTAAACTGCCCACTAAATGGCACTTTTCAGTTCTATACACACACACACACACACACACACACACACACACACACGAGCAGTGGGCGAAATTGCATGCGATTGGGACAAAAATAGCACCACATTCCTGTTAAAATTGCATGTGATTCTTTGCAGTACAATTTGCACCAAATGTTTTTGTATTGATGCAAATCGCACCGCAAAATATCGGTATTCGGTATCGGCGAGTACTTGACCGAAAGTATTGGTACTCATATTCGCTGCTAAAAAAGAAAAGAAAAAAAAAACCGGGTACAGTGTTGCATGACTGAGTAATTGTCATTCAAAATGTGAGAGCAAGGAAAGATGAAAATTGGTCTGGTTAGGAAGGGGGTTTAAGTGCCCAGTGGTCAAGTGGTTAAATATGGCAATTTGCATCTGGAGATTGTGACTTCATCCGCCTGCTTCTCTCGCCTCAGCCACTTAGATGAAGCCTTGTCTTCATTCGTAAAAATACCATACGTCCTGCGAATTTTGTTCCAGGCAGGGGACTAGAAGTCCCCATACTGCTGCCGAAACACGGCGCTGTATACTGTATATAGATGAAAATACAGAGAACAACTTTTTAAATTACATTAACATGCCAACACTGATATGCACCAATAGGGTTAGGAGGTCCATTTATAATGAGACATCTTCACAGTCGCAGCGCCTTCGCTGTAATATCCACCCATAACTGTTTGCCAACGTATTTCATCCACTTAGAGCGCCATCAATAGTTCTAATTTTCAAACAAGCACATTCCAGCAAATGAATAGACGCTGTATTACCCCGTCGTCTGCAACGCGTCTCTGCCGCTATGAATTATTCGAAAGGGCTTGATGGCAAATCAATAGCCCTTGTTGTAATGTATTCTCCATAATGGAAATGAAAGCGGAGCTCTCCCTACTCTCCGCCGTCCACATGTATTTCCAGGCAGCCATAATAAGGCAAATTATTGATAATGGAAAATAACTTTAATTGAAAGATTTATATGGAACGTCTCTTCAGATAAAGAACGCTGAAATTCCAAATTTGTATTTAATTGCACGGCTTTTTTCACCATCCGTCATGCTTAGTTCTCAATTAATTCCGCCTACAAGACGATGGAGGGAGCGTCGATATGTCAGCGGTGACATCTCCGTTCAGAGCGCCTGTGGAAGACGGAAACCGCTCCCCGGGCTTGAAAGTGAAAGTTCCTTTTTACTGGAGAAAGAATCTCCTCCGAATCAACAGACAGCACCCTCCAAATGTTCACTGCAGAGCAGCTTATGCCGCGTACACACGAGCGGAAATTCAGCCAGCAAAAGTCCGATGTGAGCCTTTGGTTGGAAAATGTGACCGTGTGTACGCTCCATCGGACTTTTGCTGGTGGAATTCCAGCCAGCAAAAGATTGAGGGCAGGTTCCCAATTTTTCGGTCAGAAAAAGTTCTGATCGGAAATTCCGAACGTCTGTACCAATTCCGACGCGCAAAATTTCTTCGCATGCTCGGAAACAATTTGACGCATGCTCGGAAGCATCGAACTTCATTTTCTCGGCTCGTCGTAGTGCTGTGCGTCACTGTGTTCTTGACAGTTGAAAGTTCGGCGAACTTTTGTGTGACTGTGTGTATGCAGGCCAAGCTTGAGCGGAATTCCATCAGAAAAAGCATCCAATTTTTTTCCGACAGAAATTCCGCTCGTGTGTAATGGGCATTAGAGTACTGCAGGGGATGCTTGTCATTAGAACTCAAGCCCTGAGCAAACACTTTAAAATACAGTAATGCTTCAGAATATTTACAAACCTTTGAAGTTTAAAGTGGTTATAAATTATCCACAATAAACGTGATTGGTTCTCTTATGGGGTAATAGTAGAGCTGCGCGATTAATCGTTAAAGTGGTTGTAAACCCTTACAAACCACTTTGACCTACAGGTAAGCCTAGATTAAGGCTTACCTGTAGGTCCAAGAAATACCTCCTAAACCTATACGGTTTAGGAGATATTTACCTGAAGACAGCCACCGGCTGTCAACGGCGCATGCGCACTGGGCAAGCCGCAGATCGGCTCCCGTGCGCATGCGCGGGAGTGACGTCATCGCTGCTCCGGCGAATCACAGCGCTGGAGCAGGAGACCCACCAAGAAGATGGATGCTCGGAACTACAGGGGACAGCTGTGACTTCGCTGGCTCCTGTGTCAGGTGTCAGGTAAGTGACACATAATGGACTACTCTGCGATGCATAGTAGGCCATTATGCTTTACCTTTACAGGGAATAAAAGAGGAAGTAAACCCATCAGGGTTTACTTCCTCTTTAAGAATTGTTATTGCGACTTTTTTCCTGTTGCGATTTTGACAAAGTATTTCCCGATTCTTTCTATGCAGAGAATTCTTTCTGCTCTGCTAAAGCAAAAAAAAAACAAAAAAAAAAACAGGCAGTCTGCCAAGAATCACAACATTCTTTAGCAGTGGAACTTAAGTATAAACATTGTAACGATTTGTCCTCTAGATCAAAGGAATATGCTTTGGTGTGTAAGAGCCGGTTCACACTGGGACGACTTGTCGGGCATCCCGTTCTGTACCATGGAACCGTTCTAATCAGAGTGTGAACTGGCACTAAATGAGGGAAGTTTAACCACATAAACAAAAACCTTTTTCCGACAGTTGTTGGTTTCAAGTTAAAATCTTTTTTTTTTATTGCGAGAAAATTACTTTGAACCCACAAACATATATATATATATATATATATATATATATACATATATACACACACACACACACACACACACACACACACACACACACACACACATACATACATATACATATATATATATATATATATAATTTTTTTTTTCTTTTCTTTAGTGGAGACCCTAGAGAATAAAATGGTGGTTGTTGCAATATTTTATGTCACACTGTATTTGCGCAGCAGTCATTCAAATGCATTTTTTTTTTTTTTTTTTTGTATAATGTGAAAGATTTTACATTGTGAGAATCGTGATATTTTTATTCTATATTGCAAAAAAAAATTGTGATTTTCATTTTGACCAGAATCGTGCAGTTCTAGGTAATGGCAGCGTGTTTTTTTTTTTCAGCAATATAATCTCTAAATTCCCTTTTCCCACAAGTGCAGTCATATGGTTTCCTTGGGTCTTTCTCCCTAGCAGAGAGACTCCAGTGGGAGGGGCTCACATCACTCTGCTGGTTTAGTTTCAGTTTCAGGAGGGGAGGGGCGTAGCAGGGAGAGGAGGAGCCTCACACAGACCATGGAAATGACAGGAAGGGAGAGGGAGAGAGGGGGATACAGATGCTGCAGAGAGAGCAGGATGATGAAAAGTCAGTTTACTGACAGGAACACAGGAACAGGCAGGATCAACCTGGTATTATACTACATGGAAAAGGATAAATAATACTGCAAAAAATTACTAGCACAAAAATAATGAAGGAAGGAAGGATGCAGTGGCGGCCTGTCCATTTGGGGAGAAACATGTGATTAGAGCCTGAGGCTCTAATAGGCTTCAAAAAAGAGTGGGCTCGGGGGGAAAAGAGTACTGCGCTCCGAGCCCACACAATTGTGTGACAATACCGAATGATTAATAGCTACTGTCATACTGATCCCCATCACGACCAATCAGAAAGTGGGTCCTGAGACCCGCCACCCCACTGGCTGAAAGGACTGCCGATCCTTTGGACACCTAGGAGGAGGAGGGAGGAGATGCACAGCTCAAGCCACCAGAGATACCCTTTGCCTCCCTTCACCCGTAGGAGCGCTGGCCGCTGTGTAGCTCTCAGGACTGGATGGACAGAAATACTAATCCTCTAACACAGGGGTGTCAAACTAAGTTTCATCACAGGCCACATCAGCATTATGATTGCCCTCAAAGGGCCGGTTGTATCTGTAAAATTAGATGTCCAGACCCCACCCCTCCTTACATCAGATGTCAAGAGCACAACCACCATCAGAAGTCAAGAGTCCTCCACCCTCCCTCACATCCCAGTGCTCCCCCTTACCTTGTACTGCTGTTGGGAAGAAGCTGGGTGAATTGCTGTAAAGCAGAAAGTTCAGGGTCTGGAGGAGGACTAGAGGGAGGTTGGAGCGCTCCTGCAGCTGCCGGAGAGGTGCGAGGACCACATGAGATGGCTTGGAGGGCCTAATTCGGCCCACAGGCCTTGTGTTTGACACATGTACTTTAACAGGTAAAACAGATCTCCTATATGTATTTCATCAATGCATTTAGCCGTTTGCCTGGAGTTCAGCTTTAACTGTACTTAACTGTAAGTTGGAGTGGCACTTTAAGACATTCTTTCAGTTTAAACACGTTAATGTAATGCCACCGCTGAGCTCATTTAGTGGCAATGGCAGGTAATGCTAAAATGTAAACCTATGCCCTGCCTTCCAAAAAAAAAAGCTAAATGTTTGCAAGCTCATCAGAAGGGAAGGAGTGCTGCGTTATCTCTTCCCCTCCCCCAGCCTGGCACCGCGGGGTAGCGGGAGAGATCAGCAATATCTCTAATTACGCTATGGTAATTCGGATCCGTGGAACTTAATGTCTGTCAAATCCCTCAGTGCTGCGGGGTTATAAAAGAGCAGAATTATTGGCAGTTGTTGAGATCTATGGACCTGCAAATCTGGAAGTAGCTCAGTAAAAATCACCCTTCCCTCTTACTGTTTAATACCCACACACTCAAAAAGTTCCCTAAAACCGCACTGAAGTTTTAGTGCTGATGTAAAACGAATCCCTATTATCTCATAAACGCTTTACAACGGGGAACCTTTCTGTAACCTTACAAGTCCGACATGTCCCAATATACAGGAACAGTACCAGGACTGCTCGGGTCAACTGCTCCTTTTATTCAGGGGTGAGGAGAATGCTTATACTCACCCGATCCTTCGTACCACCGGAAAACGGCGACCCCCCCCCCCACGATCCAGCAGTGGACTGTTCCTAGTCTATGGGCTTGATGACATCAGGAACAGTCCACTACTCAAGATCGCTGGAGCCCTTGGTATGCCGGACCTGGTCTTTTGCTGGGAGGATCAGAGGATTAGGTAAGTACATCTCCTTTTTCCTCTCCCCTAGACACAAACTAGCAGTTAACCCATAAAGGGTAGGAAGTAGATGGTGACCCTGGATTATACCTGAACAAAGATGGTTCTTTACCAACGCAGGGATGTCCTCCATATTTGGTGGACTTGCATACCTTATTCTACTTACCCACCCGCAAGGAAGAAAAGTTAGCCCTGTTGCATTGCCCTGTCCTGGGTTTTCACCCCATGTAGGAGCCGCTGGTAAATAGGGATCGCCCACCCTGCATAGCCAGACACACCAAATCTCTACAGGCTCCCAGAGTCAATGAACAGTCCAGTGCTTTTTTTTTTTTTTTTGAGGGAATACAACTTGGACATGGTATATGGTTATCATGGGATGCCCACTTGACTTGAATAATTCTTAAGGGACAACTTTCCTATGTACGGTCTATATACACTCCACTGCTTCCTCAAGCACACTTTTTGGCAGAAATCCTAACTGGCATAGTTAATCTGACAAAAAGGCAACAGATCTTAAAGCAAAAGCCCTTTAGAGGCAGGGCCCCTGGGCCCCTTGGGTTGTGTAGCAGAATTCAGTGTCCAGCTTACATCCGTCAAGCTATTGATCCCAGCACCACCTCTTTAGACACTGCCAGCACACCTGGCTGCAGCTGCCCCTCTCCCTAGCCCACCTGGCTACTTCCCCATGGTCCTCCCTGCCTGCACTCTCAGCAGCAGGGACATTGCTAGGTGGAAAAAAGACCTGGGGCTTCAACTCGAAGTATGAGCCCAACACCGTGGGGCTAAGCTCACCTGCTGGTTGCTACCTGGCTTACCAGTGCCCATCAATGCTGACCCCTAAAAACTAACCTACCGGACCCACACTGACCTACCTGACCTACCTGACCATTACACTGACCTACCTGACACACGCTAACCATTACCCTGACCTACCTGACACACACTGACTTACCTGACACACTCTGAACCATACTGACCTACCTGACCAACACTGACCTTCCTGACCATTACACTGATCTACCTGACACACAGTGACCATTACACTGACCCACACTGACCTACCTGACCCACACTGATCATTACAATGACCCACACTGACCTACCTGACCATTACACTGACCTACCCGACAAACACTGACCATTACACTGTAAACAAAATCTACCTACACTAAACACTGCCTATGTACACCTAGCCCTCTACACTAGAGGGTGCTACATTTCTTATCAACAAAAACTGGCCACCTATGTGTTTCTTGCGGCTAAGTGTACCATAGCCAAGTCTGGAAGAAACCCACATTCTTATTTGCAGCTGTGAGAGACTTGACCAGGGCCGGATTAACATCGACTTCGAGAATTGTAGCTCGGCGATCAGGAGTCACAGAGACCCCACCTTTGGGGGGTAGGTAGCTAAAGACCCACTCCAGCACTGGTTCAAATATGGGGCTGCTATCATCTATGGTTCCGGAGATACAGGGCTCCTTGCGCAGCCTGTCAGAAGCTGCATACAGAGCGACAGTATAAATACAAGCTGGAACACTCTGCAGCAGACGGAGAGGATGAATTCACAGGGCTTATAATAATTATTTGTAGATAACTTATGATAATTAACCCCTTGCCACCCAGGCCCATTCTGAGACTTCTCTCCTACATGTAAAAATCATCATTTTTTTAATCCTAGAAAATTACTCAGAACCCTCAAACATTATATATTGTTTTAGCAGACACCCTATGGAATAAAATGGTGGTCTTTGCAACTTTTTATGTTATACGATATTTGCGCAGCAATTTTTCAAACTTTTTTTTGGAAAGAAACTGTTTCATTCATAAAAAAAAAACACTAAAGTTAGCACGATTTTGCTTTACATTTTTTACAGGTTACATGTTTAGAGTTACAGAGGAGGTCTAGTGCTAGAATTATTGTTCTCGCTCTAACAATCGTGGCATATGGAACCTGTGTGTATCTGACTCTGATACTAACCAGAGCCTACCCAGGGACTGACTAGTATCTCTCCCCAGCCTGTCCCCACACACCCTCTCACCTGCTGACCTGTGAATGGGGCAATCACTTCCGCAGTGTTATTGTGTTCTGCCAGTCAATACAATGATTAGTGTTGCTAACTATAGCTGGCAGCACTGATTGTTTTGGGGAAAACCTGACAGGCTGGTTGTACTCAAGTTGGTTAATAGGTTGACTTGTGTAAAACCAGCTAGCCCATACATAGATCGACTATGGCTGGTCTCTGCTTAATTGGTGTAATTTCAATCCATGTCTGGCCCACTTAACCACTACGCAGTCCCTAAACATCCTTCCACAAACCTTTAAATTTTTCCTTCCCAGATTACTTCGTCCTCCTCTCCTATACACAGTGCCCACTGTCATACTCTCCACACTTCTCTCCTATACATAGTGCCCGCTGTCATACTCTCTACACTTCTCTCCTATACATAGTGCCCGCTGTCATACTCTCTACACGTCTCTCCTGTACATAGTGCCCGCTGTCATACTCTCCACACTTCTCTGCTGTACATACTGCTCACTGTCATATCCTACACACTCCTCTCCTATACATAACGCCCGCTGTCATATCCTATCCTACACACTCCTCCTCTCTTGTAAATAGTGCCCACTGTCATACACTTCTCTCCTGTACATATTGCCCACTGTCATACCCTCCATACTCCTCTCCTATACATACTACTCATTGTCATACCCTCCATACTCCTCTCCTATACATAGTGCCCACTGTCATACCCTCCGCACTCCTCTCCTGTACATACTACTCACTGTCATACCCTCCATACTTCTCTCCTATACATAGTGCCCACTGTCATACCTCCAACACTTCTCTCCTATACATAGCGCCCACTGTCATACTCTCCACACTCCTCTCCTGTACATACTACTCACTGTCATACCCTCCATACTCCTCTCCTATACATAGTGCCCACGTCATACCCTCCCTCCACAATCTTCTCCTGTAATTACTGCTTACTGTCCTACTCTCCACACTTCTCTCCTGTACATAGTGCCCACTGTCATGCCCTCCACACTCCTGTACATATTGTTCACTGTCATACCCTCCACACTCTTCTCTTATACATAGTGCCCAATGTCATACCCTCTACACTCCTCTGCTGTGCATACTGCCCACTGTCATACCCTTCACACTCCTCTCCTGTACAAAGTGCCTTCTGCCATACCCTCTGCACTCCTCTCATGTACATAGTGCCCACTGTTAGACCCTCCACATTCCTCTCCCTCACCTGCACATACTTCCCACTTGTATACCATCCATACTCCTCCCCTATGCCTCTTACCCACAAAAACTGTTCTTTAAAATTATACTGAATATCCTCAATGTTACCAGCTCTAGAATGGGCACTTTTGTCAGTTCAACTAAAGGAAACCTCACAGTCCTCATATTTGTTCCGCCCCATTATTAGTACTTATTTCATTTTGTAATTACTATTGTGATGTATAGAGGAACACGGGGGATGTCAGCTACTATAAATATAGCACTTGTAAAGAAAAGCGTCCCTGAAAATATTTTTGAAATGTTGACAACTATGCACTTAGGCACTGCCCAAGGGCCACAGGGTCAGTAGGGGGCCCCATGAGAGGCTCGTGATATTAAAGCGGTAGTAAACTTTTCTAACATTACGACTTTTTAGAGGCCCTGGGGTAGGTTATGCCATAATGTACAAGTATGCACAGCATATTAGCACATTAGGGTACACTTAAATTGTCAGACTGAGCCCTCCAGTGCTGTGCTGTGATCAACCGGCGGAGCCCGGGCACTTCCATCTTCACCCGGTCTTCCTTCTGGGTTCTGTGCCTTCGGTCACTTGCCTTGGCCAGGCTGCGTTGATGTCATTCCCATCCTCTCTCTCACCCCCCCTTTCTCTCACATCCTCCCTCCCTTACCCCTCTTTCACCCCCTTTCTCTCTCTCTCTCATCCTCCCTCTCTCTCTTTAATTTAATTTGTTATCACAAAAAATAGTTTGCATTTTTATTTATTTATTGTTTATAAAAGGCCCCACCAAAATCCTCAGCACCAGGCCCATGATGTTCTTAATCTGGCCCTGGACTTGACCACTTGATCACTATGATGATCAACAAAATCACGTCCAGTATCTTGCATGACTAACATTCTAAATTCCTCAAAATATGGGAACCCTGGCTGTCTTACACCTTTCTCACACTACACGCAGCCAGTTATAGCACCTAGTATCCCCCTAGCTGGCTAATAACAGGGCCTGCAGGATTTTTACTCCCCGCCATATTCCTTGCATTTTTTTTTCTTCTTCTTCTTCTTCTTCTTTTTCCTTTTCTTGTTCTGTATCTGCTTTTTCCCTACCTCCCTTTCTGGCTTCCTCCTAATAATTTTCTCACATGTTCTTACGCCTGGGTCTTTTGACCCAGCCAGTTGCTTAGGCCAATGGCCTGTGCCATGTAGCCAAATTGTTCGATCTTTGAAATATTGTTTAATATACAGTCATGCATGCATCCAACTTTTTGGACAATTGCTGCTTGAAGATGTACCCAATTTTTATTTATATATGACTGTACAAGGCCCCCTGTGTGGGCGACTCAAAAAAAAAAAACAATATTATTTACATTCTGCTATAAAACATATCAAATAAAAAAAAGTAAAAAAAAAAATCAAATTTCTTTATAAATGTATGCCAATGTGTATCCTGCTACGTTATAAAAAGACAGTGCAGCGCTGAAAAGAGAACAAGTCCACAAATCAAATACAGTCCATAAATCAAAAGACAGTCCGTGAGGCCTTCAGTGATGAACTACACATAATACATGCAGGTGACTTTGTGGTAAAACGAAACCTCAACCAATGGTAAAAGTGTCAGCTCACCTCACTGAGTGGACCCTTTAATTATAGAAGGTCTGACACGCATTCCTACTCGGGGTATGAGATGGTGAATCGGCAAACGAATCCAAGGTGTCCCCCTCTTTGCTCGATATTAGAGTCAGCACTATCCACTCCAAAGCCAAATGAATCATGTAAGTAAAAAGCGATACATAGTGCTCTCTGCAAATATATGGAATTGAATTAAGATATAACAGAATAAAACTTACAAGAATGGCACTTCAACCAAGTGCCCAATAAAACAGCGTGTATACAAAAATCTGCGATGGCTGCTGGTGACGTCACGAGACTTCTATCTGCCCGTACGCATTACATCCCTATAGGTGGGACTTCATCAGCGGATTCCCGTCTATAGGGACGTAACGCGTACGGACAGATAGAAGTCTTGTGACGTCACCTGCAGCCATCGCAGATTTTTGTATACACGCTGTTTTACCAGGCACTTGGTTGAAGTGCTATTCTTGTAAGTTTTATTCTGTTATATCTTAATTAATTTCCATATTTTTGCGGAGAGCACTATGTATCGCTTTTTGCTTACATGATTCGTGTGACTTTGGAGCGGATAGTGCCGATTCTAATATCGAGCAAAGAGGGGGGACACCTTGGATTCGTTTGCCGATTCACCATCTCATACACCGAGTGGGAATGCGTGTCAGACCCACTATAATTAAAGGGTCCACTCAGTGAGGTGAGCTGCCACTTATACCATTGGTGGAGGTTTAGTTTTCCCACAAAGTCACCTGCATGTATTATTTGTAGTTCATCACTGAAGACCTCACGGATTGTCTTTTGATTTGTGGACTTGTTCTCTTTTCAGCGCTGCACTGTCTTTTTAGAATTTATCTCAGGGATTTGAATATTGACCCTTGGTGTTCAGCAGCTTTCATACAACAGGGTTATTTTATTGTGCCAATTGGTTTGCCTTTTACGTATTCTGCTACGTGTCTTTGGTAAAAAAAAAAATCCCAATAAGCAAATATTTATTGTTTTACGTTAACGTTATAGTGTCTACAAACTATAGTATACAGTAGATTTCTGGAACTTTTTCTTATGCTAGTAATGGTGGCGATCAGTGACTTATAGCAGCAATAAATACAAAAAAAAAAGCAACTCCTATACTGTTGACTGGGCTGGAGGAAATGGACTGTGGCTGTGTGCCTGGCTGCCACTGCACTGTTTTGGGAAAGAACCTGTTAAATCTACAGCGACCCATTCAGGGGACAGCGCTACAAAGGTAAAAGGAAAAAAAGGAAACACTTAAGTAATTACCCCCCCCCCCCCCCAAGAAAATTGTCAGCCTGCCCCACCCACACGCACACATTGGGGGTGCCTGAAAATATTGACTGCACTACACATGTTACATAATGCCTCCGCTGGACAAGAGCAGTCATTCTTGTCCCATTATTAATAGTTAGCTCTCAGCTGATGACCTGCTGGGGCCTTTAAAGTGTTGATTATGGAAACCTTTGGGTAGTGAAGCTTGTTGCCGTTTCACAGACACACCCAATTTTAAGGCTTGACAAGTTAGGTATCTATTTACTCATCTTTTATGTTTTACCATAAAATTGATTAATCAATTGCACTTGCGTGCCCTAATATTAAAGATGTTTTACTGAAATTTTGCATTTGATAAACTGTTGCGCCAATATCCTGCAACATAAAAAAATTGTACCTGCCCCCATTTTATTTTCTAGGGCGTCTGCTTTCAGAAAATATAGAATGTTTTGGGGGTTTTAAATAATCTTCAGATCTAAAATATATATTTTTTAAATATGCAGAAAATGGCTCTCTGGGTAAAGGGGTTAAAGCCCAACTTTTTTCTTATATTTTTTTTAATCGTCCCACAGCAGAGGTTTAAATTAAAAAGCAGATCTGGCCTCTCATTGAGGACCATACACCACCAGGAGAAATGGAATAGAATTCGATGTCTTACATGATGGGCCTTAAGACACCTGGAAAAGTATTTTAAATAAAAAATAAATAAAAAATACTGCATCTTGGCTTGGGGCCCTGGGAAGCAGACTGGATCCTGGAGTTGAGCTTTAAGGTAAAGAGATTCTACTCTCTGACTGTAGCAAGTAAGCAGCTCCATAGCTATAAATTTAGTAGCTCACTTATTAAACTCCCTTGTTCTTCAGAATTGCTTTTTGAGAACAGAATTTTTTTTTTACATTTTTTTTTCAAAGCATGATATTGATAGAATTTTTTGATGGAAAGTTCTGCGGTAACAATATTGTAACCAAATTTTCATTTACAGGTTATATAAGGTATATATTCTGGACAACCCAGAGAATGGACATGCTGATGCTGCCACCTAGTGGACAATTTTAGAACTGCTGCACAGCAGACTGTATTGTGTGGGCAGTAATTTAGGATTATTGTCCCTTGAGAATGCTGCTTGGCAACTAATTAGTGGAAATTTGCAAGTCTCCAGATGGAAAGGGGGGGGGGGGAGGGCAGCACACTAATTAATAGTTCTCTTTGCATCACCCACTAATATATAATATATTTCTGTCTGGCAGCTGAAAAGGACACAGCAGTGGCAGAATGGTGACAGAAGACATCTCATTCTGTACCTAAAACTATTCTACAACAGATTGATTGTTAAAGTAACAGGCAACACTTTTTGTGAACAAATGATTGTATACGTTATATCTTTTTCCTCTTATTTTTCTCTTTTACTTCCTATCTCTTTCTCCTTTTCTCTCTCTTCCTCTTTCCTTCCCTGTCTCTCACTCTCTTGTTCTCCCCAGGGGCGAACTGACCATTCGGCCACTCGGGCACTGCCCGAGGGCCCCGGGCCACTAGGGGGCCCCATCAGGGTTGCAAGACTCAGTAAAACCAGGGACAGTATGCAAAAATATGTGGTTTTTTTACATCTGTCTCTGAAATGTCCCTTACCGACATCCTTTTGGTCTAAAAATCCTGAGATTATAGCTGCCCCACCTCTCCAGTACCTTCTCAGCCAACAGAAACATGTCTGTGTGTACTGTGTGATTGTATACTGTGTGTGTGTGTGTGTTTGTATATACTGTGTGGCCCCATAATCTCTGATTGCCTGTGGCCCCATAATCTCCTATTGCCCGGGGGCCCCATGAGTTGTCAGTCCACCCCTGGTTCTCCCTTTCTTTCTCTCCCCCCTTTCTTCCTCTTCTCTTTCCTCTTTGGCTCTCCCTCACTTTTTCCATCTCGCTCTCTTTCCCTCTCTCCCTCCTTTTCTCCCTCTTCCTCTTTCCTTCTTTCTCTCTCTTCTCTCTTATTGCTTAACATTTTGAGATTAAAAAGTTCTGAGGATGAAATAATGGGAGCTTCTATTGCTGACTTAATCAGTACGTAATCAGTGAAGTCTAAATTCCCATTCACATACCTCCCAACTTTTTGAGATGGGAATGAGGGACACCTATTAGCAAAAGTATTTAGGAATAGGACACACTTCCCCTCCCTGACATGCCCTTTTAATGGAGAAGTATACATAAAAAAGATTTTTTTTAAACCACTACTATTTCTTTATATTGGCTTTCGAAATTGACAAATGCAGCAATTTAGAAATTGGATGAAAGGTTTATCACTGGTTACACTTTTTAAAAGAAAAAAAGTGCATTTTATATACAACTATATAGATCAGAGCAAAATGAGGGACACATGAGGAGGAACGAGGGACAGAGGGACATTGCTCCAAATCAGGGACAGTCCCTCAAAATCAGGGACAGTTGGGAGCTGTGCCATTCAGCATGCTTGTTTCATGTCAATGATGGCAGCTGCAGACCCGGAACCTTTACAAACAAGTGAGCAGTGACAACTGTAATCTTTCTGCCCATACAGGTTCACTGATAGAGACCCGTACTTCTAAATGATATTAAAAATGTTTTTTAAGCATGTTTTGATATTCTTTATTATATTGTTTAAAAGTTCAAGCGTCTGCATGTGTAGGTAATTTTGATCAGTTATCTTCCTGGCTGAAGTCCTGCCTTAAAGAGACACAATGGGCAAGGTGACAGAGTCAGCTGATAGCCAGTTTCAGCAAAGTATCCCCCATCTGTGCCCCCTCCATTAGCAAAGTATCCCCCATCTGTGCCCCGCCATTAGCAAAGTATCCCCCATCTGTGCCCCCTCCATTAGCAAAGTATCCCCCATCTGTGCCCCCTCCATTAGCAAAGTATCCCCCATCTGTGCCCCCTCCATTAGCAAAGTATCCCCCATCTGTGCCCCTCCATTAGCAAAGTATCCCCCATCTGTGCCCCTCCATTAGCAAAGTATCCCCCATCTGTGCCCCCTCCATTAGCAAAGTATCCCCCATCTGTGCCCCTCCTTTAGCAAAGTATCCCCCATCTGTGCCCCTCCATTAGCAAAGTATCCCCCATCTGTGCCCCCTCCATTAGCAAAGTATCCCCCATCTGTGCCCCCTCCATTAGCAAAGTATCCCCTATCTGTGCCCCCTCCATTAGCAAAGTATCCCCTATCTGTGCCCCCACCATTAGCAAAGTATCGCCCATCTGTGCCCCCTCCATTAGCAAAGTATTGCCCGTCTGTGCCCTCCCTCTATCAGCAAAGTGTCCCCTATCTGTGGCCCCTCCATTAGCAAAAGTATTGCCCATCTGTGTGCCCCCTTTATCAGCAAAGTATCCCCCATCTGTGCCCCCATCATTAGCAAAGTATCCCCACATCTGTGCCTCCACCATTAGCAAAGTTTCCCCTATCTGTGCCCCCACCATTAGCAAAGTATCCCCCGTCTGTGCCCCCATCATTAGCAAAGTATCCCCCCCGTCTGTGTCCCCCCCCCCATTAAAAAAGTATCCCCCATCTGTGCCCCCCCATTAGCAAAGTATCCCCCATCTGTGCCCCCACCATTAGCAAATATAGCGCCGGCTCAGAAGAGCACGCGCTATGTGTTTTACTCTAAATTTTGACCTCAGTATCAGTCTGGCTGGACTGCATGGTGTGCTGCCTAACCATGGGTGGCGCTGTCATCCCTGGCAGGGTCCAGAACATAGTCTACTTGGGTGCATTAAGGGTTTACTCTCTCTCGGAACCAGCCCAGTGGGAGTGTGCATTCTGGGAGAGGGTACTTAAGGTGCTGACGCCACATGCTTTGGGGTTCCGGGCCAGAAGTGCTTTCTGGCTGATGGTCCTGGTCCTCCTGACCAGCCCCAAGGACTCTCATGGTCTGGGGTGCGGATCCACCCAACTACAGGTCTCGGGCTGGCTAGCCCGAGGCAAAGAAACTGAAAGAAGGATTCAAAGGTGGTCCGATGCCGTCTCGGTTTGTGGAGAGGCCCAGCAACTGTGAAGGTATCCCGGGGAGGACTCTTCGGTAGAAGGCCACACAAAGGTTGGCTTCTCAGCAAGAGCCTGGACAAGTTGAAAGATCCCAAGTGAATCTGGTCTCGTGTGGTATCGCCGGACCGGCTGCAAGATACTGGTACCATACGAGGGTTCTCCAAGTGTTCTACAAACTTTCAGTTTTACTCAAGTATTCTACAGCAAGTCTGTGGCAGAGACTTGGTCTGATTTAAGCACCCTGTTGGCTGCTATGCCTGGTGAGAGAAGGACTATCCGATAAGGGTAAGGATCCAGCTGTGAATGGCTATTTTTTGGATTTCCTGATGTGAGACTTTTCCTATTTGAATTAGCACTAAGAGTACCTGGACATTTCTACCTAAACCCTCTAACCCTATGTTGCGAGACTGTGTTCGTTAACTATTTTTGCAAATAAAAATCCCTTTAAGTGGATCTGGCATCAGTCTCTATAGTTCTTGGGCCATTTACCTCGGGAAACCCCTAGACACACACAAGGTGAAGAAGGTAACGGTAAGCCCAATTAAATGAGCCGCTCCTTCGGGGGTCAGTGCTAGACAAAGTATCCCCATCTGTGCCCCCATCATTAGCAAAGTATCCCCCATCTGTGCCCCCAACATTAGCAAAGTATCCCCCATCTGTGCCTCCTCCATTAGCAAAGTATCCCCCATCTGTGCCCCCATCATTAGCAAAGTATCCCCCATCTGTGCCCCCTCCATTAGCAAAGTATTCCCATCTGTGCCCCTTCCATTAGCAAAGTATCACCGGTCTGTGCCCTCCCTCTATCAGCAAAATGTATCCCCCATCTGTGCCCCCTCCATTAGCAAAGTATCACCGGCCTGTGCCCCCCCTCTATCAGTAAAATATCCCCCATCTGTGACCCTTCCATAGCAAAGTATTGCCCGTCTGTGCCCCTCTTTCAGCAAAGTATCCCTTATGTGTGCTTTCATCTGCTTCAGCAAAGTATCCCCCATCTGTGCCTCCTCCTCCCTTCTTCAAAGTATTCTCCATCTGTGCCCCCCTCCATCAGCAAAATATTCCCATCTGTGCCCCCTTCAGCAAAATATCCCGCATCTGTGTCACCTCTCCCACCCCCTTCAGCAAAGCATCCCCCTTCTGTCCCCCTCCCCGACCCCCTTTAGCAAAATATCTCCCATCTGTGCCCCACTCCCTTAGTAATTATCCCCCATCTTTGCCCTCTCCTCCATCCTCTTCAGCAAAGTATCCATTATCCGTGTTCCACTCCCTCTGCAAAGTATCCCCCCTCTGTGGCCCCCCCGCCCCCCACCTTTAGCAAAATATCCTCCATCTGTGTCTCCTCTCCTTGATGTCCCTTGCCCTGCCCTCTCCCCTTCTGCTGCCTCCTGGGGCACCTCAAACATCCCGGGAGGCTACAGGAAGAATCACAAAGCACTGGAGGAGCTCATGCATGCATGGTGGCGACCCTGCTGTGATTCCTCAGGAAGCTACATCCAGTGTTGCATCCTTGTCCTAAACATGGCTGCTAGTAAATTTAGTTGTGCTAGGTGGTATCTAGCCTGGCTCATTTGTAGTTTTTGATCAAATGGGTTTCTCCTAAGCTTGGGTTTAACTGTGATTTCTCCCCTATTGTCAATAGATGGCAAACAGCCCGTAGCTTCCGGGACTAGGCGTATAGCATTGACGTCAGTACATCACTCCTTCTCCCTACGCATTTCGTCATCAACAGGACGTCGTCACAGGGCACAGGCAGCGTCCTGACGCACGGCATTAAATACATGTTAGAAAACCAAGTTTCAATCTGAGTGATAGGCCACGGGAAACAGACGCCATCTTGGCTCAGGGAAAACCCCGTCTCCCAATAATAACATTGAGGGCAAACTAAATTTAACAGGACTCCGCACAAATTAATGTGCGGATATTTTCCAAAAATACCCATCTTTTGGGAAATGGTTTGTATGTGTCTAATATAGGTAGACTAATGCAACTATGACAAAAAGATATATTCCTCAATTGTCAGCAAAAAGTAAAAAATACACCACCCAAAATTAATTAATATTAAAAATTTAACTTTATAATAATGTACAAATTAATAAATTATTAAACACTTGTTAAGTACCAATTGGTGTATAATCCTCATATTGAGTATCTATTATGTCAAATCTTTCTTTCACTCTTCTTTCCTGTTCATTCAAAAAATTAAAAAATATAAACTGGTGGAGGTAATGAAATTTGGTCATATCTTTTACCGATTAACATATGCGCTGCAATAGCAGCGCACATATTTAAATCGATATATTGAAAACTATGTAAATTAAAAATTATTGCACATATAAATAGTGTAAAAAATTTGGACACCTTTACAAAGGAACCTATATTACAACTTTCGCATAGCGCACTATAGATCACATTGAATAATTATAGTTGTAATTGTTTCTGTTTGCATACTTTCACTGTTCTTTAACATAGTCATCCTGTTGCCAGGGACTCAGATAAAGTGTACACATTCGCTCTATAATATAATGTATAATAATGATAAGAGGAAAAGATGACAAAAAAATATATATTAAAATAACATGAAAAATGATAAAAACTAAATAAAATAAAAAACAATAAAATAAGATGAAGCAAAATACATAGTCGCTAGGAGTTATCAATAAAACAATTAATGTCCACATCTATATTGAGTCCAAAAGGGGTAAAGCTCTTGATTTTATGCACCCAAGACATCTCCCGCCTGGAAATACTGTTTACCAAACAACTACCCCTCCAATGTGGCTTAAACTTATCAATACCCCAAAAAATTGTATTAGTGGGATCTCTGTTGTGAGCTATAAGGTAATGTTTTGACACAGAGTGTTTAGTGAAACCTCTGCGTATGTTGGTAATGTGTTCATTTAAGCGTAGCTGTAATGGTTGCTTAGTACGGTCCACAAATTGTAGGCCGCACGGACATAGGAGCATATAAAAAACTCCAGTAGTGCATGTGATAAAGGGATCAATGGTAAAGCTTTGTGAGGTACAAGTAGAAGAAAAAACTTGAGTCCTCCTTGTCCTGCATCTATTGACAGTACAAACCTGGCATCTTCTGCACTGGTAATACCCAGTAAGTCCCGAAAAAAACATTTGGTTGTATAATAGGGGGATCCAGAACATTTGGTGCCAATTTGTCCTTTAAGGAAGGAGCACCCCTAAAAACTACCTGAGGTTTTTCGGGCAAGATGGACTATGCCAATGTCTATTGATTATGTCTTTCACTCTAGAGTGTTGGCAAGAATAACTCGTAATAAAAGGTTTGCTGAATGTCCCGCCCCTCTGATACTCTGGTTTGTCTTTAAGCAGAGCCTCTCTATTGACTGTTTTCACACTATCTAAAGTCTCTTTAACCACTTCAATACCGGGCACTTATACACCTTTAGATTTTGAGCTTTCAGCGCTGTCACAATTTGAATGACAATTGCGCAGTCATGCTACACCGTACCCAAGCTAAATTTTTATCATTTTGTTCCCACAAATAGAGCTTTCTTTTGGTGGTATTTGATCACCTCTGGGATTTTTATTTTCTGCTAAACAAAATATAAAAGGCCGAAAATTTTGAAAAAAAAAAATTTTTTGTTTCAGTTACAAAACTTTGTAAATAAGTACGTTTTCTCCTTCACTGATGGGCACTGACGGGGACGCAGTGACTGGCACTGATAAGGTGGCACTGATGGGCACCAATGGTGTGGCATCAATGAAGTGGCACTGATAGGCGGCACTGATATGCGACACAGATAGGCACTGATAGGTGGCCCAATAGGCACTGATAGTTGGCACGGATTGTCATGGATAGGTGGCATGGATTGGCATGGATGCCAATCAGTGGCAAACAATAATGCATGGCAATCAGTGATGCCCATTGTAGGCACTGATTGGCATCCCTGGTGGTCTAGGGGGGCATACCTGGTGCTGGGCATCCCTGGTGATCTGGTGGCGTCCCTGTTGGTCCAGTGAGGGCATCCTCGGGGGGGCTGTGCTGATAATCAATCAGCACAGACCCCCCCTGTCAGAGGAGCAGCCAATCGGCTCTCCTCTACTCGCGTCTGACAGACGCGAGTGAGGAAAAGCCGATCACCGGCTCTTCCTATTTACACTGTGATCAGCCGTGATTGGACACGGCTGATCACATGGTAAAGAGTCTCCGTCAGAGACGATCGCCGCGATGCGTGCCCCCGGGGGCGCACAGTGGCTTAATATCCTGATCACGTTGTCACGTCACGTCACATCATGTCACGTCATGACGTCCGGTCAGGATATTAAAACCACTTTGCCACCGTCATTTTGCTATATGGCGGTTAAGAGATTCTGAGGTATAACCTTTAGCCTCAAAGCTCTGAGTGAGAATTTGAGACTGAACAAGAAAAGTATTTTGGTCGGTACAGTTACGATTTAGTCTAAGATACTGGGTTTTAGGCACAGATCTAAGCCACGAGGCATGATGGCAGCTGTTATTAGGTATAAACGCATTTCGATCTGCAGGTTTAAAATAGGTAGATGTTTTGAAACTATCCTCACCAACTGAAAAGGAAAGATCTAAAAAATTTATTGTTTCCAAACTGGCCTGATAACTGAGGTGAATACCCCTATCGAATTTAGGGAATGCATGAATTCCGCAAGATCCATCTCATTACCATCCCACAGGAGGAGGATGTCGTCTATGTAGCGGACCCATAGGGTCACCTCTGATCTTGGCTGGGCATAGACGACATCCTCCTCCCACTTGGCCATGAACAGGTTTGCCAAA
Source organism: Lithobates pipiens (assembly GCF_037356315.1). Lineage (NCBI taxonomy): Eukaryota > Metazoa > Chordata > Amphibia > Anura > Ranidae > Lithobates > Lithobates pipiens. The sequence continues at coordinate 24,082,087 of NW_027507686.1, forward strand.
CTGGGTGTATATTTAGCCCCCGTGGCAACATCCCTGTCCTGTCGATAGAATTGGCCATTAAACCTTAAGAAGACAGCTGCAGATGGGCACAGTGAGGCTGGAGATAGGCACAGTGAGGTTGCATATGTGCACAGTGAGGCTGCTGATGGGCACAATGAGGCAGAAAATGGGCACAATGAGGCAGAAAATGGGCACAGTGAGGTTGCAGATGGGCACAGTGAGGCTGTAGATGGGCACAGTGAGGCTGCAAATGGGCACAGTGAGGTTGTAGATGGGCACAGTGAGGTTGTAGATGGGCACAGTGAGGCTGCAGATGGGCATTGTTTTTTTTTTAATACAAACGATTTTATTGGAAAAAATAGCATTTGAGCATAGAAAATTGCACAACATGGAGTGCGTATACTTGCATAACAAAATGGTGTTAGAATTACACAAGGCTATGTTAGAAGGGTGGAGGTCGCGTGGGGAGGGTGTCTGGGGGCGAATAATCTTGCCCAGGCAGGAGAGGCTTGGTAACTTGCCACGCAACGTCCGTCCACCCATTTCACAAATACAGGTAAACCAAAGACAAGAAAAACAAACAAAAGAACTCAAACAGTTAGAAAGGAAACAAAGGATGCTACGGAACATCCAGTAAGGGGGTGCAGGTAGTTGAGCAACTTGACCAGATGGGCATTGTTTACCCAGTAGCTGCTGCATTTCCCACCCTAGGCTTATACTCGAGTCAATAAGTTTTCCCAGTTTTTAGTAGTAAAATTAGGTGCCTCTGCCTATAATTGACTAAATACGGTAGTTATTCTTTCAGATTTTCAAATTTATGAATTGCAATTATAACAAATGACCCCCCCAAAAAAAAAAAAATTCATGAAACGAAAACAAACAAATTTTTCGTCAGTGCACATGTCTACATTAGACTCTCTATACCCGAATCCTGTTTTTTGGATACCCATGCTTAGGGGGTACCCTGCTTGTGTTGATAACGGCTTTGTCAAAGTCATTGTGCCCTGTTTTAATGCGATCGACCCTCATCTACCACAAGCTATTGACACATCTAGCGATGTCACGGGTTCACTTTAAATCCGGGTGAATGCGAGTTCCTCGTCTTTTGGCGTCAGTCACCAGTTTCCAAGCGTCTATTAACTGTCGCACCAGCTTAAAAGTCACATCAATTATCCGGTCAATTAAGAGCTGGTGGGGAAGTGTCGTCTTAATTATTGGAGGACACAAAATGTTACATTTGTGATTTAACCCCTGCCAGGGTATAATGGCACCCATCACATAACGGTAATTGGCGGTAACCTGGATACTCCGCACGGCGACAGAATGAAGTTCCAGCGCTGTAATTATGAAATGTTTGCCTGGCACGCCAGCGTTTAATTAACACTCTATGAAGGACGTTGGCCGTTCCTTGGTGAGGTTTCCTGACAGGCATTCCATATGTTGCCGTATTATTAGGCAGAATCAGAAAGCATGTACGTCTCAGTATATCCGCTATAAAATGCTCCTATCTTTCCTCATTATATCACGTGACTTTAAAGTGGACATGTCATCGGTAGGGATGAGCCGAACACCCCCCGGTTCGGTTCGCACCAGAACTTTCGAACGGACCCCAAATTCGTACGAATGTTAGAACCCCATTGAAGTCTATGGGACTCGAACGTTCGAAATTAAAAGTGCTAGTTTTAACAGCTAATATGCAAGATACTGTCCTAAAAAGGGTTTGGGGACCTGGCTCCTGCCCCAGGGGACATGGTTCAATGCAAAAAAAAGTTTTAAAAACGGCCGTTTTGGCGGGAGCACTGATTTTAATGACGATTAAAGTGGAAAAAAAAGTGAAATATTCCTTTAAATATGGTGCCTGGGGGGTGTCTGTAGTATGCCTGTGAAGTGCCACGTGTTTCCCATGTTTAGAACAGTCCCTGCACAAAATGACATTTAACGGAAATAACATCATTTAAAGCTGCTTGCGGTATTAATGTTATATCTGGTTCCTGCAATATGGTTGAAAATCATTGAGAAAAATGGCATGGGTAGCCCTCCCTGCCCATTACCAGCCCCTTTGGGTCTTTTACGCATATTAAGGGGAACCCCGTACCCATATTAAAAAAAAAATGCGTGTGGCCCCCAGGCCCTATATACTCAGAACAGCAGTATACAGGCGGTGCAAACAAGACAGGGACTGTGTAGGTTTGTTGCTTTAAGTTGAATCTGTTTGTAATTTTCAACTGGTACATTTTTAACCACTTGCTTACTGGGCACTTAACCCCCCCTCAGTCCCAGACCAATTTTCAGCTTTCAGCGCTGATACAACACAGTACCCAAATGAAATTTTTATCATTTTTTTCCCACAAATAGAGCTTTCTTTTGGTGGTATTTAATCACAGCTGGGAGTTTGTTTTTTTGCTAAACAAACAAAAAAAAGACGCAAAAAAAATAAAAAAAATCATGTTTAATAGTTTGTTATAAAATTTTGCAAACAGGTCATTTTTCTCCTTCATTGAAGTGCGCTGATGAGGCGGCACTGATAGGCTGCACTGGTGGTGTCAAGAAGGTCAGCCCAGCCATCTGTCCGCTCCTGAAGGTTCGGGCCGCAAAGCCCCTGTTATGAGTGTCTGTCGGCGCACGCGGGTGCGCGCTAACGCAGGTGGGCGCACGCGGGTGCGCGCTAACGTAGGTGGGCGCACGCGGGAGCGCCGTGACGGCTCTTGGCGCCAAAGGGGTTACTTAAAGGGACCTGTTGCCTTGCCTCCTTGCTGTCCGGTCTACAGCGTTCCTGTCGTGACCCCTCTGCTCCTGCTTACTACTTGTTCGTTCCTGTGACCCGGCTTACCCTGACGACCACTTGTTTGCTGCCTGCCTCCGACCCCGGCTTGTCTGACGATTCTTCTGCCTGCTGATTCGGTACCTACCTGCCTGCCTGTTCCTGACCCGGCTTGGTCACCACTTCGTCCAGTCTGCTGTCTGCTGTCCCTCTACGGTGCCAGTCTTCCAGTGTCCTGCCTTACCTGCTTACGGGTCTGTCGTGAGAAGCCGTACTACAGAACACCTTCCCCGCTGCTCCAGCGTGTGCATCTTCTGCTGATCTCATCGCCTGCTGGTCGCTGTTCCTGCTGCATCTGCTCCTCTCCAGTACCCGGAGCTTGACACCTGTGTCCTGCTTGGCACTTGTGCCCCTTCCGCGCTCTAGAACCTCTGTCTCCTCTACCAGGAGTTCCTGAGCCGGAGGAATACGAGTAGCCGCTCCCAGCATCCGTGGGCTCAACCACCAGGTACGTGACAGGTGGGCACTGATAGGCTGCACTGGTGGGCACTGATAGGCATAGTTAAGGCGGCACTAATAGGCACAGATAAGGCGGCACTGATGGGCAAAGACGGGCACAGATAGGATGGCACGGATGGGTGGCACAGATGGGTGGCACTAAGGGGCACTGATAGGTACCACTGATAGATGGGACTGCTGGGCACTGATAGGTGGCACTGATAGGTGGCTCTCACTAGCTATATAGGTGAGGTGAATATAGCGGTGTATACTGCGGTCAGGGCACGCAGACAACAACCACTACACAACAGCAAGATCGAAAATCGTCCGAAAACGATCGGTGTGTACTGTGTTGAAGGTACACAGAACACCCACTAACTCCTGCAGATGCCTTTATTATAGAACACTAGAGATAAAGGGGTATATACAGATGTATACTGTGCTGTGCTGGAGGCACACACAACTTCCAATAACTCCTGCAGATGGCAAGAGGGGCTTAAATAGAGAAGAGCTATGTAGGTGGATATAGTGGTATGTACTGGGTACAGAGCACGCAGACAGCACGTACAAGCTCCTAACACTACTGACTGCAAGCTCTATTATAATAGATCACTAGCTATATAGGTGAGGTGAATATAGCGGTGTATACTGCGGTCAGGGCACGCACACAACAACCACTACACAACAGCAAGATCGAAAACGATCGGTGTGTACTGTGTTGAAGGTACACAGAACACCCACTGCTTCAGACGCCAACACACTACACAAGGCTGCCGCGCTGGCGGCCTTATATAGTGTGGGGCGTGCACTACACAGCCTGAGCTATGATTGGCCACAGGCATCCTGCCTGTGGCCAATCATGGCTCTCCTCGCTGCTGGCGCTGCGATTGGCCAAGCATGCGGGGTCGCAGTGCATGCTTGGCCAATCATGAGCCAGCAATGCACTGCGCCATCGCAGTGCATTGTGGGCCGTGAGCGCCACACGAATTTGCCGCGAACGGACCAAAACGTTCGGACTTTGCCGAACGGGCGAACAGCCGATGTTCGAGTCGAACGTATGTTCGACTCGAACACGAAGCTCATCCCTAGTCATCGGATATATTTTTCATGTTAAGACCATACATGCTACGGAATGCGTCAGTGTTTCCTCTCACAGGAATCAGACTACTGCCCCAGCAGTGCTTTCATTTGCTCTTCTCTCCAATGGGGCAGCACCATCTTTGTTCAGGCATTATCCAGGGTCACCATCTACTTCCTGGACTGCGATGCCGACTCAGAGAGGACACAATCGTGTAAATTACAGCCTCTTACCTTGCAACTTTCTACAAATTTACAATGTTGCAGTCTGATCTCTGGAGCGAGAGGAGACGGAGGAAATGCTTCCTCCTGCCTGAAGACTGATGACATCATTTCCGCCTCGGCAGAGCCACTGGATTGGAGCTTATAGATGGCTTTTTAACCACTTAGCCTATTGTGAAATGACAGCTGGGCGGGAGCACTGTCATTCTGGGTGAACATCCTCCAGGAGCATGCCACGTGTGAACTATAGGGGGCGCACAGCGCCGCGGTCAGTCAGAAGACTGATCATTGTACCGGGCTGGCCCTGGCACCATGTAATTGCTGTGACCAACAGGGTGGATATAAATCAATGATTTTTTTTATTTAAATAGATTTTTTTTATTCTTAGCAAATGTATTTTAATAAAATGCTTTTGGAGTAAAAATCTATCTAAAGATAGATAGCTTCCCGGCCACCTCATGCAGATATACTGCGGCAGAAGGGCATGTACAGGCAGATTAATGTACCTGTACATTGCCCTTTAAAAGGTGGCTCCCGAATGCATGCATGCCCGCCAGGAGCCCCGTGACCGATATCCCGGGTCCTGCGGACCCAATGTCCGCGAGGATTTCCCACGATCGCCTCACGGGGAGGAAGAACGGGGAGATTCACTGTCACTGATCAGCGCTCCCTGTAATCGGGAGCGCTGATCAGGGACACGTCACACACAGCCCATCCCCCCCACAGTTAGAATCACTCCCTAGGACACACTTAACCCCTACAGCACCACCTAGTGGTTAACCTCTTCACTTCCAGTCAAATTTTTACAGTAGTAATGCAATTTTTTAGCATTGATCGCTGTAGTAATGCCAATGGTCCCAAAAATGTGTCAGAATCGCCCAATGTGTCCGTCATAATGTCGCAGTCACAATAAAAATCTCTGCCATTACTGGTAAAAAAAAAAAATTATCAATAAAAATGCCATAAAACTGTCCCCTAACTTTTGCGCAAACCAATCAATAAACGTTTATTGCGATTTTTTTTTTACAAAAAATATGTAGAAGAATATGTATTGGCCTAAACTGAGCAAAAAAATTGTCCCTATTTTTTTGTTTATAGCGCAAAAAATATAAACCGCAGAGGTGATCAAATACCACCGAAATAAAGCTCTATTTGTGGGAAAAAAAGGACGCCAATTTTGTTTGGGAGCCATGTCGCACGACCGCGCAATTGTCAGTTAAAGTGACGCAGTGCCGAATCGAAAAAAGTGCTCTGGTTAGGAAGGGGTAAATTCTTCCGGCTGAAGTGGTTAAGATAAATTAATAATTTAGTTTATTCAGCATGAAATGGAGGTTACTTATGTAGCACGAGGCTGTATTGTCTGCAATATTTACATAGTTTGGTAAACTCATTCAATGAATCCAAGCTCTGCAAGCTGAAATAACATGCCCTGCATTGATGCATTCACACAATGTTACAGTATCTATGAGATAAAACAAAGTTCAGGAATATTTCGTTATCCCATTGTTTTGCAAATCTATGTTCACTACAAACTGTATGATTGAATCAGTTCCGATATCCCCCCGGGGGCGCACATCGCGGCGATCGTTGTTGCGGTGTGTCAGTCTGACACATCGCAACTACGATCTCAGTAAAGAGTCTCTGACGGAGACTCTTTACCATGTGATCAGCCGTGTCCAATCACGGCTGATCACAGTTTAAATAGGAACAGCCGTTGATCGGCTTTTCCTCACTCGCGTCTGTCAGACGCGAGTAGAGGAGAGTCGATCAGCTGCTCCTCTGACAGGGGGGTCTGTGCTGATCTATTATCAGCGCAGCCCCCCCCCCCAGGATTCCCACACTGGACCACCAGGGATGCCACCAGACCACCAGGGATGCCGAGCACCAAGTATGCCACCCTGGACCACCAGGGATGCCAGTCAGTGCCCACAATGGACATCACTGATTGGCATGCATTATTGTTTGGCACTGATTGACATCCATCTGTACAATACTGTACACTACAATTCCACCTATCAGTGCCCATCCTTGGTGCCTATCAGTGCCCATCCATGCCACCTATCAGTGCCCATCCATGCCTCCTATCAGTGCTCATCCATGCTCATCCGTGCCACCTATCCATGCCAATCCGTGCCACCTATCAGTGCCTATTTGTGCCACCTAACAGTGCCTATCTGTGCCGCATATCAGTGCCACCTATTAGTGCCTCATATCAGTGCCCATCAGTGCCACCTTATCAGTGCCCATCACTGCAACCCCGTCAGTGCCCATCAGTGAAGGAGAAAACTTACTTATTTACAAAGATTTGTAACTGAAAGAAAAAAAAACTTTTTTTTTTTCAAAATTTTCAGTCTTTTTTTATTTGTTTAGCAGAAAATAAAAATCCCAGAGGCGATCAAATACCACCAAAAGAAAGCTCTATTTGTGGGAACAAAATGATAAAAATTTTGTTTGGATACAGGGCAGCATGACCGCGCAATTGTCATTCAAATTGCGACAGCGCTGAAAGCTCAAAATTCGTCTGGGCAGGAAGGTGTATAAGTGCCTGGTATCGAAGTGGTTAATGACAGTAGTTTACTATTATCTAGTGTTTATCAATATTTGTCAAACATGTCATTCATTGTGTTTTATTGTAATCTCTGGTCACAGTGATCACATGGTACAGGACCAATCACAACAGACCTGTTCAATGTGATAGCTGTAGTTAATCACAGCTATCATGATAGTACACAATAACTGGTTAGGAATTGAATGGATGCCATTTATAAAAATGATTGCTTTTAACAGTGATCATCACTGTAATAAGCAATCATAGTGTAAAATAAAAAAATCCAGATAAGCTCCCGGTGTCTCTATGGTGACACTGAACTGCTCTGGTCACAGTATGTAAAATAAATAAATAAAAGAAAAAAATTATAATTTGTTTTAACATACTGATGGTGCTAAACTGCTCTGGTGACAATATGTAAAAAATGACAACTTCAAAAAATTCACTATGCCTCTTACTAAATACTACAGTAGTCTACAGTACTTTCCAAAAAGGGGTCATTTGTACTGTCTTGGCATTTTAGGGCTTCAGGAAACTAAGATAGGTTGTCAGTATATCGGGATTGACCAATTTTCATAATATATATATATATATATATATATATATATATATATATATATATATATATATATATATATATATATATACACACACACACACACACACACACTATATATATATATATGAGTTGCCAAAGTTCATTCATTCATCTCTGTAATTGTGGCTGCAGAGAAAGGGACCGATAAATCTATGTCCTCAGTCACTTTTGGGCAGAGGGGGGGAATATGAGGTAGGTTGTTCGGGGCGCCACATCATGTATTCTTCTTCAATCTTGGTGTGCTTTGTGTATTTTATCCAAATCTGTGCAGTAAGCCAGTCTGAGACTTCCTGTAATAAAGACCACTCATTGCTGCTCTCTCTCCTTGTGCAGGGTGACTGGTCTTGTCTCCGCCCCCTCATTTAGGTTTCTGCAGGCAGCCTGTAGTGGGTGGAGCTAGCCAGGCCCCTCCCACAGCCCCACTCTCTGCACAGGCTATGTGCAGCACTGTGATGATGTCATTGATACTCTCACAATGTAATGTCTGGGTTTACATTTGATTCACAAAAAGTTGATGTACATCCTGATGAGGAATAAATTCAAGTTTTTGTAACCGCTTGCTGACCGTATACAGTACATACTAGTACAAGGCGGCTCTCCTGTGCAAAATCATGTACAGCTACGTGATTTTTCACTTCCGGAATTGGTGCGTGCAAATATGCAGCCCCACTGGACTGGGCTTTTTTCCGTGCGGCCACATATTTGTGTCTCTCCCTTTGGGACCTGGAAAGTCTGATTTCGGGAACACCTGATAGCTGTGATAGCCTCTGATTGGTCAGTCACTGTGAAGCCCTCCCCTGTGTTTTCTGTCTCTGTGAATGGACAAAATAGATACATTGTATCACTCTCTGTCCTTGCAGAGATAGAAAAAATAAAAAAATTCCCTAGATTAAGGTTTGATCTAGGTCAGTGCCAGGGTTAGTGTTTGGGTCAAGGTCAAAGTTCAAGGTCAGGACTTTTTGGACAGGATTTTTATTTTATTTTTTTTAAATAGTGTCAACATCAGTAATGCTGCGTACACACGACCAGACTTTTCGAAGGACTAGGTCTGACGGTCTTCTTGACGGACTTTCGACGGAGTTCCGAAGGACTTTCCAAACGAACGGACTTGGCCACACACAATACCCCACCAAAGTCCCACGGATTCGACCCCTGATGATGTACGACTGGACTAGAATAAGGAAGTTCATAGCCAGTAGCCAATGGCTGCCCTAGCATCAGTTTTCATCTGTCGGACAAGCATACAGACGAACGGATTTTTCGACCGGAACTCGAGTCCGTTGGAAAGATTTGAAACGTGTTTTATTTCTAGGTTCGTCTGACTTTTGGGGGAAAAAAGTCAGCTGGAGCCCACACACGATCGTAATATCCAATGGATTCATTCCGTCTGACCTAGTCCGTCGAAAAGTCCGGTCATGTGTACGCGGCATTAGGCTACTTTCACACTGAGGTGCTATAGCACTAAAAATAGCGCCTGTAATGAGCCTCTCCTGTCACTCCAGTGTGAAAGCCCGAGTGCTTTCACACTGGAGCGGTGCGGTGGCAGGATGCTAAAAAAAGTCCTGCAAGCAGCATCTATGAGGTGTTTTAGGAGCGGTGTATACACCACTCATAAAGTGCCCCTGCTCATTGAAATTAATGAGCAGCACCGCCGAATCGCCTGCAAAGCTCTGCAGCGACGGCTAATAACCCTTTATTATTAGCAGGGGTTAAAAGCATCCCACTAGTGGCCAAAAAGCACCTCCGAAACGTCAGTAAAGCGCCGCTAAAACTAGGGGTGCTTTACTGCTGACGCACCCAGGCCTCAGTGTGAAAGTGCGCTTAGTGTCAGTGAGTTTTAGGATTCAAAAAAAATAAAATACGCTCTATTGTTTCACATATGTGGTATGGCTGTGGTCGTCAAGAGCAGGAAAATGTATCTTAGGTTGTTCTGCAGTGGTAGGTTATGGTAGTGCACATGTCTAAAATAACATTTTTCCTATTTTATTTTCAATAAAGTGAGTAAGCAGCTCAAGGACAGAACTCGGGAGTGCAAGAAATTAGAATAGGCGGCGCACATACAGCAGCACAGATCACCGACGCTTTCCTCCGGAGTCTCCCTCCACACCAGGTAGTGCCTTCAGTCCACTCCAGTCCAAACAGCACCTGCACACGAGGCTCCGGGTGCTCCGCCCAGCTCCCTTGCACTATGACATCATACAACACACTCAAGCACCGCCTCCTTATTTTTTACCAGCGACCTTTTCTTGTCACTGGCATTTACTGGCAGGAGAAAAGTGCTAGTTTTTTACTGGCTGACAGTAAAAATACTAACGGTTGGCAAAACTGCTCGGATGGGACGTGAGTTACTCCCAGGATTCACCAGGTGAATATAAAGTTATAAAGCCCCCATATCTAGGGACTGGTAATCTGCATTTTTTTTTCTCGGGATTAGATAAACTTTAATAACTGATCAATACTTATGCCCCATACACACGAAAACACATGCCCCGTACACACGATCTGAAAATCGGACAACAGATCGTCCGTTTTTTTTTGCATGCAGTCGTATATATCGAACCTGAAGAGTTTACTAAGGTTACAAAAATTCACATACGACAAAATTGAAAGTGATGTCAAGTGTATTTGTATTGTATTTTTGGACGACTGTACTGATCAAACGAAAATCGTACGATCTGGTACGTGAAAATTTTTTGCACTTGTCTGATAAAATAATATCAGATGAACTGTCCTGATCGGCTGTCCAAAGCTCTGTACTAACGATCCGATTATCACACGATCGCATCAAAAGCCGTATTTTTCATCCGATTTTCAGATCGTGTGCACAGGCCATTTGTGTAATTAGCAGGTTTTCCACCAGGTGGCACTCTCTGCCTTTGGTTTGGTAATTCTAGCTCCTGTTTATCAGTCTGTCTTCAGTTGCAGCTCATCATTCTGTTCTATAAATAGAAGTGATCTGTGATAGATCTGTGATACTGACCTAAGATGTTCAAAGATAACAGCCAATCTCCCAGAATCCTCCTCTGCACGCCATACAAAATGTTCTCAATGTTTTTTCAGCAGCTGGTGGTAGTAATGTTCCCGAACGCTTGTCTCACCCGACATCGCTGCTTTCTATAGATGATGCACAACCTAGACGCACACTTTTCATGTCACAGACAGACAGGTAAAAGGTTGTTGCAATGTTTTAAAGCAGCATTCAGTGCAGTGATTTGCCGATACTTGGTCAGATGGAAACAAGGCCTATTTATAAAGATTGGCCCTTTTTGTACCCGCACAATTCTTGTATTGTAACACCTAATTCTGCCGGGGACTTTTCCGTTTATAAAAGTTTGATATAGAAAGTTGTGTTTTCAGTATGAAGTGTGAAAAAAAACAAGACAAGAAAAAAGATACGGGGGAAATCGGTAACACTAACGCTTCATATTTAACCGCATACTTTAACCAGTTCCCACCCAGACCAATTTTGACATTTCTCTTCTACATGTAAAATATACCATATTTATCGGTGTATAACATGCACATTCATTTTAAGAGGGAAGTTTGAAGCAAAATAAGGGTCAGTGCCCATCTGCAGCCTCACCATTGCCAGCAATGCATCATCCACACCATTACCATCAATGCAACAGCCTCACCATTGTCATTATTCCATCAACGCAACAGCCTCACCATTGTCATTATTCCATCAACGCAGCAGCCTCACCATTGCCTCAATGCATCATCCACCCCATTGCCATTAATGCAGCAGCCTCACCATTGCCATTATTCCTTCAATGCAGCAGCCTCACCATTCCCAGCAATGTAAAAGCCTCACCATTGCCATCAATGCAGCAGCCTCACCATGGCCACCAATGCAGCAGCCTCACCATTGCCATTAATGAACCACCCTCACCATTGCCATTAATGCAGCAGCCTCACCATTGCCATAATGCAGCAGCCTCACCATTGCCATAATGCAGCAGGCTCACCATTTCCAGCAATGTAGAAACCTCACCATTGCCATCAATGCAGCAGCTTCACCTTTGCCATCAATGCAGCAACCTCACCATTGCCATCAATGCAGCAACCTCACCATTGCCATCAATGCAGCAGCCTCACCATTGCCATCAATGCATCATCCACCCCAGTGCCATCAATGCAGCAGCCTCACCATTGCCATTTATGCAGCAGCCTCACCATTCCCAGCAATGCAGCAGCCTCCCCATTGCCATTAATGCAGCAGCCTCACCATTGCCATTAATGCAGCAGCCTCTCCATTGCCATTAATGCAGCAGGCTCACCATTCCCAGCGATGTAGAAGCCCCACCATTGCCATCAATGCAGCAGCCTCACCATTGCCATTAATGCAGCAGCCTCCCCATTGCCATTAATGCAGCACCTTCACCATTGCCATTAATGCAGCACCTTCACCATTGCCATTAATGCAGCACCTTCACCATTGCCATTAATGCAGCAGCCTCACCATTGCCATTAATGCAGCAGCCTCACCATTCCCAGCAATGTAGTAGCCTCACCATTGACTTTAATGCAGCAGCTTCACCATTGCCATTAATGCAGCAGCCTCACCTTTGCCATCAATGCAGCAGTCTGACCATTGCCATTAATGCAGCACCCCCACCATTGCCATTAATGCAGCAGCTTCACCATTGTCATCAATGCAGCATCCACCCCATTGCCATTAATGCAGCAGCCTCACCATTGCCATTATTCCTTCAATGCAGCAGCCTCACCATTCCCAGCAATGTAAAAGCCTCACCATTGCCATCAATGCAGCAGCCTCACCATGGCCACCAATGCAGCAGCCTCACCATTGCCATTAATGAACCACCCTCACCATTGCCATTAATGCAGCAGCCTCACCATTGCCATAATGCAGCAGCCTCACCATTGCCATAATGCAGCAGGCTCACCATTTCCAGCAATGTAGAAACCTCACCATTGCCATCAATGCAGCAGCTTCACCTTTGCCATCAATGCAGCAACCTCACCATTGCCATCAATGCAGCAACCTCACCATTGCCATCAATGCAGCAGCCTCACCATTGCCATCAATGCATCATCCACCCCAGTGCCATCAATGCAGCAGCCTCACCATTGCCATTTATGCAGCAGCCTCACCATTCCCAGCAATGCAGCAGCCTCCCCATTGCCATTAATGCAGCAGCCTCACCATTGCCATTAATGCAGCAGCCTCTCCATTGCCATTAATGCAGCAGGCTCACCATTCCCAGCGATGTAGAAGCCCCACCATTGCCATCAATGCAGCAGCCTCACCATTGCCATTAATGCAGCAGCCTCCCCATTGCCATTAATGCAGCACCTTCACCATTGCCATTAATGCAGCACCTTCACCATTGCCATTAATGCAGCACCTTCACCATTGCCATTAATGCAGCAGCCTCACCATTGCCATTAATGCAGCAGCCTCACCATTCCCAGCAATGTAGTAGCCTCACCATTGACTTTAATGCAGCAGCTTCACCATTGCCATTAATGCAGCAGCCTCACCTTTGCCATCAATGCAGCAGTCTGACCATTGCCATTAATGCAGCACCCCCACCATTGCCATTAATGCAGCAGCTTCACCATTGTCATCAATGCAGCATCCTCACCATTGCCATTAATGCAGCAGCCTCACCATTCCCAGCAATGTAGAAGCCTCACCATTGCCACCAATGCAGCAGCCTCACCATTGCCACCAATGCAGCAGCCTCACCATTGCCATCAATGCAGCAGCCTTACCACTGCCATCAATGCAGCCGCCTCGCCATTGCCATCAATGCAGCCGCCTCGCCATTGCCATCAATGCAGCCGCCTCGCCATTGCCATCAATGCAGCCGCCTCGCCATTGCCATCAATGCAGCCGCCTCGCCATTGCCATCAGTGCAGCCGCCTCGCCATTGCCATCAGTGCAGCAGCCTCGCCATTGCCATCAGTGCAGCAGCCTCGCCATTGCCATCAGTGCAGCAGCCTCGCCATTGCCATCAGTGCAGCCTGATCGATGCCCATCTGCAGCCTAGAGAGGACAGGGAGGGGGGCGGGACGAGCGCTGACAGATTACATACAGTGAGAATCTCCTATGATAGACAGAACAGTGGTTCAATGGTGGCCCAGGAGACGGGACTTCCTATTACAGAGGCCGCCAAGTAAACAGGAGATTCTCACTATATGGAATCTGACGGCGCTCGCCCCCCTGTCCCACACGAGGCAGCTAAAATTGAAGAAGGATTGGCATATAACATGCACACAATATTTGCATTTTCAGGGTGAAAAGGTGTGTGTTATACGCCAATAAATACAGTATATATTTTAGCAGAGACCCTAGAGAATAAAATGCTGGGTGTTGCAAATTTTTATGTCACACAGTATTTGCGCAGCAGCTTTTCAAACGTAATTTTGTTTGAAAACCTAAATTTTAACGAATTTTCTTACACACAAACACTACCTGTATATGATACCAAATTTTTGTTAAAATATAAAAGATGATGTTACGCCGAGTAAATAGATACCTAACATATCATGCTTTAAAATAGTGTACGCCTGTGGAACAGCGCCAAGCTAAAGTACTTGAAGGGTAACTCCACTATCGTGGAGAAAAAAAATAGCAGATAAAGTAAAATAATATAGTGTGTACAATTGTGATACAAGTCATATTGTTATCGAACGTTATTAAAAATTACCTTTCCCTTTCAATCTGCAGCCGCTGTAATTTTCTCTAAATGCAATGTGGCTACCTGGATGCACACAGCATGTATACAGAACACCCCCAGAAACATCCTGCTTGTGTGATTGGCTCACCAATTTTCCCAGAAGTCTGCCTAAGATACAATTCAGATTTCTGGCATCCCCTGCAAAAAAAAAAATGCATTTTTGGTGAGCTATTTCCAATAGGAACACGTCTAAAGGGATGCGGGCCCAGCAGCTTTCCTAATTAGTGCCCTGCAGGTGCCACAGCTGACTGATAATTATGAAGCCACTCCCATTAGACCCACTCAGAACAGACAAACACACACAGGGATTTCTTCAGAAAAAGGTAGGAATCTGCAACAAAGTTTGTTATAATCCTTGCAATGTACATAGATCACCCAGAGGGGAATGTTTTTTTCTCAACAAAAGTGGAGTTAAGCTTTAAAAATTTCCATTAGTGACGCTTCAAAAGCTTTTACAGGTTGCGAATTTAGAGAAGGTCTGAAGCTAAAATGATTGCTTATGCTTAGACGTTCGCAACGATACCTCACATATGTGGTGCGATCACCGTTTGCATATGCATGCGAGACTTACATATGCACTTGCGTTTATGCGTAAACATGGGGGAGGGCTCTTTTTCATTTTTATTTTATTATTTATTTGAAACTTTTTCTTTACGCTGTCTCTTAAATTTTTTTATCAGCTTTATCGCTTTCACAAGGAATGAACAACATCCATTGTGAAAGTATATTAAACAAATAAAACTGGTCTTTTAAAATATTGAAACATACAATTGTGCAACATTCTTTCAATGACCGGTAAAGATCAGTTTACTTCATGCAAACAAGCTACTAATATGACAGCCTTATGGGGTCAGTGGCCTGCCCTGCTGTAAAGGAGGATACATGGGGATCCTGGCCTGCTCTAAAGGTGATCAATGAGGACCCGGCTCTAAAGGGGGATCTGAGGGGACCCTGCTCTAATGAGAGATATGAGGGGACCCGGCTCTAAATGGGGATCTATGGGGACCATTCTCTAAAGGGGAATCTGAGGGGATTCTGCTCTAAAGTAAGATCTATGGGGACCCTGCTCTAAAGAGGGATCTTTGGGGACCCTGCTCCAAAGGGGATCTTTGGGGACCCTGCTCCAAAGGGAATCTTTGGGGACCCTGCTTCAAAGGGGATCTTTGGGGACCCAGCTCTAAAGGGGATCTATGGGGACCCAGCTCCAAAGGGGATCTATGGGGACCCAGCTCTAAAGGGGGATCTATGGGGACCCAGCTCTAAAGGGGGATCTATGGGGACCCAGCTCTAAAGGGGGATCTATGGGGACCCAGCTCTAAAGGGGGATCTATGGGGACCCAGCTCTAAAGGGGGATCTATGGGGACCCGGCTCTAAAGGGGGATCTATGGGGACCCGGCTCTAAAGGGGGATCTATGGGGACCCGGCTCTAAAGGGGGATCTATGGGGACCCGGCTCTAAAGGGGGATCTATGGGGACCCGGCTCTAAAGGGGGATCTATGGGGACCCGGCTCTAAAGGGGGATCTATGGGGACCCGGCTCTAAAGGGGGATCTATGGGGACCCGGCTCTAAAGGGGGATCTATGGGGACCCGGCTCTAAAGGGGGATCTGAGGGGACCCTGCTCTAATGGGGGATCTATGGGGACCCAGCTCTAAAGGGGGATCTGAGGGGACCCTGCTCTAAAGTAGGATCTATGGGGACCCTGCTCTAAAGGGGGATCTTTGGGGACCCTGCTCTAAAGGGGGATCTATGAGGACCCTGCTCTAAAGGGGGATCACTGATCAAGAGAACATTTTCGAACTGGCTGGTTGTACACAATTTTATCGGTACAGTAGATTGATTTATGTACAACCAGCTTGCCCATACATGGATCAAAATTCAGCTGGTCCCTGTTGAAATGGACATTCTTTTATCCATTTTTGGCCACCTTAACCTGTTGTTGACCATGCTATAGCCAAAAGACAGCTACAACGCAGTCGCACATGCTCTGTTAACGATCTGTCCTTCCGACACAGCTGATCACAGATCGAGGTAAAGGGCCAATCACAGAGGCCCTTTACCCCGTGATCAGCTGTGTCCGGTCACAGCTCATCATATGTAAACAAATGCCGATTATTCGCATTTCTTTTCCTCAGAGCTGTCATTGTCTGAGGAAAGGAAAGCCGATAACTGGCTATCCTGTGACAGGGCACATTTACACTGGTAATCATTGCGCTAGTCGGTGTCCATCATTGCAGCCTCATCAGTGCCTCCTTATCAGTGGCAATCAGTGCAGCCTCATCAGTGCCCATCAGTGCAACCTCATCAGTGCCTCGTTATTAGTGTCAATCAGTACAGCTTCATCAGTGCAACCACATCAGTGTCCATCAGTGGCCATCAGTGCAGCCTTATTGGTGACCATCAGTGCGGCCTTATTAGCGACCATCAATGTAGCCTCATCAATGCCCATTAGTGCAGCCTATTAATGCCCATGAGTGAAGAAGAAAAATTACTCATTTACAAAATTTTATAATGGAAACAAAGAAAAGGTTTTGTTTTTTTTTCAAAATCCTTGGTCTTTTTTTTGTTTGTTTAGCAAACAAAAAACACCCCTTACATTGGTTGTCAGTGAGAAGAACGCTCCTTACAATGGTGGTCAGTGAGGAAAACGCTCCTTACATTGGTTGTCGGTGAAAAGAACACCCCTTACATTGGTTGTCAGTGAGAAGAGCACTCCTTACAATGGTGGTCAGTGAGGAAAATGTTCCTTACATTGGTGGTCAATGGGAAGAATGTTTCTTACTTTGGTGGTCAGTGGGAAGAATGCTCCTTAAATTGGTGGTCCGTAAGAACGCTCCTTACAATGGTGGTCAGTGAGGAAAATGCTCCTTACATTGGTGGTCAGTGAGAAGCATGCCCCCCTTACAGCAGCAGTTAGAATGCCACCCTTACAGAGAGCTAAAAACATAATTGGCAGTATGTCATTGGCTCTGCCAAGTGGCGATAGACCTCCAACTATGCCGGAACCATCAGATGGAGAGGAGGGTTCAATCAATCACAGCTCAGGGAAGCACTAGCAACCTCTGGAGGCACCCTAGGCTTCCACAGTGCCCTGGTTGACAATGGCTGCTCTAAACTCTAAACTTTTTTGTATTCATCATATACTTAAACTGAATTGTGACAGGTAACACTATTCTATTATAAATACAAGGAATATTACAGGAGATGGATCTTCTGCTGATGAATGAGAAATAAATACCTTGGCCAAAACAGGCCAAAATGTGGGAGGTACCAGAAGGTAGGGTTATTTTACTAGGTTGTTCAGCACAGGCAAATTTAGGCAGGCTTATGCTGCAAGCTAGGCCTGTCTGTTTTGATCTGGGAGCTGGGAGTGGTCAGAGCAGCAGTGGGTGTGACCAGTTCTGAGGCACCTCCTCTGCTTCCAGGGAGAATGTTCTGGAGGAGAGGCTGGGCCTAGAACTGGAGTGGCAGGCAGCACATGTGGGAGCCCTGACCAATCCCTAACTGGTGTTGGCAGGGGGCGGGCCTCCTGTATGAGTTGAGGTCACATGCTGCTGGGGAAGAGAAGTCGGCTGGATGAATTGAGGAATGGAGTGCTAGACAGCCACAGGAGGACACCCCCATCTGGGGGGGGGGGGCGGTGCCAATCGCAGGAGGAGGCCCGGGGAGAGCTGTGAAGGTACATTGCCTCTACACGGTCATTGGCAATGTCTCTGTCACCACATGGTCGGTGGCAGGGAACTCCTGGAGCAGAGGGGCAGGAGAAGCTGTCGGAACACATGGCAGAAAAGTTCCACATCAAGGGTTTAGGGCTGGAAGGTCGGTGAGTGTTACCACAGTGGATGGCTGGAGGTGCCAGGGAATCTGTGAGGGAACTCTGCTAGTACACGGTCACTAGCAGAGTCTTTATCATGCACACGGTGGATGGTGAACAGTCCTGAATCAGAGAAGAGAATGTGGGGATCTGTGTTAAATCAGTGTGGCCGGATGGAGCATGGTTTGCAAGTTAGGCTGGCTGGAAGCAGTAGTCCATTTCTTAGAGGATAGACTTTAACCAATTAGGCCTCCGGGGAGAGGTTCTGCAGGCCTCTGGCCTAGTAGCAGCGAGTCACGAGAGCCAGAAGAGTGGCTTATTCAGAGTGAGTTCATACTACCCAATAGAAGAGGATGTATTATACTTTAAAGAGGAAGTAAACCTTGATGGGTTTTTCTTCCTCTTTGTTTCCCTGCAAAGGCAAAGCGTAATGGGCTGCTATGCATCGCATGGTAGCCCATTATGTGTCACTTACCTGACACAGGAGCCTGCGATGTCCCGATTTCCTCGCCGGCTGGAAGCGTCTATCTTCCTTCCGGGGTCGCGGACTCTGGGTCTGTGACTGGCCGGAGTTGCATGTGCACGGGAGCCACCAGTAAGGGCATGTCCTTTAATAAAAACAGCACGCCGTGGCCCTTCTAAAGTGTGCATGCGCTGAAGCAATCCTCGTACGGGGAATTGTAAAGATCTCCTAAACCAGTGATGGTGAACCTCGGCACCCCAGATGTTTTTAAACTACATTTCCCATGATGCTCATTCACTCCGAAGTGTAGTTCAGCATCATGGGAAATGTAGTTCCAAAACATCTGGGGTGCCAAGGTTCGCCATCACTGTCCTAAACCATGTAAGTTTAGGAGATATATACAGCAACTACAGGTAAGCCTAAATCTAGGCTTACCTGTAGGCAGGGCCGTCTTTAATATTGATTGGACCCTGGGCAAAACTTTTCTTGGCACCCCCCCCCCCCCCCCCCATTCAGTTTTGCTCTCCACCTGCTCTGAGACATACAATAAATAGCAGCTAGACTCAAAGACTCAAAATCAGTTTACTGAATCAGATCAGGCAGCTATTGCGATTGGTTGCCAAAGGTTACAGTGTATCATTACCGCTCACTGACTGGTTGCTAGAGGTTACAGCACACATTACAGCTCACTGATTAGTTACTAGAGGTTACAGCACATGATTTCTGCTTGTTGAGATTACTGTACAGTAATACTGCTCACTGATTCGTTGCTAGAGGTTACAGCACATCATCTCCTCACTCCAGAGGTCATGTTATACATATGGATGCCGCCTTTATTTACATATCTATGCCGCCAGATGCAGCTATTTACATATGAATGCTGCTGTTATTTACATATGAATGCTGGTTATTTACATGTAAACACAGGGTCTGCAGGTGAGTCATCTGTACACAACAATAGGGCAGAACTGGGCAGCATTAGTAGCAGAACTTCACACTGAGATATCGGGACACAGCAAGAGACAAGAAAATTTAAACTGGGATAGTTGGCAAGTATGAGGCAGCTGCTTTGGGCCTCACAACAATGACAGGGCCCAGGGCAGCTGTCCCATTTTGCCCTGCCTTAAAAACGGCCCTGCCTGTAGGTGAAAGTGGGTTGTAAGGGTTTACAACCACTTTTATTGGCAACTGCAAGATTGTGCAGGAGGAATTAAGTTTGTACAAGAGGAAGCAAGTTTGGGCAGGAGGTGAAGAGATCTAAGACCATTGCTTTTACACGGTCAAAAGTGATGTTTCTGTCCCTCACATGGTGACGGATGGAGAAATCTTAGGAACAGCAGTCTGCGTGAAGATGCAGGGAGCAACAGTCTGCAGGGAGCTGCAGGAGAAGATTTATACTTAGACAAACATGCACATTCAATCTTCGGGCTCTATCTTTGTTCAAAGTGTATTGAATTCTTTAAAGCGGAGCTCCACCCTAAAGTGGAACTTCCGCTCATTGGAACCCTCTCCCCCTCCAGTGCCACAATTGCCACCTTTCAGGGGGGAGGGGGGTACAGATACCTGTATAGTACAGGTATTTGCACCCACTTCCGGGATAGATAGCCGCAGATTCTGCGGGTATTTACGCCACTTCCTGCGGGTCCCCCGCTGTCTGCTCTGAAACACACAGATCCCAGAGACAGCGGGGACCATCCTTATTGCGCAGCACGACTCGCGCATGCGCAGTAGGGAACCGGGAAGTGAAGCCGCAAGGCTTCACTTCCCAATTCCCATACCGAAGATGGCGTCGGCAGCACCCGAGAGCCGATCGAGAGATCGGCTTCAGGTGCCGACATCGCGGGCGCTCTGGGCAGGTAAGTGTCCTTATTTTAAAAGTCAGCAGCTGCAGTATTTGTAGCTGCTGACTTTTAAAAACAAAAAACGGCGGAACTCCCGCTTTAAATATGATGGCAATGATTAATTCCATGGGCTTCCCATATCCCTATCCAAGTTGTACCCCCATAAATAAAATAACCAAAACAAAGCTTGCAAAAGACTGTTCATTGTCTCTGGAGAGGATGCATGAATTTTGGCAGCGGGGTGATTTGGCAGATTGTTTATCAGTGGTGCTAACACCATGGCTACATGTGTTTAGTAAATGCCACACATCTTCCAACAGGCAGCGAAAAAGCTACAAAACGCAACAAAATTCTTTTCTTTACAGACATGCCTCATAGCCTATATGCACCAGGCCTCCCTCCTCCTATAGATCTGTGTCTGTGGTTGTCCATACTCATGCCCAGCAGGTAACTGTATCTCCAGTCGGGGATCCCTTGTCCTTTCTGTTTATTCTCCTCCAGTGTTATAGTGAATGAGCTTGTCACTTGACAGATAAGCCTGCTGATCCAAGCCTGTCATACTCCGAGATGAAATTCAGGCTGGTACATGATCATTGCCTCTGAGACCAGCTTTCAACTATAATCCCACACAGGAGTGAGTACATATCATTTCCGATGAGCATCTGCTGGTCCATGCCACGTCCCCCGTGCACAGAGCAATGGAGGGTGAAAGGGATACTTTGCCTGTCCAGCCAGCCAAGTAACGCACACAACAGCCTAATGAATACATTCATATGACAAAAAAAAGGTGAAGCGCAAAATAAGTTCATTCTGAACGCTAAAAGCTGGGCATATGGCAGGCTCCAATTTTAACGGGCAACTACAACCATGCACGCATATGCACATAAGAACTGTGTTATCAGCCAAAAAATGTGTATTATTATTATTATTATTATTATTATACAGGATTTATATAGCACCAACAGTTTGCTCAGCACTTAACCACTTCCTGCCCTGTCAATAGCAGATTGATATCCGGGAAGTGGTTCAGTTAACCTGACTGGGCGTCATATGATGTCCTTCAGGATAACGCCATTGCGGTGATTGTTGTTGCGGTGTGTCAGTCTGATCTCGGTAAAGAGCGTCCAATCACGGCTGATCACGATGTAAACAGTAAGAGCCGGTAATCGGCTTTTCCTCACTCGCGCCTGACAGACGTGAGTAAAGGAGAGCCGATCGGCGGCTCTCCTGACAGTCAGCGCAGCCCCCCCCACTCCCTTGGTTGCCCGCACTAGACCACCAGGGAAGCCGCCTGGACCACCAAGGAAGGGGGCAACATGTGGATGGCCAGGTATGTACCCCATGGCCATCCACATGTGCAAATAAATGCCCAATCTGTGCCAATCAGTGTCCACAACTGGGCACTGACTGGCACCATCATGTACCACATGTGAAAATGTGTAACTCAGTGATGCCCAGCAATGCCACCCATCAGTGTCCAGCAGTGCCACCTATCAATCCCCATCCATGCCCACCTATCAGTACCCATCAGTGCCACTGCCACCCATAAGTACCCATCAGTGGCACCTATGAGTGCCCATCAGTGCCGCATACCAGTGCTGCCAATCAGTGCCACCTCATCGGTGCCCATCAGTGCCGCCTCATCAGTGCCCGTCAGTGCAGCCATAGCAGTGCCCATCATTGAAGAAGAAAACGTACTTATTTCCAAAAACAATTAACAGAAACAAAGAAAAACTTGTTTTTTTTTTTTTTTCAAAATTTCCGGTCTTTTTTTATTTGTTGCGCAAAAAATAAAAGTCGCAGAGGTGATCAAATACCACCAAAGAAAGTTCTATTTGTGGGAACAAAATGATAAAAAAAATTGTTTGGGTAGAGTGTAGTATGACCGCACAATTGTCATACAAGTTGCAACAACGCTGAAAACTGAAAATTGGTCTGGGCAGGAAGGTGTCTAAGTGCCTGGTATCGAAGTGGTTAAAGAGGAAGTAAACCCTGGGGTGATTGTTTTTCATGACACAATATGGGGTAGACTGCAGGAAAAAAGGCATTCATGGGTGTCATCCACGAAGGAAGCCTCTCCTAAAGCCCATGCACAAAAAAAGAGTCTAGAATTAAGAAATATTACTGGGACTCTGTACTCTGGAGTGATGAGACCAACATAAATATTTTTAGAACTGATGCCTTCAAAACTGTATGGCGTCTCAAAGTTGAGGAGTTCAAAGAAAAATGCATGGTGCCTACAGTGAAACATAATGGCAGCAGTATCCTTCTGTGGTGGTTGCATGAGTGCTGCTGGTGTCGGGGAGCTGCATTTCATTGATGGTCAACTCCTTTACCAGTTGATGCCATGTACGGGGGAACACGTTGGGTGGAGCTACAGGTCTTGACGTCACCACGCATCAGCTGGCTGGCTTGAGCCGCGGCTGTTTTGAATATTGAATATTGAAGAATGAAAAAGGAAAGCACTCATGCCACATCCATAAATTAGTGGAGGAAAAAAGGGGTACTAAAAAAAGTAACGCCGTTAGGCTTCTTTAGGACACGATCAAGTTCACATTTCTGAACCTTGATGGTGTGCTGAAGAAGCCTAATGGTGAAATGCGTAGACGCACAAGGGCTCATTGTACAGATGGTATGATTACAGTATTCAAAGAGAATAAAAATCACGTGAAAATTATTATACATTATGTACTTTTTTCAATAAATATTATTTTTTTTACTTCTTTAGTGTTTCTTTACCTAAAAAGTCCAACCTTTGGTTACTTTTTTTTAGTACCATTTTTCCTCCGAATATTGAATACCATTTTGTTGGATGTCAGTGCCCACAAATTTTGAACACAACTCTTAAATTGAGTACTGCACTATGAAGCCTCTTTCCATTTTTGAACGATTCCCACGAGTGGAGTCCACCTTCAGGAAATCCCAGTGAGGAATATCGCAGCAGCGTAGAGCCGCTATTGGAGGAAGGATCCCGCCATCGTTTGAGCCTGTGGATAGACGATCTTCAGCTGAGTGATCCCTCCTGTGTGTGATCCCTATAATTTGAGATCCCCTGAATCTGGTAAGCGGCGCTTACATCGGATCGGGTGTAGGCCCCGCCATTCCAACTAAGGGAAACCGGCAGTGAAGCTGTGCGGCTTCACTGCTGGTTTTCGACTGCGTACGCGCAAGTTGCGCTGCGCTTTGTGAATGGCCAGCTTGTCTTCCGGGGGACACACATGTCCCAGAAGACAACGGGGGGCGTGCCGCATAACAGGATGTGACGTCCTCACCCGTGGTCCAGCTGGATCGGAAGTACTCTTAGTACTTCCAAAAAAGGTAAGTTGGAGAGTAAAAACATTTTTAGAGGTGGAGAAGTGGTCTTTCGTTTAAGACCACCTCTCAAAATTGGGTTGAACTCCGCTTTAAATCAGGTAAGTGAAGAGAAAAAAAAAATTTGACAACTCATTTTAAGGATGCACATTAGTGCTGCATGGTGAGGAGTGAAAGAGTGAAAGATGTGGGTGGAACTCCGCTATATATATTTATAAAATCCAAGCAAAAAATACCTTGCTTTGACTTGGTACAAGTATCTCACTGTCCCTGTACAGCATTGAGCTTGGATGGGGAGGGGGAAACCTCACAAGAAGCCTATCAGGTGTGCTTAAAGCAGGAGTAAACCTGCTGACTTTTTTTTTTTTACACCTGTAAAGGAAAATGCATAATGAGCTCTACCCTGTTTCCCCGAAATTAAGACCTAGCACGATTGTTGGTAATGGCTGCAATATAATCACTACCCCCAAATAAGCCCTACCCTGTTTTCCCGAAAATAAGCCCTACCCTGAAAATAAGACCTACAAGGACTTTAACTAGGGCTTATTTGGGGGGGGGGGGTAGGGCTTATATTGCAGCCATCACCGACAATCAAGCTAGGTCTTATTTTCGGGGAAACAGGGTAGTATGCACCGCATAACTCACTCGGTCCACGCCGAGGGAACTGACATGTTCCCTCAGTGTGTCTTCTGGGTATCGCAGCTCCGGCGCTGTGAGTGGCAGACACATACACATACCAAGGACCTGTGGCAAACAGGTCCTTGGTATGTGTTTCATATGCTTTTTGCCTGAAGTTCAGCTTTAATTTTCAATTTTGACTAAAGTGTACCTTTTAATGGGTACATACCCTGTGACAGGTGGGCACATTTGCTATGGCAGTGAGTAGCCACTTTTAAACCCCTGGGAAGTAAGGAGGAAAATGATCAAGGTTTTTTTTTTTTTTTTTTTCCCGGTCTTGGAACCTGCGCTTCATTGACCTTCCCAGTACAGTAGACTGGCAATGAAAGGTATCCTCTCCCCCCCCCCAGTGATTTCACATACAGGGCATGTATATACACCGATTCCTGCCAATCTCCCTCTTAAATTAAATGTCTCTATGTTAAAATCCCCATTTTACAATATTAAATTGCTGCAGAGAGGCTAACTTTTAATATGAGGAAAATGACATTATAGTCTCGGTCCCTGTGATATACAATACAAACTTCTGCAATCTCATTTTCCCCCGAATGGCTCAGATTCACAAGCCCTTTAACTGAAAGAAAGAAAAAAAAAAAACGGGGGTCCTTCGTCTGATACTGTGCCCGGGGCTCCTCTGAATACTAAAATAAATTCAATTAAATATCTGCAAGGAGAGACGGGGCCTTACGCCACTTTTTTCATTACTCTCTTGCTGTAATAAAAGAAGTGGCAAGCTTTCCTTGAAAAGGGACACCATGTCATTTCCATCCCTAGTTTTTATCTTTGTCACTGGTAGTTGGTTCATAATTAACTATCACTTAAAGGGAACCCGTCATCACAGAAGTGTGTAGGCTCCCATTCTGATCACCTTCTGGAGATGTTAGCTGTCTTTTTTAATTCAAAGCTAAACTAGAACAAGTAACAAGTATGTGGCCACCAAAGTTTTTTTGTTTTTTTTGATAGCCTGCGGTGCGCAAAAACAAAACACCAAAATGAACCAAAAAAAAAGTGCATGTCATATGGTCCCATCCCGATAGATCGACAGTGGCTATACTTGGATTAAAATGCATATGGTCCCTGCTGAACCGACCAAATTTCGACCCATGTATGGCCAGCTTAAAGTGGAGCTCCAGCCCCCCACCAAAAAATGAAAAGTCAGCAGCTACAAATACTGTAGCTGCTGACTTTTAACAACTTACAGAGCGGAAGATTTGCCCCCTTAATGACCAGGCCATTTTTTTCAATACGACACTGCGACACTTTAACTGACAATTGCACGGCCGTGCGACGCTGCACCCAAACAAAATTTACATTTTACATTACATTTCTTTTTCCCACAAATAGAACTTTCTTTGGCCGGTAATTTGATCACCTCTGCGGTATTTATTTTTTGTGCTATAAACAAAAAAAGAGCAACAATTTTTAAAAAAATATATATTATTTTTTACCTTTTACTATAATAAATATCCTAAAAAAAGTAAAAAAAAAACATTTCTTCATTAGTTTAAGCCGATATATATTCTACATATTTTTAGTTAAAAAAATGCAATAAGCGTATATTGATTGGCTTGCACAAAATGTATAGCGTCTACAAAATAGGAGATAGATTTATGGCATTTTTATTATTATTATTTTTTTTTTACTAGTAATGGCGGCGATTAGCAATTTTTCGCAGGACTGCGACATTGCAGTGGACAGGTCGAACACTTTTGACAAATTTTTGGGACCATTGACATTTATACAGCGATGGTATGTGGCAGTGGAGGGGGGGAGGAAGCAAACAAGTGGAGCTATCCTTTTGGGTAGAGTTCCACTTTAAAGTGGAAGTAAACTCTCACCTCTGACTTGTACCCATAGGTAAGCCTATAATAGGGCTTACCTATAGGTACTGTAAATATCTCCTAAACGTGCAATGTTTAGAAGATATTTACTGTATATGCAGCCAATGACATCACCGTCACACGTATTTTGAAGGAACGGTCACCCCGGCCGTTCCTTCAAAGTCCTGTACCGCGAGCAGTGGCTCCTCCGCAGATGCCTAGGAGTGACGATATTGTGGCTCTGGCCAGTCACACAGCCAAAGTCCGTGGACCGGACTTACACTGTGTAACAGCTGATTGGAGGAAAGGGACACATGGTCGGACATTCCGACCACAAAATCCGTAAAAAAAAAAATTCCGGTCGATTTTGGCCGAAACTTGTCTTGTATACACACGGTTGCACAAAGTTGTCGGAAAATCCAGTTGTTCGGAACAAGGTGATGTAAAAAACATACGACGGGACTACGAAGAGGCCAGTAACCAATAGCTTTCATCTCCAAATTTTATCTGAGCATGTGTGGTACTTTGTGCGTCAGAATTTTCTACACACGATCGGAAAAAGCGAGATCAGATTTTGTTGTCGGGAAAATTTTAGATCCAGCTCTCAAACTTTTTCCATTGGAAATTCCTACAGAAAAAGTCCAATAGAGCCCCCACACAATCGGATTTTCTGACAACATAATCCGATCGGACTTTTTCCCTTGGAATTTTCGACCGTGTGTATGGGGCATTAGAAGTGTTCTCTCCTGCTGTCCTCTACACTCTCTCACTCCAGCTCTTCCACCCGACAACTCTTCCCCAGCTGCGCTGACCCCAGGTATTTAAGGAGGCCTGCCCCCTGCCAGTCCAAGTTGGGGTTTGGTCAAGGCTTCTTAGAATACCAGAGCA
The DNA here is from genome assembly GCF_037356315.1 of Lithobates pipiens. Taxonomy (NCBI): domain Eukaryota; kingdom Metazoa; phylum Chordata; class Amphibia; order Anura; family Ranidae; genus Lithobates; species Lithobates pipiens. The sequence continues at coordinate 24,109,317 of NW_027507686.1, forward strand.
GCGTCATTTTGATTATTGTTTATTTTTTTTTACTAGTAATAGTGGTGATCAGCGGTTTTAAGTGGGATTCTGACATTGCGGCAGACAGATCGAGCACTTTTTTTGGGATCAGTGACATTATTACAGTGATCAGAGCTAAAAATATGCACTAATCACTGTATAAATGACACTGGCAGGGAAAGGGTTAACCCCAAGGGCGCTCAAGGGGTTAAGTGTGTCCTAGGGAGGTGCTTTCTAACTGTGGGGGGATTGGACTGACTGGGAGTACAGAGAGATCTCTGTTCCTGATCACTAGGAACAGGCGGTCTCTCTGTACTCCCATTCTGCCTCTCTGTGGCTTGATCACAATTGGCCCGCGAACATCACGGCCGCTGTGCCTCTGCACATCAGCTCCCCCCGCCGTGCAGCGGGCATGCGCGCCCCTGTAGTGTTTTTTGTGCACAAAACGACATACGGGTATATACAGTATATATCCGGTGGGCAGTCCTTAAGTGGTTAAAAAACCTTCACATTTTCATTACATTCTTTATTTTAGACCCAGTGACGCCATTACTGGATTTCTGTGCTCCTCTGTGCATTGCAGGCAGATCATGGCTGGTGTGAGGGGTCAAAGAGTGCTGTACATAGCATCCTGAAACCATCACAGTGCTCTACCTCAGTACTCCTCTCAAGACCCCTTAAAGGGGTTGTAAAGGTTTGTTTTTTATTTTCTAAATAGGTTCCTTTAAGCTAGTGCATTGTTGGTTCACTTACCTTTTCCTTCGATTGCCCTTCTAAATGTTTTTTTTCTTTGTTTTCTTTGTCTGAATTTCTCACTTCCTGGTCCTCCTCAGTAAGCTGTTCTAGCTGACTAAACACCGCTCGGATGATGGTGTGAAGTTTACTGAGGAGAAACAGGAAGTGAGAAATTTAGACAAAGAAAAAAAATATTTAGAAGGGAAATCGAAGGAAAGGGTAAGTGAACCATCGATGCACTAGCTCAGTGATGGCGAACCTTGGCACCCCAGATGTTTTGGAACTACATTTCCCATGATGCTCCAGTACACTGCAGAGTGCCAGAGCATCATGGGAAATGTAGTTCCAAAACATCTGGGGTGCCAAGGTTCGCCATCACTGCACTAGCTTAAAGGAACCTATTTAGAAAATAAAAAACAAAGCTGTACAACCCCTTTAACTCTGAGGCAAGCAGTGGCCTGGCTTTTGGGAGGAATTATGCAAATATTAAAATGCCTTGATGGGTGGAGTTCAATCAGGAGAAGTGGGTATTTTCCATATGAATGCAGAAAGCCCTAGGCAATGCCTACATGTGAAGCTGAGCATCTATGATTGAAAAAACTGAAATCCAATGAATATAAGGGACAGGCCATAGACAGATAATGCTGGATGTCCTCCAGCCAGGAAACAGTGGCAGCTGGTGGTGAACGGTCCATCCCCGGCTTCGCACTTACCCCATCTAGGTCGCAGCCAGCGCTTCCTAGGTGTGGCGGCTTCACCCTGCATCTCCTCCTCGGCTTCACAGCGGCTTCCCCTGCATTTCCTGCCTCCTCCTCTGTGGCCAATAGGATTGCTTCACCTCCCGGCCAATCGGGTGACAGGTCTCATGATCCACTTCCTGATTGGCCGGAGAAGAATCAGGAAGACCATAGCAAATATTTATTCTCTATTGTCACAAAACTGGGTGGCCTCAGGGCACAGTGCTCTGTGCCCTGAGCCCACCCTTCTTTGAAGCCAATTAGAACTTCAGGCTCTAATCATGTGCTTCTTAAAAAAAAAAAACCTCATTGAAATCCATGCGCCTGGCACCCTGCATGTAGATTAGGAGCATTGATTGGGGGGGGGGGGGGCAGCACCCCTGCGACCCGTATGGACGAGTCGCCACTACCAAGAAATGAGGTGGATTCTATCGGACTGGCTGCAGCTTCCAATGTACGTGGTGAGAAGCTCACAGTGGGCAGTGAAATCAAAGTAAGCCATTTCAGTCCAGGCGAGGAGCCATTACAACTGTGCAATACTGAAGGGAATGCTGGAGGTCACCTTTAAATTTTGATAAACCATAAATGAGACTCTTACCCAAAAAATACCCAGTTGCATATGCCGGCATTTGCTGCCAGATGGCTAATGAATGCGGATAAATCCAGATACACAAATGGGCCTGGATTTGCCAATTTCTTTTTTTTTTTTTTTTTTAATATGCCCTTGGGTCATAAATACCCTCTGGGTATAAGTACAAATACAATACAGACTTATTACTGGCCAAGATGACCTTATGCGGAGGAAACCAAGAAAGGTTCAAACAGTCTTTTTCTTTCTGTTTGCTGAAGTCTGCTTCTTGCTATAAAAAACCCAGTGGGTAAGGCCTTGACTCATCGGGCCGCTGTATAAATAGCGGTACCCAGAAACCGATTCTCCCTTTTGATTGGCTTATTTGCATATTATCCATAGGGAGTATGGGTCGGGTCCCCCCCCCCCCAACTCCCAGCGTCGTTTTAGTGGATCTCGGAGAATAAAAAAAAAAATTCACGACAGGAAAATAAAAACATTTTAAATAGATTAAGCAGGCTGTCGGGTTATTAGTCTGGTTAGGAGGTAAATTAAACTTTGGTTATATGGATTATGTATATGGAGGGGAATATATTGTTTTAATTCCGGATCCGAACACATTGCTTTCCATGTGCTTAGAGATGGGAAAAAAAAGCCTTTATGTGCAAGAATTTTCCCTGCTGTCTGAGCAAATACGATCTCGGCACAGCGGGGAACGCAGGCGAATTGTTTGTTAATGCACATTACGCGTTTTGTTACCACCAAATTGAACATGTGTAATGTCCTCAAACACAAGCGGAAATAAAAAAATAAAATAAAAGAAGAGCTACAGTCACAAAACAGTTCAGCAGAATTGTGCCTATAAAATGTTTAATAAGTATTGTAACGTTACATTACCGCGTTCCCAATACATTTATAATTACAGTAAACCGTGTGGAAAGCGACGCAGAGCCGGGGTGTTTAGTTGCAATGGGCAGACATGTTGGCGTAGTATGAAATCACAGCAGTCGAGCTTCCCTCCATATAAATGCGATCGCCACGGGAGTGTGTGCTGGCACAGCAACCTAGCAGAATATCCCAATAAAGAGATTTTAGGGGAGAGACTTAATTTTATGGAAGACATTTGGTAGTTGTGGAAAAAAAAAAGGGTTTAAAATGCGCCCAGCCTACTGCGGCTGGTTAAAGGCTTTGGCAAATTTCCAGTAATTTTCTAACGAACATACATGATACATCATGTCCCGGGCAATGTGTCTACTGCCACAGGGGACAGACGACACCCTGCTCTGCTTCCAGCTGCTGAGCGACACTTTATGAGGGGAGGCTGAGCTGCCTGCGACTGCAATCCAACATGGCTGCCTCGGCGTCTCCATAAAAGCTGGTTGCTGAAGTGAGTGAGCTGGAGGGTGACAATAATGGCGGGCGCTCTTAACCATTCGACTGCAGGAACAGAGGCAGCAAGTAGAAAAAGTTTGTGTATGTAAAGTCAGAACTTTTCATTTTAAGTTTTGGATAGAATGGGAAAGGGTTAGAAGAGGAGTCAGCAACCTTTTCCACATTAAGTGTCAATTCAAAGTCATTGGACAAATGGCATGCCAGTGATCAACAGTGCACCTTAGACCTCAGATCAGCCACCATTCCTGCACTTTCACACCTCAGATCACCCCAATTCATTCATCATCACATCTCAGATCAGCCACAATTCCTGCATCTTCACACCTCAGATCACCCCAATTCATCCACCATCAGATCTCAGATCAGCCACAATTCATCCACCATCAGATCTCAGATCAGCCACAATTCATCCACCATCAGATCTCAGATCAGCCCAAGTTCTTGCACCTTCACACCTCAGATTACCCCAATTCATCCACCATCAGATCTCAGATAAGCCACAATTCCTGCACCTTCACACCTCAGATCACCCCAATTCATCCACCATCAGATCTCAGATCAGCCACAATTCCTGCACCTTCATACCTCAAAAAAGAAAAGGAAACCAAGAAGATTTCCAAAGGGTCAACCACAGTTCATGCACCTTCAGACTTCAGATTAGCTCCAATTCCTGCACATTTACACCTCAGATGATCAGCCCCAATTCATTCACTGTCAGATCTCAGATCAGCCTCAGTTCCTGCTCCTTCACTCCTTAGATCAGCCCCAATTCCTGCACCTTCAAGTCTCAGATTACCTAAATTCCTGATTGACGTAGCAATCTGGCTGTATGCTATGCACACAGCCACATCTACTGTGCTCATATAAGCAGCCATTTCCATCTTAATGATATAATACTTTAAGCTTACCTTCCAACCCATTCATCCCAATGAACAGACATGACACGCATTCCTACATCCTCATCTCAGCCTGGCTGCTTCTCAGCCAGGCCCCTCTGGTTCCCCATTAAAGAGACATCACCAGCATTCTTACATTCTCCAAATGGTCAGCATGTGCGTGCTCTCTGACCTCAACAAATCTTTTATTTACATTTCCACAGGAAGCCACGCCCTGGAGGGTTTGCCTCCGACAGCTGAACACCTCCTACAAAGCTTGTGACCTCACAGCAGCAACACAGGATGTGAAGGATGTGAAAGTACCAACCACAGACATGTATACATTCAAATAGTCAGTGACGCAAACTGACTGACTAAATGCTTTCAATGATGGAAACCATACAAAACCAATGAACGATGACTACAATTCCGTTGATAGAAATCCTTAATATACATTGTTCCAGAGAACAATGTATAGCTGGATTATTCTACACCTCCTTGTGGATGGAAGGTTATCCACAGATGTGCACTGCCCATCTCCATGTGCTGATCAGACACAGCAGAGACAATGAGCGCACATCCGCATACAACCAATCCTTGCAGAGCAAGCATATGGCCCCAGACGATCGTCTATACAGTGTACAGGGGCCCTTTTGCTGGCGGACAAACCCCCACTCCACAAACACCTCTTTCCAATCCCAAGAAGTTATCCACTACCTAACGGATCTCAACCAGCGTCAGTCTGCCCCAGTCAGCGGGCTAGGGGAGAATGAACACAGAAGGACTCTTATGACAATACATATAAAAATACATATAAAATTTTCCACAACATGATACATCAGATCATCCCCAATTTCTGAACCGTCATTCTTCAAATCACCCCAATTACTGCACCTTCAGACCTCAGATCAGCCGCTATTCATTCACCATGAAATCTCAGATCAGCCCCTATTTTGAAAAACTTTACACCTCAGATCACCCCAATTCATTCACCATCAGATCTCAGGTCAGTCACAATTCATTCACCGTCAGATCTCAGGTCAGTCACGATTCATTCACAATCATATCTCAGGTCAGTCACAATTCATTCACCGTCAGATCTCAGATCAGTCACAATTCATTCACCGTCAGATCTCAGATCAGCCCCAGTTCCTGCACCTTCACACCTCAGACCAGCCCCACTTACTGCACCTTCATGTCTCAGACCCAAATTTCTGAACCTTCACTTTTCAGATCAACCCAATTACTGCACCATCAGATCTCAGCTCAGCCTCTATTCTTTCACCATTAGGTCTCAGATCAGCCCCAATTCCTGCATCTTCACATCTCAGATCAGTCGCTATTCATTCACCTTTAGATCTCAGATCAGCCCCAATTCCTGCACCTTCACTCCTCAGATTAGCCCCAATTCAACCATCAGATCTCAGATCCACCTATTTCCTTCACTTTCAGACTTGCAGGGGTATCACATTCATACCAGCTGCATCTGGCAGTTCTACTAGAAGAAGAAGGGTATAGGCAAGTGAGCCTCTTCACATACCAAAATTCACAGCCAGACCTAGACTAGTATTGGTAGGAGGGCCATCACCTGATTGTCACTGACATCAGGTGGGCCACTTTGAAACTTACATTGCCTGTCCGCCCTGGCACACATTACATAGGTTGCCTATCCCTGAGTTAGAATATCTGTCTCGATTTTTATTTTTTGCGGTGTCCCTGCTGGAGAGATTCAACTTCACTATCGGTCCTGGTAACCATTGTCTTTGGTACAGAAAGTGACAGAAAATTCTACATTTTGAGAGGAAACCTGCTCTGATGACATATGTCTAAGCCCTTGTACACACGGTCGGAGAATCCGTCGGAATGTGTCCTATCGGACCGTGTTGTCGGATAATCCGACTGTGTGTGGTATGCATCGGACTGATTCCGTCGGATTATCCGTCGGACCCAATTTTCCAACTTGTTGGAAATATTTCCCGACCAACTGGTTCGATCGGACATACTCCGATCATGTGTAGAGAATCTTGATCGGACCAAGTGCCACGCATGCTCAGATCAAATTCCTACATCAAAGCTATTGGCTACTAGCCTGAATGTAGTCCCATCGTAACGAAATTACGTCATCACGTTCTGAATGATCGGATTTTTCGACAACTTAGTCCGACCGTGTGTATGCAACAGTTTCGGACAAGATCCGACGGACAAAATCCGACGGATTTGGTTGTCGAAATCTCCGACCGTGTGTACAGGGGCTAAGAGGGAATGTCAACCTTGCTTTGGAGAGATCTTCTTTTACTTCCAGCTTAGTCTCTGGGATGGGAAGTAAAGGGAAATCTTTCCATTGGGACATGGGCAGCAAAAAAAAAAGAAAAAAAAGGCAGGAGTTTTAACCACTCCCGTAGCCTTAAACTCCCCCCCCCCCATCTGTCAGGTATGTGATGTGACCTGCCTAGGTATGAAATTTTGCACTTATTGTAATGTGATCATTCTAACAAGTTATACGACTATTATATGGTTCAATTGTGTGCTGGTGACATATTATTTCTTCTATGTTGACACCAGCTATCCAGCACTGCTGCAGCACTTCCATACTCCAGGCTTTACCCACAAAGGAGTGTGATGAGATTATACAGTATGCTAGGATGTCGGTGGGAGCACTATTGTGACAAGAATATAACGTTGTCACCCTATACCAGAATTGTATGAATGAGACCTTCATGACCAGGGCTGGACTGGGACAAAAATTTGGCCCTGGACTTCATCATGACTGGCCCACTTTAATTTTAAGCATCGCCCTTACATCAGTGTGTCCCCAGCAGCATCCCCCTTAGATCAGAGAGTCCCAATCAGCAGCCCCACCCCTTTAGAGTCCCCAGCAGCAGCCCCTTCACATCATATTCCCCACCAACAGCCCCCTTCACATCAGAGACCCCATCAGAAGCCCCTTCACATCAGAGTCCCCATCAGAAGCCCCCTTCACAGCAGAGTGTCCTCCCTCTCCTCCCCCTTCCACATGTACTCACATTTTTGAAGGCAGCTTTTTGTTCCTATCTCCAGTCATGTGATAAGGGGAAGGAAAGTCTGCTGGCTGTCTATCTCCCCCTGCAGGCTGGAGGGATCATAATGCCTAATGCTCTCTCCAGCAAGTGACGGAAGCAGCTCCTCCTGACACAAGTGAAATTATGATCACTCACTGGCAGAGAGGAGCAGCTCCAGGACTGCACTTGACTGGCCCACTGAGCCATTCGGCCCACCGGGAAACTCCCGGTAGTCCTGATGGCCAGTCCATGCCTGTTCATGACATTGTCACCAGATTTTTTTTTTTTCCTAATAAAAGCTGCAGATTTACAAAAGTTGAAATTAACGCATTGAAGCCTAACGTCAGGAAAAGTAAAAATCCTCCCTTACAGTGGTGTTGCCCCCACACTGAAAGGGGTATTGCTCAGGAAAGACAGGTGCTCCCCTATGCTGCAGCAGTGGACTTCTCCTCAGGGTCCTCGCATCCAGTGTAGGGCAATGGTTTAAAGTTATATTAATGCTTTGATTTTTTTGGGGGGATTTTTTAATGAAAATAATAAACATGTTATACTTACCTGTTCTGTGTAATGGTTTTGCACAGAGAATACATACAGGGGCCCTATGTTCTAGGGGCCCCGTGCGACCCCCCCTGTACACCTGGATGGGAGGATGGCACCATGTAGAGAAAACGACCCCTCCATGTAGCCGCTGAATGCCAGTTTCTCCTTATCTCCCTGCCATAGACATTCAGCGGCTGCATGATGGGAAATGGAGGGATCGGTTCTTCTACATGCCACTCCCACCACCTCCCTATCCCTGTCCTGCTGCCCCAGCCCCATGTGTGCTTCACTCCCCCCCCCCCCCCCCCCACTGCGCTGTGAGGTTTTCCCCTCCCCCAGTTGCTGCGGGGGATCCACAGCTCCCAACTGTCCGTGATTTCAAGGGACTGTCCCTGATTTGGAGCAAAGTCCCTCTGTCCCTCTTTCTTCCTCATTTGTCATTTATTTGGGTCTGATCTATATAATTGTATATAAAATGCAGTATTTATCTTTCAAAAAGTGTTTCCCAGTGCTAAACCTTTCATCCAAATTCTAAATTGCTGAATTTATAGATTTTAAAAGCCAATATAAATGCATGGTAGTGGTAAATAAAAAGCCCTTGTAGATGTAACTAATCTTTTTTTTTTTTAGGTAATTCTCCTTTAAGGGGGTGTGGCAGGGGGCGTGTCCTATGCCTACATACTTTTGCTAGTATGTGTCCCTCATTCCCATCTCAAAATGTTGGGAGGTATGGGGATCTGTCAGGATGGAGAGTGAAGAAGGAGCTGGTAAATGTGTAATTTACCGCCCCTCTCCTTCTCTTAATGAATAGTCAGTGATTGGTGCCAATCACAGACTCTGTTTACTATGTTTCAGTTTATGAATAAACTATTTCTGTTCATTCATTCTGTATTCACACTTGCAACTGGGCTCTGGCATGCTGCCCATAATAAAGGGTCCCACGATGGCAGTAAAGGGCCCTGGGATCAGTGGAAAGAGCCCCGGTCGGAGGCCAGGGGGGCCCTTCATGGTTTCTTGAACCGGGGCCCTGAAGGTTCTCGCTACGCCTCTGCCTATCCTATTTTTCTCTGGTCCCCCACCAGTGCTCCTGGCTTCACCAGGAGCACTGGTGATGATTTCTATGGGGGGCATTCATGCTGGCTCCCTCCCGGGCCGCCCTGTCTAAGTCTATTGACACAGACAGGGCTGCTCGGCCCTGACCCCCCCCCCCCCCCGCTCCCTCATCACAGTATTTGATTGACAGCAGTGAGAGCCAATAGCTCCCACTGCTATCAATCTGTCCAGTGAGAAGGGAGAAAGCCTCTGCTCTCGTGTATATCACTGGATCGAGATCGGACTCAGGCAAGTATGGGAGGGGAGTCCTCTTTAACCTTAAAGTGGTTGTAAACCCTTAGAACACACTTTGACCTACAGGTAAGCCTAGATTAAGGCTTACCTGTAGATCCAAGAAATATCTCCTAAACCTATACGGTTTAGGAGATATTTGCCCGAAGACAGGCACCGCTGTCTATGGCGCATGCGCCGTAGACAGTGGCGCGCAGGCGCACTGAGCGCGGCATCTTCAATGACGTGTTGGCTCCCGTGCGCATGCGCGGGAGTGACGTCATCGCGGCTTTGCCGAATGACAGCGGCGGAGCTGCGAGACCCGCCAAGAAGATGGATGCTCCGGACTACAGGGGACAGCGGTGACTTCGCTGGCTCCTGTGTCGGGTAAGTGACACATAATGGACTACTATGCGATGCTTAGTAGTTCATTATGCTTTACCTTTGCTGGGAATGAAAGAGGAAGTAAACTCATCAGGGTTTACTTCCTCTTTAATGCATTAAGGCAAGAAACCTTCAGGCTTCACAACTAATTTAAAAAAGTAAAACTGCTTTTCCTGGTCCCCTTAGGAGCATTCAACCCTTGCAGTTCAGAGGCAGCTCCACCTTAAGAGATGTATACTCCCCCCTCATAGTTAAGCTTTAAAAATTCCATAAAAGGTTGGCGTCTAGCTTTATGTCTAATTTAAACCTTTAAATGACATGTTTCAGCTGGGTGATACATCTAGGATTCATAAGCTTAAATTTTTCCAATTTTAAACTTTCTGTTCTTACGGTTATTTTATTATTTGCATTTCTCAAAGCATTTTACGTCTTTTTTTTTTTTTTTTTTTTTTTAGTTCTCAAATGATAATGCCCAATAGATTTAAAAAAAAAAAAAAAAAAAGACAGCCCCCCATTACATAAAATACGAGAATCTATGCTTCATTTCACTGATATGCTGTCTTGTGACCTTTTAACTAAATGAGTTTTCCCCCATGCCACAACATTCTTGATATGTTTTTATAAATCCTAAAAATATGAAGGAGTTTTTGAAAAAAAAAAAAATTTTTTTTTTGCATATATGTAATACATATGCATGGGTATAACCGGAGGTATTGCCGCCGTCTGCCTTCAGAAAAATGTGTTTTAAATGTAAATATAAATGAATATAATAAGAAAAATGTGTCGGATTCTTCTATGAAAAGCAGTGAAAGTTTTTTTTTTTTTTCTAGTATTGATGTTCATTATTTAACATTTTATTCCGGCAGATGAAAGTTCCCTGATTTGCAAGGTACGTGTCAAGGACGGGTATATAAAAGGATTTTTTATTTATTCACAACTGCAAGACTAATTGCTCCACTTCGCCCGGAGGCTTAGAGATTGGTTTTAATATGGCACTTCAAAAGTATGCAGAGAAGTACAGAGATAGGAAGTGTTATTGTTTAAGAGGGGAGGAAAAAAAAAAGAAAAAAATCTCGATATGATATTTGTGACCCTGAAATGAAAAATCTATTTTATTGAGTGATGTGTTATTGGTGCTATTTTTAATATTATTCGAATATACCTTGAAGGTGAAAAGCATTCTAGACTAATGAAAGGCGATCATTAAAATTTCTTTAATTCTGTGCTCTTTAATTGATATCCGTACAAAGCTTGGTCTTTCTGTTTTATTTTTGGAGGGCGGCGGACTGTCTCTACTTAGTAAAAAAAAAAAAATAGAATATAAATTCAGTCCTTCATAATAAGGTCATCTTATGGTTAATAAAAACAAAATGGACATTTGCTGTTGGCATCCAACTTTAGTCCTTCAGCATCGATGAATAACCAAGCAGATCAACTGCTCACCTGTGGCAGCTGGATGAGGTAAAGGAGTAAGACATTTAAGAGGCCATGTGATCGCTCAACTACCATGCAGTCCTTCCATTTGTAAAAATAGTTTACTTTTTTTTTTTTTTATATTATTATTATTTTTTATAAATCTAATATCAGATATATTTTCCATGTTAAAGTAGAATTCAAATCGTTCTCTTCGTTCCTCTCAAGACCTCCAGCTCTCTCGGCTCCCTTGTCACCTGGTTGCCTCCAGGCAGAGGCGTCGCTAGGAAGTGGCTATTGGGCCCATAGCCCCAAGTCTCTTGCCGCAGCGGACCGCGGCCATGGCTGCAACGGGCAGGCTGGCAGCATGAGTGAGGCGGAGCAGAGAAGAGAAGCGAGCGGGCGGACAAGCAGAGATGACATCATCTCTCCAAAAGCTCCACATCAGCGCTCTCCTCAGCCAGGCCTCTTCAATGTGGGAGTGAGGGGCAGAGAGATGACATCATCTCTCACTGCCCGCCACACATCAGTGCTCTTCTGCCCTCACAGAGAGGTGGGGTGGAGGTCACGTGCTTCCTGTCATCGGCGGAGGTCCTCTCTGCAGCCAGACCCCCTTGCTTCAATGTTGAAGGTGTGGCGGGGAGCAGTGAGGTGACATCATCTCTCACTGCTTGCGCATCATCACCGCTCTCCTGCCCTCACTAAATGAACCAGTGCTGCCAGCCTGCCACCAACGCAGAGACAGTGCACATTTGGTGGCACTGGCTAGTATGGCAAGTTACAATGCACATCAGTTGGCAAGTGACAATCCACATCTGGTGCCAGGTGACATGGCAAGTCACAACCCACATCTAAAGGCAGGTGACATGGCAAGTGACAGTCTGCAAATGGTGGCAGGAGATGTGGCAAGTGACAATCTGCAAATGGTGTCAGGTGACATGGTAAGTGACAATCCACATCTAGTGACAGGTGACGGTGGCAAGTGACACGCTGCATCTGGTGGCAAGTGACACGCTGCATCTGGTGGCAGGCGACGGTGGCAAGTGACACGCTGCATCTGGTGGCAGGTGAAGGTGGCAAGTGACACGCCCAGGGCTCCCACTGATTCTGCATTATGATGAGTTGAACCACTTGTTTACCATCGGTGTGCCCCCCCCCCCCCCAGGCCTGCAAAAAGGTTGGTGACTGCTGCTATGGGCTCTAGCCCCAGATCTTTTGCAGACCTAGCAACGCCCCTGCCTCCAGGACTTCTCCCGATCCTCTCCCATCCTGCGGAACTCCCTACCCCAATCTGCCCCTGAGCCTCTCCCATTCTATGTAACTCCCTACCCCAATCTCCCCTGTATCATATGACCCTCCCTCCTAGATTGTAAGCTCTAACGAGCAGGGCCCTCTGATTCCTGCTGTATTGTATTGAATTGTATTGTAACTGTACTGTCTGCCCTCATGTTGTACAGTGCTGCGCAAACTGTTGGAGCTATATAGATTTTGTATAAGAAGAAGAAGAAGAAGAATTCCAGCTAAACCTAACCAGTCTTAAAACTGTCCCTTCCCCCACCTAACACCTATGCTGACTAACCCATGTAATGGCTCGTACACACGATCAGAAAATCATACAAAAATACCACTTTCGAAGGGATCATACGATAATCTGATCATTAGTACACAGCTTTCGAGAGCCGATCATGACATTTCATCCGATATAATCCGATGGGACAAGCAAGAACATTTTTCTTGTACGATACAAGATCGTACGATTTTTGTTTAACCAGTACAGTTGTAATCCGACAATACAAACAAATACACTACAACACATGACATCTCTTCCGAATTTTAATTCTACCGTACGAGAATTTACGTAACTTTAGCAAATTTCATTTTCGATATGAGATTAGCATGCAAAAAAAAAAAAAAAACTGACAGCAGTTCATTCAGACACAGAGCTCTGGCCACGCATTGGCCGTGCTGCTTTCAAATAATGACAGCTAGTACCGTGGGGAACTTCTCCCTGTGGCCGCAGTATGGGGAGAAGTTCCCCACAGTACTAGCCAGGGCCACTGAAAAGGCAGTACAGCCAGCCCTCCTGTATTGGGCCCGGGCCTCATAATATTAAAAGGGGGCCCAGCAGTGGCGGTGCGTTCATAAAGGTGCACGGGCTTAGCCCCCTCTCTCCTGCCACCTCCTCTAGCACCAATGGATAGATTCATGCATTGCATGGATCTATCTATGGCCACCGCTGCCACCCCCTATTCAGGCGCCCGCCCCCTTTTCGGGCGCAGTGTGCCTGAATTACAGCAGCGGGGGGTGGTTTTGAAGCACCTGATTAGAGCCATAGCCTCCAATAGGCGTCAAAGGTGACCTGCGAGCGCCATGCTGGGCACCCGCAGGTCACTCAGCTGTGTTAGAAAAGCAAATGAATATTTGCTTTCCTAACTCTTAACTGCCTTTCCGCCAATCGGGTGCTCAGATCTGTTACCCGTAACCTGATTGGCTGAGACAGGTGCTGTGATTGGACACCAGATGTCCAATCATAGCAGAGAATGTGTGGAGAGGACAGGAGAAGACGTCGAGCAGCTGTCCCACCGATACAGGTAAGTGCAGCGGGGGGGCACACTAGCAGCATTTGATATGGCACAGTGGCTGCGTTTGATGGGGCACAGTGGCGGCAATTGATGGGCACAGTGGGAGCAATTGATGGGCACAGTGGCGGCAACTGATGGGCACAGTGGCTGCATTTGATGGCACAGTGGTGGCAATTGATGGCCACAGTGGTTGCGTTTGATGGCCACAGTGGCTGCAATTGATGGGTACAGTGGCTGCATTTGATGGGCACAGTGGTGGCAATTGATGGGCACAGTGGCTGTGATTGATGGGCACAGTGGCTGCAATTGATGGTACAGTGAGGCTGTAATTGATGGGGTTTTTTTTCAGAATTTTTCAGTTTGTTTGCGCCCCCCTCAAAAATTTTGAGCACCAGCTGCCACTGGGGCCCTGATCAGGAGGGCCAGAAGTACTGCCTTATTGCTGATACTTGTGGCTCTTGTGCAGTGCTGCACAGGCTCTACATTTCTTTTCTTCCTGTGTGGGGCTCTGACTACATGGCCGCGTCATTCATATACACAGCACTGTGGGTGAATGAACTACAGGCCCCCCGACAGCCTTATGCCTCACACCTATGCATTTTGCAGATTTGCTCTACAGAACATGTTCAGGAGGAAACCATGATAAATGGACCGTAGTGCAAATCTGCAAAAAGCACTAAAAATGTATAGTGAGGCCTGGAGCTAGAGGAGAGAAGAGAAGCCAGCAGAGGGCCGGGGTGACAGTAGTGATAAGGGAGACAACAAGGGGTTAAGGAAAACAGGGGACAAGTGGGGGGTGAATTGGGATTGGAGCAAAAAGGTAGGAGAGGAGGGGTTTAAATATTTTAATGGGATGTGGGGTGGGATTTGGAGTGCCCTGGGCAGCATTGCAGGGAGCTGTGAACAGGAGCAGTTTTCCACCCACCCTCCCTGTTTTTGTGTGGTCAGTTTTCTTTGTTTTCAGGTGCAGTGCGAGCAGGACATGTCATGGCAGCAGAAAATTGGCGGTGGTGGTCTTTGATGGTGTCAATAAAACCTACGAGATGGAAGTGGTGGTACGTGCCCCTCTGGTCTATTCCAGTTAACACGGTTTAGCTGGAAGATGGTAATGGTTGCACTGCGGGTAATAGGTTGTCTCTGAGCCTGGTGTGTCACGGCTCTAGGCCTAGTACGTAAAAAGCTCCGCAGTGTAGAAGTGGAACATAGCCAAGTTGGGAAGTGCCGTTAAAGTCCACCAGGTGGAGCGACTGATATTTGGGGTTTTGCTATGTGTTAAAGAATGCATAGCTCCCAACTGTCCCTGATTTGGAGCAATGTCCCTCTGTCCCTCATTTCTCTTCATTTGTCGCTCGTTTTGGTCTGATCTATATAGATGTATATAAAATGCACTTTTTATCTATTAAAAAATGTTTCCCAGAGCTAAACATTTCATCTGATTTCTAAATTGCTGCATTTGTTAATTCCAAAAGCCAATATAAAGGAATAGTAGTGGTAAAAAAAAAAAAAGCAGTTGTGGGTTTAACCAATCTTGTTTTGTTTTTTTGTACAGTTCTCCTTTAAGGGGGTGTGGCAAGGGGTGTGTCCTATGCCTTCATACTTTTGCAGATAGGTGTCCCTCATTCCCATCTCAAAAAGTTGGGAGGTATGAGAATGTTATATATTTAATACTTGTTAAAAAAAGGCTGCCATGGCCATTTACACTCCATTTCAAGTGTGGTCTCTTTAATCGTAGGTAACGTTAAAGTGGTTCTGCACCTAAAAAAAAAAAATATTAAAAGCCAGCAGCTACTAATATTGCAGCTGCTGACTTTTAATAAATGGACACTTACCTGTCCCAGGGTCCAGCGATGTCGGCGGCAGATGACGAGCGATCGCTCGTCTCTCTGCTGCCCCCGCCGCCACCCTCTGTCAGGGAATCGGGAAGTGAAGCGTTGCGGTTTCACTGCCCAGTTCCCTACTGCGCATGCTTGAGTCGCGCTTCGCGTCTCTTCTGGTCCCCGCTGTGTCCTGGGAACTGTGTGTTTCCCAGAACACAACGGGGGGGGGCATCTGTGGGGGTCTGCGGCGGTCTGTCCCGGAAGTGGGTGCAGATACCTGGATTATCAGATTAGCGGAACTTCCCCTTTTAGTGTGGAGAACCGCTTTAAGTGTGGGTAGGGATGGAGTATGACAATGGTCTGGCAGTTGTATAAAGGTTGGGACATCTTATCTACAATGGTCAAGGTGTGAATCAAGCCTTAGCGGTTGTCGGCTTGTAGTTCTCATTGAACTGCCACTGAGGAGCGCTGTTGTAGTTCATTGAGACCCCTTTCACACTGAGGAGGTTTTATGGTGTTTTAGCGCAAGTAATAGCTTCTAAATGGACACTTGAGTTTTTTGTTCTGCCATGGAGCATAAGGTATACGCCTGAGAATTTTATTACTCCCCATATCATCCTTGGGATCCTCTGCTGAGCAAAGGCCTGGGCTGGGTTAAAGCCATATGTCTATTTGGCATGTCATGGTTAGTGTGCTCTCTGTGAGGTGGCGGTGCACTTGTTTGTGTCCAAAATCACTGGGGTGTTCTGTATACAATACAGTATCATGCTATGGTCTACTATTTTTTTCTCTTTGGGCTAAGTGTTAACCATCTCCTATGGAGCTACGGATTTCATGGTATCTTTCTGAGGGTTATATCAACATGTATGCAGAATCCTGGGGTGAATCGTGGACAGCAAAGGCCTGGGCTGGGTTAAAGCCATCTGCCCAAATTTGCTTGCTATTTCGTAAGCTGGTTTCTATGAGGTGGTGATACACTTAATTGCGATTACAGGGGTGCCTTTTTTGAAGTTTTTCAACCACATATACTGGAACTGTTACGCCCTGCATTTTGATACACGGACTCTAAAGCCCCGTACACACGATCGGAAATTCGTCCAGCAACAGACTGATGAGAGCTTTTGGTCGGAAAATGCGACCGTGTGTATGCTCCATTGGACTTTTGCTGGCCAGCAAAAGACTGAGAGCAGGTTCTCAATTTTTCGGTCGGAAAGAGTTCCGATCGGAAATTCCGACGCGCAAAATTCCTACACATGATCGGAAACAATTTAACGCATGCTCGGAAGCATTGAACGTCATTTTCTCGGCTCGTCATAGTGTTGTACATCGCCGCGTTCTTGACGGTCGAAAAGTTCCGATAACTTTTGTGACCGGGTGTATACAAGGCAAGCTTGAGCGAAATCCTTTCGGAATTCCGTCGGGAAAACCATCAGAGCTTTTTCCGAACAAAATTCAGTTCGTGTGTACGGGCTTAATTAGCGCAATTTTTTTTCCCCTTCCAGTAGCATCTAAATAGCGCCTGAAAACCACCTCCCATTAATTTCAGTGTGTCTTTTTACACCCGGGCGGTGCGCTTGCAGGACGTTAGGAAAAGTCCCGCAAGCTGCATCTTTGGGGCGGTTTGGGAGAGCTGTATCCACAGCTCCCAAAGTGCTCCTGTCCATTCAAATGAATAGGCAGCGCTTCCAAAGTGCCCGAAAAGCACTTCAGAAGTGCCGCAACACGGGCGCTTTTAACCCCTTCTTTGGGGTTGAAAGCGCCCCGCTAGCGGGCGAAAAGCGCAGCTTAAATAGCAGTAAAGGTCAGCTAAAACGAGCGCCACTTTAGTGCCTACACGGCTGCGGCCCCAGTGTGAGAGGGGTCTGAGTCTTCCTGTTAAGGAGTATCGGCTTATCCGTACGCAATGTGAGGAGGAAGCAGATACACCAACAGTGTGCAGGAGACCTGCATGGCATCGTGGATCTCCTGATCGCGGGTGCAATGCTGTACAGGCTCCTGCAACAAAAAATAATAATAAATGCAAATTTTTTTACCCGCAAAAAGATGTACATTTAATATTTTTTGTACAAAGGTGAACTTATCCTTTAGATTGGAATTCCACTTTAAGTCAATGCATGCTGAGCAATGTGCGAGTGTAACCATTCCAGCTACTTAATATTATGTACCTCTCGCAGAGGTCACGGTCATCAAGACGGCACCATACTTGTTCAGGCTTCACCCAGGTTCACCATCAACTTCCTGAACTGAGATACCAGCTCAGAGATGACACAGTCGTGTAAATCCTGGTACCTGGGCAGTTCCTGGCTATGTTCACAAATGTCTGCCACAGATCAGCTCCTATATAGCCTTTCTTGCTATAAAATTGCAATGTTGCAGTCTGGTCATTGGGGGGAGAGGTGACTGAGAAAATGCTTCTTCCTGCCTGCAGCAGACTGATGGCATCATCTCAGCCTGGGCAGGGTCACTGACTGGAGGGAAAAGATGAGTGTTTAACCCCTTCCCGACCAGCCGCAGTTGAACAGCCGGGTTACCGCGAGTGACAGAACGACAACCAGGATCTGTGTGTGTAAACACACAGATCCCTGTTCTCTCAGGGGAGAGGAGACAGATTGTGTGTTCATACTATGTATAAACACAGATCTCTGTCTCCTCCTAGTCAGTCCCCTCCCCCACAGTTAGAACACACCAAGGGAACACAATAAACTCCTTGATCGCGCCTAGTGTTAACCCCTTTCCTGCCAGTGACATTTATACAGTAATCAGTGCATTTTTACACGGGTTCCAAAAATGTGTCAAAAGTGTCCGATGTGTCTTCCGCAATATTGCCGTCACCAATAAAAATCACTGATCACTGCCATTACTAGTAAAAAATAAAATAATAATAAAAATGCCATAAATCTATCCCCTAATTTGTAATACAAACATCTTTGTCATTCTGAAGCTTCCCTCCACCCACTTTGCATATTATTTTATATATACTGCGATTCTGTACTTGCCAAATATGCTGCAGAAATCTCCCTCCACTCAGTCTGGCTGCAGCCCTTTTAACTGTGGGCAGCTGAGGCTGCTGCCTGTTCACTTTCTGGATTTACACAGAGGCACCCCTCCAGCTCTGCAGCTCTCATAGGCCCTCTTATGGCTCATCCCCCCTCCCTTCCTGGCAAATTCTCAGGAGAGTGAGAGAGCTGTGCATGATGTCATAAGCCTAGGCTAATGACCAGACAAGAAACAGGAAGTGGGCTGTATAAGGGATTTACTGGCAGAAAAAAAATGTTTTCCTATCCAAAGTTAAAGTGGTTGTAAACCCTTACAAACCACTTTGACCTACAGGTAAGCCTAGATTAAGGCTTACCTGTAGGTCCAAGAAATATCTCCTAAACCTATATGGTTTAGGAGATATTTGCCCGAAAACAGGCACCGCTGTCTACGGCGCATGCGCCGTAGACAGCGGCGCGCAGACGCACTGAGCATTCACAACGACGGAGCTGCCGCGAGTGTCGGCTCCCGTGCGTATGCGCGGGAGTGACGTCATCGCGGCTTCGCCGAATGACAGCGGCGGAGCTGCGAGACCCCACCAAGAAGATGGATGCGGCGGACTACAGGGGACAGCGGTGACTTCGCTGGCTCCTGTGTCAGGTAAGTGACAAATAACCCCCCCCCCCATGGTAATGGTGCACATGCATACCTCCCAACCCTTTGAGATGGGAATGAGGGACACCTATCAGCAAAAGTATGTAGGCATAGGACACACCCATGGACACACCCCCTTAAAGGAGAATTGTACAAAAAAACAAGATTGGTTAAACTCACAGGTGCTTTTTTACCACCACTATTCCTTTATATTGGCTTTTGGAATTTACAAATGCAGCAATTTAGAAATCAGATGAAAAGTTTAGTGCTGGGAAACACTTTTTGATACATAAAAAGTGCATTTTATATAAATCTATACAGACCAGACCAAAATGAGGGACAAATGAGTAGGAAAGAGAGACAGAGGGACATTGCTTCAAATCAGGGACAGTCCCTCGAAATCGGGGACAGTTGGGAGCTATCGGCACACCTATTAGCAAAAGTATGTAGGCATAGGACACGCCCATTGACCCCCCCCCCCCCATGGTAATGTGCACATGCATACCTCCCAACCTTTTGAGATGGGAATGAGGGACACCTATCAGCAAAAGTATGTAGGCATAGGACACGCCCATGGAGACGCCCTCTTAATGGAGAATTATACAAAAAAAATATTAGTTAAACCCACAAGTGCTTTTTTTTAACACTACTATTTGTTTATACTGGCTTTGGAAATTTTACAAATTCAATTATTTAGAAATAGGAGGAAAGGTTTAGCTCTGCAAAACACCTTTTAAAAGGGGAAAAAGTGCATTTTATATACAACTATATATATCAGACCAAAATGAGGGACAAATGAAGAGGAATGAGGGACAGGGAGACATTGCTGCAAATCAAGGACAGTCCCTCGAAATCAGGGACAGTTGAGCACTATGTTGAGCCTCCATAATTGAAAGAACTGAAATCCAAGGAATAAATGGGGCACTCCAGGGACAGTCAGGGTGGGAAGGAAAAATAGGATTTTTATAACAGCTTACCTGTAAAATCCTTTTCTTGGAGTACATCGTAGGACACAGCGCCCTAAGTATTTACTTAGTGGGTTATAGCTACCTTCAGGTGTTGACACTGGCACACTCAATACAGGAAGTTGACTCCCCTATATAACCCCTCCTCCTTCCAGGAGTATCTCAGTTTTTGTAGCCAAGCAATATACTTAAACCCCATAAAAGAAGAGGGACAGGACCTCTGTGTCCTGTGATGTACTCCAAGAAAAGGAAGGATTTTACAGGTAAGCTGTTATAAAATTCCTATTTTCTTTATCGTACATCATAGGAAACAGAGCCTTAAGTATTTACTTAGTGGGAGGTCCCATAGCAATGCTACTTGAGAGGAGGGAGACACAACCCGTAGGGCACCCCCAGACCTTGAGTACTTCTACTGCTGCCTGCAGCACACTGTGCCCAAAGGCGATATCCTCATTCCTTCTTACATCCACTTGGTAAAATTTTGTGAATGTATGGAACGAAGAACAAGTTGCGGCCTTGCAGATCTGAGCAAAGGAGGCCTGGTGACACACTGCCCAAGAAGCTCTAACCGCTCTGGTAGAGTGTACCTTAACTTGAATAGGGGGAATCTTACCCCATAAATCATAAGTTTGAATTATAACTTGCTGAATCCACTTAGCAACAGTGGATTTCCACGCTGCCTGTCCTTTTTTAGGACCCTCTAGCAGAATAAATAAGACACCAGTCTTACGAATCTGAGCAGTTTTCTTTTAAATAGATTTTCACTGCTCTCACTACATCAAGACAATGTAGTGACTTTTCTTCCCTGGAACATGGTTTTGGGAAAAACGATGGCAGGACAATATCTTCATTCAGATGAAAGCCTGAAATCACTTATGGCAAAAAGCCTGGACGAGGGCGTAACACCACTCTGTCCTCATGAATAATCAAATATGACTCTTTACAAGAAAGAGCAGGCAATTCTGAAACCCACCTTGCTGAGGATATAGCAACCAAAAATATCAGCTTCCTAGTCAGAAGGACTAAGGGAACATGCTGTAATGGTTCAAATGGCGGTTTTTGTAACACTGACAAAATGAAATTCAAGTCCCAAGGGGTTAAAGGTGATTTAACTGGAGGATTAATCCGCATCACCCCTTGTGTAAAACCCCAGACTAAAGAATGCGTAGCAAGCAGTCTTTGAAATAAAACTGATAAGGCTGAGACTTGGCCCTTAATAGTACTTAGGGCCACGTCATCTCTACGCCCAATTGTAGGCAAGGATTCTGCCTATAATATATCTCTGAGGGTGCCAACCCTTGGATTCACACCAGGAAACGTAAGCTTCCCAAACTCTATAATATACAGCTCTGGAAACTGGTTTCCTTGCATTGATTAAAGTTGAGATAACAGACCTGAAAAGCCCACGCTTCTTCAGAATGTGGGTTTCAATAACCAAGCCGTTAAATTTAGCGTTCGTAAAGTAGAATGGAATATCAGCCCCTGCGATAGCAGGTCTGGCCTTAGTGGGAGAGGCCAAGGACCCTCCACTGCCATTTTTACGATCTCTGCATACCATGACCTTCTGGGCCATGGTTGCGCTACCAGAATGACCGGCTTTCTTTCCAGCTTGATCCTGCAAAGAAGTCGCAGGCAGCAACTGAATTGGGGGAAAAGCGTAGATCAGTGAAAACTGACCCCACGGAGTTACCAGCGCATCTGTTCCATATGCGAGTGGATCCCTTGTTCTGCACACAAAGTTGACTAACTTCATGTTGAATCTGGACACTAGAAGATCTATGTCCGGAGTCCCCCATCTTTGGCAAACAGCCCAAAACACTTTGGGGTGAAGACACCATTCACCTGGAAATAACTGCTGGCGACTTAGATAGTGCGCCTGCCAATTTTCTACTCTCGGAATGAAAACTGCCATTAGGGATGGGACATTCCTTTCTGCCCAAGTTAGGATATGGTTCACCTCTCTCTGAGCTGAGAGACTCTTAGTGCCCCCTTGGTGATTGATATAGGCCACAGCTGTGGCACTGTTGGATTAAATCCGGACTGGACAATTCTTTAACCTGGAGGTCCCGGTTTTCAGAGCCAGGTACACTGCCGAATCTTTAGGATGTTGATTGGCAGGGCTCTTTCGAGTTTTGACCACTGTCCCTGGACAATCGTCTCCTCTAGTAGCACTCCCCAGCCTGAGAGGCTGGCATCTGTCGTTACTACTTTCCAGATTATTGGTCTGAAGGATTTTCCCTTCAGAAAATTCTGGCTTCGTAACCACCAACTGAGGCTTTGAGAAACTCTCGGGGACAGCCGCATTGGCAAGTCCAAAGCTTAAATAGTCTTGTTCCAAGCAGAGAGGATTCTGTTTTGCAACAGTCTTGAATGGAACTGGGTATAGGGGACGGCTTCGAATGAAGCTACCATCTTTCCTAACAACCTCATGCAAAGGCGAATTGAATGATTTGCTTTTGACCTGACCATCCGTACCAGCTCTTGTATGGAGCTGATCTTTGCTGGAGGCAAGAACACCCTTTTCTGGGCTGTATCTATGATCAGGCCTAAGTAATCCAGCCTTCTTACTGGTTTTAAGGAAGACTTCTCTAGGTTGAGGATCCAACAGAGACTTTCCAGGTAACTGGTTGTAATGCATACGCTTTGCCTTAAGCGAGTCACTGACTGGTCTATTAACAATAGATTGTCTAGGTACACCAACATGGTTATGCCCTGTGTCCTCAACCTGGCTAGAGGTGGAGCCAGTATTTTTGTGAATACCCGTGGTGCTGTGGCTAGCCCGAAGGATAAGGACGGGAACTGAAAGTGCCGTTGTTCCACTTCGAATCTCAGAAACCTTTGGTGAGCGGAAAATATAGGGACATACAGATATGCGTCCCTGATGTCGATGGACTCTAGATGTTCTCCACCTTGTAGAATAGAGACCATTGACCTGATCAACTCCATTCGAAATTAGCGCATTTTTGGGAACCAATTTCGATTTTTTTTTATTTTTTATTTTTTATTTTTTTAGATCCAAAATGGGCCCGACATCTCCATTCGGTTTTGGTACCGTAAACAGGTTTGAATAGAAACCTAAGCCTTGTTCTTCTCTTCTGTGGGGATCGGCATGGTTACCCCTTGAGTCAATAATTGGTCTAATGCTTGAAACAGGGATTGTCTTTTTTTCTGGATCCTTGGGAACGTTTGATCTCAGAAAGTGAGATGGTGGAAACTCCCAAAACTCTAGTTTGTATCCAAGAGTCACTGTGGAGAGAGCCCATCTGTCCTGAGTTTCCCTCTGCCAGACTTCTGCGAAATGCAGTCTTCCCCTCAGCTTGGTGGGGGGGAGATGACTATTCATGAAGAGGTCTTAGTATTCTGCTTTGTAGTCTTGTGGCTCCAGGTCTTCCTTTGAGCCTGGACCTGACCCTGCTATTTTCCTCTGGAATCTGATGGTGGAATCTGTCGCAACTGCCTAGAGGTGGATGCGCTTGGCGCAGGAGAGAAAGTCAGTTTAAATGAAGGACGTTTATACTTTCTTTTGACTGGCAAAAGAGTACTTTTTCCACTAGACATTGGATGTATTTATCCAAATCATCGCCAAATAGTCGCTCCCCATGAAATGGGAAGCTAGACAGTAGGTTTTTGCAGGGTGCATCGGCAGAACAACCCTTTAGCCAAAGGTTCCTACGCATGTGTACTAGAACAAGTGCAAGGCGAGACACCTGGTGAATAGAATCCTTTATAGCATCTATGGCAAAACATAATGCTTTTGGTAAATCGGCCAACTCGCTAGCCTGTTGTGCAGGGAGCTCGTTATGGGCCTCTGTGAACTGGTCTTTTAGGCTGGGTTCATTACTCCCGCCGGCAGTTCACACTGCCCTATGCGGACGGCTGGGAGTGTCAATGATATGTTAATGACACCCCCAGATCCGTCCGCATATCACAGTGCGATCTGCCGACTCGCACAGGAATCGGATCGCATGGTGTGAACCCCCATGCGATCCGATTCTGTTGCGGACCAAAAAAAGGGTCCCGTGCGAGTTTGCTGCGGGAGCGATGCGAATTCAGCCATACTATCTGTATGGCTGAACTCGCATCGCTACGGAGATCGGATGTGATTTGCAGTGCGAATCACATCCGGATCTCCCCCCGCAGCAGTGTGAACCCAGCCTTAAGAACGGACAGATGCCTATAGCTGCAATTGCAGGCTGAGCAACAGTACCTGCTAAAGCAAAAGAGGATTTTAACAGGAATTCCAACTTTTTATCTGTTGGATCCTTTAGCATTTGTGCATTGTCCACTGGACAAGTTTAAACTTTTATCCACACTGGAAATCACAGCATCTACTGCTGGAACTTTCCATTTTTTGGTGAATTTTTCCTCCACAGGATAGAGAACTGAGAACCTCTTTTGGAAGGAGAAAATGCTTATCCAGATGATCCCATTCCGTATAAATAAGCTTCTCTAGTAATGTGTGGACTGGAAACACATGCACTGGTTGTGAAGGTTTCAAGGAACTCAAAGAAGAAACTAGACTTTCAGCTGACTCTGTTAGGGGTAGCATGAAAGTGGAGCAAACCATGTCTGTAAGAATTTGTACCTCAGATTGTAAAGCTGAAACTTCAACTGTTGTTTCCTCCGCAGAGAAGTAATTGGTTTATTTTCCTGATCGTTTGAGGGTAATACCTCATCCTGTCCTCAATGTTCCCCAGGGTAAAGGGTTTGGAGTGGGAGAGAGGGATCTAGCACGCTTCGTATGCTCTTTTAATGGAGGATGCGATTAAAGTCGCTTATCTAAGTCATGCAGGGCAGAAGAAAATGCATCTTCAGTCACGTATACAGGGGCTGAAATGCGAGAACCAGTTGCACCACCAATTGCTTCGAATGACTCACCCTGGCTTGCCATGTCAGGTATCTCCGGAGAGGATGACAATGTGGTGCCATGTCTGGAGTTCCCAGCGCCTGGGGGTGGTTTTGGTGCCTTAGTAGTAAGCCTTGAAGCCATAGTGCAAAGCACAGAAAGCAAAGGTACTCTAAGAACTGTTCTATTTATTTGAACAATAGTAGGAAAAACAGTGGTAGCATAGAATGAGCTAATGCTAAACAATACATTTTTCCTGTTTTTTCCTGTGCTGCAAATGCTTGTGTACAGGGCCGCTGATAGAAATCATGGGGCCCCGCACAGCCTACCTGACGGGGCCCCCTTCAGCTCCACCCATGGCCCCGCCCATGGTCCCTCCTTCAGCCCCGCCCCGTCCCAGCCCCTCCCCAGACCCCGCCTTGAAACAAAGTGCAGGTTTGTCTACAAGCGATAGGCATGGCTGGCACTGTCTGTAGCACATTACGGCATTGGCGGCATGGGTGACACTGTCTGTAGCACATTACGGCATTGGCGGCACAGGTGGCACTGTCTCTGCAGGCAGCACATGCGTTATGGGCCATAAAGCATGTGCTACCAGCAGACAGTGCCGCCAATGCTGTAACGTGCTGTAAACAGTGCCAGCCGTGACACTAATGGCATAACGCATGTGCTACTTGCTGACATAATGCCATTGGCAGCATGGATGGCACTGTCTCTGCAGGCATCACATGCGTTATGACATTAGCGTCATGGGTGTCACTGTCTGCAGCACAATATGGCATTGGCGGCATGGGTGACACTGTCTGCAGCACATTACGGCATTGGCGGCATGGGGGGCACGGTCTCTGCAGGCAGCACATGCATTATGGCCCATAATGCATGTGCTGCCTGCAGAGACCGTGCCACCCATGATGCCAATGCCATATTCTGCTGTAACAGTGCCACCCATGCCGCATGCGTTATTGCCCATAACGCATGTGCTACCTGCAGACAGTGCCACCCATGCTGCCAATGGCATAATGTAAAGGATGCTGCTGCAGTAGTAGTAGATCTTGAATCCACCCCCCCCCCCCCCCCCCAAGCAAGCACACACCTGTCTGTGTTCTGTGTTAGCCGGGCCCCAGGAGTCACTTCTTCCTTGATCCTGTTGCTGGTGGCTGTCTGGACTGGAGTACGAGTGTCCACAAAAGTTTCCAGTCAGATGCCAGATCGATCTGCTACTTTTTTTTCTTCCGCTCGGCGCTCGTCTCTCTGCTTTTTCTCTAGCCGAGCGAAGAACATAGCAGAAGGGGAGGAATCACTCCGCGCCAGGGAAGGCAATATAGAGGACGTGCTGGCCGGAACTTGAGCCAGCATGAGGAGCGGGCGCAGAGAGGACATTCTTCCGTTTCCGAAATAGAGAAAATAGTCCCTCCCCCTGCCTATTGAGCTATCGGCCTAAAAAAAAATGTAAAAAGAACGGCAAGGGGTGGGGGGGGGGAGAGAGTCAGTCAAGGTGGCTGGGGGATTTTTTTTTTTTTAACATTAATTGGATTTTTTTTTTTTTAACATTAATTAGGTCTCTGTTTAGGTTGCCCGGGCCCCCCTGCTGGCCGGGCCCAGTACAACAGGGCCAGTTGTACTGGCCTATCAGCGGCCCTGCTTGTGTAAACCCCTCACGTGCACCAGCGCTTCTGTGTCCTGTGGCAGCCTTGCTTCAGCTGCTCTAATAGACATTGTCTGTTTCCCATAGTATCCGCTTAAAGCTTTTTCAGGTGTGAGCCTGATTGTCTATGCGCCACGCCCTTTCCTGTGCTTTAGCAAGAGTCACCTCAGAGGGGAGGCGGGGAAGGGGATTTACACAGCCTTTTTATCAGCTTTTCAGATTTATGCTTGTTTAAACATCACATGTATCCCTATCCACTCAGTTTCCCCATTTAGGGGGAAAGGAGACCCCCTCCAGTTGCTGAGACGCACACTGTATTAGCACAGATTTAAACAGGGTCTATACCAGGGGTGCCTAACCTTTTGAAGAGCGAAGGCCACTTAAGTGACTTGATAACGGGTCGCGGGCCACAATGAGTGGACTCTGCTTATGCAGAGTGGACAATGACACAGCCCACTCTACTCTATGGGCTCTCCAATCCGATCTGCTCAGACGGAAGGGAATAGATTCCCCCCCCCCCCCTTTTTTTTTTTTTTTGCGGATCAGATTGAAGGTAGGCGGGTGTAAACGGACAGTAGTTTGTTTACATCTGCCACTCCATAGAGGTGAATAGAGGGTCTAATTGGGTCGGCTCGATTGTGTGAAAGGGGTCTAAAGCTGCTTTCAAGCTGATGCGCTGGGGTTTACCAAAGCGCAGTGCACCTGTGGCTTTCCTGTGGGTTAGCTGCACTTTGCCATAGGCTTCTATTATATCCTGCAGGTGAAGTTCACTTTCTGAAAGCACACCAAACTGGCAGGTAATAACAGAAGTCTATGGCTCAGTGCAGGTAACCTGCAGGTGCACTGCGCTGCACCTGCAAATCAGTTTGAAAGCAGCTCAGTAACCACTGAAGAACAGATATGCCCAGATATACATTGTGATATTAGTAATAAACTTACCTATAATAACAGTCTTCCATTCAGGTATCGCCGACTGTTGCTGTCCCAAGCAGAGTGCATTTGGTATCACTCCGCCTGTGACAGGAGGCGGCGCTTCACAAGAAGCGGCACCTTATGCCTCTCTGCTTTGCCTTGCGTCCCCTACCATCGCCTTCATTCACAACACTGATGCTCTGAGATTGCCAACCAGCCATCCCAGAGAAGGAGGTCACGGGCCACATCAGAGCCACATCCGCGGCCCCCGGGCCACTGGTTGGGCACCCCTGGTCTATACAGGGGCGGATCCAGAGTCTAATCTCGGGAGGGGCACTGCTATAAAATATGTTTTTTGGGGGGCAATTTATATGGGAAATGGCTGGTATTGGCGCTTCAATCATTACGGCACCATGGTTGTTATGGTGTCAGGATGATTGAAGCGCATTATTTCTATTAATACATTGTAATATAAAATTAAATGGTTCAACTCACCATATTGCAGAATCAGTGGGAGCCCTGAGGATGTCACTTGCCATGTCGCCTGCCACCAAATGTGGATTGTCACTTGTCACCAAATGCGGATTGTTACTTGCCACGTCACCTGCCACACATTGCGGATTGTCACTTGCCACGTAGCCTGCCACACATTGCAGATTGCCACTTGCCACGTCACCTGCCACACATTGCGGATTGTGACTTGCCACGTCACCTGCCACACATTGCGGATTGTCACTTGCCACGTCGCCTGCCACCAGATGCGGATTGCCACGTAGCCTGCCACACATTGCGGATTGCCACTTGCCACGTCACCTGCCACACATTGCGGATTGTCACTTGCCACGTTGCCTGACCCACATTGCGGATTGCCACTTGCCACGTCACCTGCCACACATTGGGGATTGTCACTTGCCACGTCACCTGCCACACATTGCGGATTGTCACTTGCCACGTTGCCTGCCACACATTGCGGATTGCCACTTGCCACGTCACCTGCCACACATTGCGGATTGTCACTTGCCACGTTGCCTGCCACACATTGCGGATTGCCACTTGCCACGTAGCCTGCCACACATTGCGGATTGTCACTTGCCACGTCACCTGCCACACATTGCGGATTGTCACTTGCCACGTAGCCTGCCACACATTGCAGATTGCCACTTGCCACGTCACCTGCCACACATTGCGGATTGTGACTTGCCACGTCACCTGCCACACATTGCGGATTGTCACTTGCCACGTCGCCTGCCACCAGATGCGGATTGCCACGTAGCCTGCCACACATTGCGGATTGCCACTTGCCACGTCACCTGCCA
Source organism: Lithobates pipiens (assembly GCF_037356315.1). Taxonomy (NCBI): domain Eukaryota; kingdom Metazoa; phylum Chordata; class Amphibia; order Anura; family Ranidae; genus Lithobates; species Lithobates pipiens. The sequence continues at coordinate 24,138,035 of NW_027507686.1, forward strand.
CACATTGCGGATTGTCACTTGCCACGTTGCCTGACCCACATTGCGGATTGCCACTTGCCACGTCACCTGCCACACATTGGGGATTGTCACTTGCCACGTCACCTGCCACACATTGGGGATTGTCACTTGCCACGTCGCCTGCCACACATTGCGGATTGCCACTTGCCACGTCACCTGCCACACATTGCGGATTGTCACTTGCCACGTTGCCTGCCACACATTGCGGATTGCCACTTGCCACGTAGCCTGCCACACATTGCGGATTGCCACTTGCCACGTAGCCTGCCACACATTGCGGATTGTCACTTGCCACGTCACCTGCCACACATTGCGGATTGCCACTTAGTCTGCCACACATTGCGGATTGTCACTTGCCACACATTGCGGATTGTCACTTGCCACGTTGCCTGCCACACATTGCGGACTGCCACTTGCCACGTAGCCTGCCACACATTGCGGATTGTCACTTGCCACGTCACCTGCCACACATTGCGGATTGCCACTTGCCACGTAGTCTGCCACACATTGCGGATTGTCACTTGCCACGTCACCTGCCACACATTGCGGATTGTCACTTGCCACGTCACCTGCCACATATTGCGGATTGTCACTTGCCACGTCACCTGCCACACATTGCGGATTGTCACTTGCCACGTCACCTGCCACACATTGCGGATTGCCACTTGCCACGTAGTCTGCCACACATTGCGGATTGCCACTTGCCACGTAGCCTGCCACACACTGCGGACTGTCACCTACTGGTGGTCTTTTGTTGGGTCCCAGAGTGAAGATAGGCAGCAGAGAGATGATGTAATCTCTCTGTTGCACACAGCTTCCTACACAGTGAGGGTGGAACTGGAGGGATGCAGGGCAGTGAGAGATGATGTCATCTCCCTGCTCCCCTGCCTGCTGGCTTCCTGATTGGCCAGCAGCCCTCCTAAGCCGCCCAGCTGCCCCCCCCCCCCTCACCCGTCCACTCAGCGAGGGTACCCGCGGAACCGACCGCGATTGGACCCGCGGAACCGGCCGCGGGTACCCTCGGAACCGGCCGCGATTGGACCCGCGGAACCGGCCCGCGGGTACCCGCGGAACCGGCCGCGATTGTACCCGCGGAACCGGCCCGCGGGTACCCGCGGAACCGGCCGCGATTGGACCCGCGGAACTGGCCGCGGGTACCCGCGGAACCGGCCGCGATTGGACCCGCGGAACCGGCCGTGCTGTCATTAGCTGGCGGTATTCTCGGAGGGGGCAATTGACCCGTTGCCCCCCCCCTGGATCCGCCCCTGGGTCTATACACTATTACTCCCTCTAGAAGAGTTTTTAAGGCATTTTACAATATAATTGAAAGAAAAGTCATAGGTGGACTTTGCAGTTCTTATGCTTTCCTCTTACCTTTTCCTCGCTGCAAGATACTGCTGTAAAACTGCTGTAAAACCGTGGTTAAACCTTCAAAGACTGGGGCCCTTTTAATAGGGATTCCACTCCTTTGGACCATGTATAGCACCCCTCGGAACAGCTTTAGGTAATGTAGCAAGACCAAAAAGAGTCCCAGTTGCTAGGGTCCAGTCCTGAAACAGGAGTGTTACAGGCAAAACCTCATTCTTCCATGCGAGGCCCGGGTACCATCCTGGAGCTGGTTGTGGAGGCTTTTTAAATCCAGCATGGATCCCTCCTGGAGCTCCGCAGAGCACATCTTCACTCGTGCCAACACCTTTAGACACTGGCGAAAAAACTGAGATACTCCTGAAAGGAGGAGGGGTTGTATAGGGGAATCAACTTCCTGTATTGGGTGAGCCAGTGTCAACACCTGAAGGTAGCTATAACCCACTAAGTAAATACTTAAAGCGGAGGTCCACCCTAAAATGGACCTCCGCTCATCGGAATCCCCCCCCCCCTCCGGCGCCACAATCGGCACCTTTCAGGGGGGAGGGGGGTGCAGTTACCTGGATAATCCAGGTAACTGCACCCACTTCCGGGCTAGCTCTCTGCGGAACGGGGCGTACGTTACGCCCCTTTCCGCAAGCGCCCGCCCCCTTCAGCAAGTGCCCCGCTGCCTGCTGGGAAACACACAGCTCCCAGAGGCAGCGGGGACCGTCGGGATTGCGCCACGCGGCTCGCGCATGCGCAGTAGGGAACCGGGAAATGAAGCCGAAAGGCTCCATTTCCTGATTCCCATACCCAAGATGGCGGCGGGACCCGGCAGCCGAGCGAGCGATCGGCTTCGGGTGCCGACATCGCGGGCGCGCTGGACAGGTAAGTGTCAGTATTTAAAAGTCAGCAGCTGCAGTATTTGTAGCTGCTGGCTTTTAAAAAAAAAAAAAAAAAAAAAACGCGGAGTCCCGGTGGACTCCCGCTTTAAGGCTCTGTGTCCTATGATGTACGATAAAGAAAGACTTGATGATGCTGGATGTCTTCCAGCCAGGATATGAGACAGACTCTAACTTGCGGCTTCTAATGCACAATGTGAGAAGCTGACAGTGTGCAGTGAAATCAGAATAAGCCATTTCACTCCAGGAAAGGAGCCGGTACAACTGTGCAAGACTGAAGGGGAGGAAGGAGGTCAGATTTAAGTTGAAACATCAGCAATGCGGTAATTCTGCTGCAGGCTTCACTGCAGATGTTTGTCATTATTTTAGCATTACAGCAAAATGCAAGAAATGGGACAGTGTGATTTTTATTGGAAATAATGGATGTCAGTGCTAATATGGGACAGCTGGTAACCCTATCCTGAATGCGCTTTGGACCCGAGTACTAATGAAATGGTGCCTCTGAGAAAAGGCAGGGAGAGGCACCTGGTTTGGGGCAGCTGGGAATTTGGGTCACTGGCATATTTTATTCTCATTGACAGGCAATATTATACAGGTAACTGTGGCAGTGATGTATGGTCCAGGGCTGATTGCTGACATTTTTGCCATTTGTGATATATAATGTTTCCATATTTAAACATAACAACAAAGTACTTCTGTCTTAAAAGAGACGTATGGGATTTATTTATTTGTTTAAAATCATACCTAGGTCCCCATTACCTCTAAGGCTGAGAAGAAAGTGATCAAACACACTTCTCAGAGCTCCCTGAGTTGGCACATCATTTTTTGGGGGGTGGGGTGTACCTTGTTTTGAGTGCCACTTTCTCCTTCCACCTTGTGGCCACCTAGACGACGCCTTCTCTCCCTCTCTGCAATCTTCTGGGACACGTCACAGGTTCCAGAAGATTGCCTCTCCACCCCGAGAGCGCAGCACGACTCGTGCATGCGCAGTGCCCGCCCAGCCGTGAAGTCACGGTTCCAATGACGGCACCGCAGAGAGGAGGAGGAGGAGGAGAGAACGGAGGCTTCAGGAAGCCACATCGCTGGACCATGGGACAGGTGAGTGTCTGTTTATTAAAAGTCATCAGCTATACTTTTTGTAGCTGCTGACTTTTAATAAACTGAAAAAAGCCTGGAACTCCGCTTTAAGTAAAGCCCAAGTAATGTTGAGACTCCATGATTGAGCCCCGGATTGCTGAACCCTTCACTACTCTTTTAGTCTAGGAGACTGTTTGTTTTCTACTCCCTTGGTATTATAGACATTTCTTGGAGTATCTTTTGGCTACTCTACAAGTTGAGACAATACAATACTATATCTGGGATAAGCATCAACAACTTTACCAGGGAGGTTGTGAGGGGGTTTCCCATGTGCTCATGATTCATCTCCCCACTCTATGCTGCACAACGGTGGTCATTTCCATTATCCACGTGACTACTGGCACACAAATGTGAAATTTAGGTTTATGTCATTTGAATTGTTTTCTAATTGTGGAGGCTTTGGGGGAACCCTGGTGCTCTTGCATGCATGTGTTCTCTGCCATATGTAACAGTTGTTCAATCTGTTGCTCTCGAGTCAAAACGCGTAGGGATGACCACGATTTTTTGTGATCTAGAGCAGGGGTCTTCAAACTACGGCCCTCCAGTTGTTCAGGAACTGCAGGTCCCGTCATGCCAGTGAATGTCAGAGTTTTACAATGCCTCATGGGATGTGCTGGAGGGCCGTAGTTTGAACATCCCTGATCTAGAACTTTTTCTTGTATCAAGAAAGCCCGATCATCCTGTGCAAATCTTGCATTTACTGTTGTAAATGTATTTTATTAGTGTCTTAAGATTGCATTTAAAAAAATTATATTTGTATTTTTACCACATAGTGGTGCCTTTCCAAAAGTCTCGTCCATAAATCTCCTTTCTGTATTATTATTATTATTATTATTATTATTATTATTTAAGGTACTTAATATAAAGCGCCGTCAATTCACACATACATTGTACATTCACATCGGTCCCTACCCTCAAGGAGCTTACAATCTAAGGTCCCTAACTCACATTCATATACTACGGCCAATTTAGAAAGAAGCCAATTAACTTTTCTGTATCTACTTACCCGGATGTGGCACCATCATGGCTACCAAACTGGGCATTCAGATAAGAATTTTTGAGCCCTGGTTCACATTGCAGCGATTTGGCATGCGATTTGTCATGTCAAATCGCATGCCAAATTGGAGGCTATTGCCAGGAATGGCACTGTCTGAATTGGTGCGATGCCGCATTTGTGGCGCCGCACCGATTCTCGAGCAGTTTCTGTACTACTACTGGCAACTTCGGAGTGCGATTTCAATAGACATCTGTGTGCAGAAACCCGCACAGATGTCTCTGAAGTCGCCCCTGAAGTCAGGACTGAAATGTGGGAATGAAATTGAGTTTAGCTGAACTCGCACAATTTCATTTCCGCTGTCAGTGGGAACCTGGGCTAAAAGAACTGTAATCCAATGAATGAAAGCGGCTGGCCAGGGCCAATCAGGCTGGGAAGCAAAGGACTATGGGTGCTCAACCTGTGGCCCTCCAGTTGTTGTGGAAACTACAAGTCCAATGAGTGCAAGGCTGACCGTTATAAACATGACTTCCAAAGAGAGAGGCATGATAAGACTTCCTCAACAGATGATGCTGGGCGCATAGTTCCCAACTGTCCCTGATTTGGAGGGACTGTCCCTCTGTCCCTCATTCCTCCTCATTTGTCCCTCATTTTGGTCTTATCTATATAGATGTACCGTATTTATCGGGGTATAACACGCACCGGCGTATAACACGCACCCCAAGTTTAGGAGGGCATTTTAAGGAAAAAAGTTTTAGAAGGGAAGTTTAAGGGAAAAAAAACTTACATTTAAATGCCCGTCAATGCAGCCTTATCAGTGTGCATCTGCAGCCTTGTCCATCATTGCAGAATGATCAGTGTCATTTGCAGCTTGCCCACTGCTGTTTGCAGCCTTGCAGAGTGTCATTTGCAGCTTGCCAGTGTCATTTCCAGCTCGCCCAGCGCCGTTTGCAGCCTTCCATGTTTAAATATCCCGCCGCCGAGACAGACCGAGCGAGCGCTGCTGAAGAATACCGAGCGGCGCCGGAAAAGACCGAGCCGTCTGCTCGGCTCCGCTCGTAGTCCCGCCTCCCTGCTGTTTCTGGAGCGAGCGCTGCCGAAAAAGACCGAGCCGACTCTACTGTGTATTCGGCTTGGCTCGGCTCGCAGTCCCGCCCAGTATGGGCGGGACTGCAAGCCGAGCCGAGCCGGGGAAAACAGTAGAGTCGGCTCGGTCTTTTTCGGCAGCGCTCGCAGAAACAGCAGGGAGGCGGGACTACGAGCGGAGCCGAGCAGACGGCTCGGTCTTTTTCGGCGCCGCTGGGTATTTTTCGGCGGCGCTCGGTCTTTTTGCCTCAGACAGTGGGGATCGGCGTATAACACGCACCCACGACTTTCCCCCGATTTTTAAGGGAGAAAAAGTGAGTGTTATACGCCGATAAATACGGTATATAAAATGCACTTTTTATCTATCAAAAAGGCTTTTCAAGCGCTAAAACTTTCATCTGATTTCTAAATTGCTGCATTTGAAAATTCCAAAAGCAATATAAAGGAATAGTGGTGGTAAAAAAAAGCACTTGTGGGTTTAACCAATCTTGTTTTTTTATACAATTCTTCTTTAAGGGGGTGTGGCAGGGGGTGTGTCCTATACCGGCATACTTTTGCTGATAGGTGTCCCTCATTCCCATCTCATAAAGTTCGGAGGTATGCGGGACGTCCTCCAGCCAAGAGATGAGGCGGGGCTCTATGTGACTTACTGCAGCTTCTAATGCACATTGTGCGAAGCTCACAGTGTGCAGTGAAATCAGAGTAAGCAATTTCAGTCCAGGAGAGGAGCCGGTGTTGTGTCGAATACAGTCCCCCGTCGGATAGTGTCTGCCCTGTACTGCGTTTGCACAGTACGGAGGACAAGGGGACGCTGAGGGTCTCCAAAGATGAATGGCGCCTGCGCACTGAGTCCAGGTTCAAGCCCCACCATCCAAGTGGACATAGAGCTAGAATAAAAAATTGCTGAGCGAAGCGAGGCCATGCCTGAAGCGTGGCGAGCGAAGCGTGGCGGGCAAAGAGAGCCCACGAGGGGCAATCTTACTAAGTGCTGTTTAACATCATCTACCATATGTCCACTTGCATGGCGCGGCTTGAACCTGGACTCAGCGCAGAAGGTACTATTAAGTGGGCAGGCGCCGTTCATCTTTGGAGACTTTCGGCGTCTCCTTGTCCTCTGTGCTGCGCAAGCGCTGCGCCTGCGCAGTATGGGGCGGACACTATCCGATGGGGGGACAGTTCTCGGCAGAACACCGGCACAACTGTGCAGAGACTGAAGGGAAGGCCGAAGATCAAAATGAAAAAGGTAACTACAGTTCAAACCAGCAAAGTACTGAGCACTTCCTCGTGCTCTTCAGACATTTGGAAGATTGCAGCTTGGAAATAAGATGTTTCTTCTTTCTGTTATTATTCGTGTCTCATTTACAACGTGACACGTAGGACACGCAGAAGATCATAAACAGATGCATTGATGAATTCCATTTTCACACCTACTCCGCGCAGAGTCTCGGGTCACAGGTCCTACCACTTATAAATGGGATTGGAATAAACAGCAGCACATGCACCGACACTGCTTGTAATATGCCAACACGCACAGCACTTGTTATAGATACATTAAACAGATCTCACTTAAAGGGACGAACCCTGACTTTTTTGTGTTCTGTCTGTATGAGCTAAATAATAAAGGCTGAAAAAAGATCCCCAGTGCCCAATCTGCAGCCTCAGAGCCTCATGGGGCCCTTTGCTGCTTGGCAATGCAGTTCTTGGAAGCAGGTAGTGGCATGGCCGTGATCTCCAGGGCGCTGGCACAAGATGAACAAAAGGCATCTCTGGCTGTATGGGCAGCAAATACAAACCTAGCTGAATGGCTGCTGGCTGTTCCGTCTGCAGTGTTTAGAGCCATCAATGTAAGGTGACCAGATTTTTAAAATGAAATGAAATGAATTTTTTTTTACTAGTAATGGCAGCAATCAGTGACTCGTAGTGGAACTGCGATATTGCGGTGGACAATGCCGCGTACACACGACCAGTTTTCCCGTCTGAATAAACTCGGAAGGTTTTTCCAACGGAGTTCCGCGTAAACTGCGTACACACGATCACACCAAAGTCTGAACGTCTAGAACGCGGTGACGTACAACGCGTATGACAGGACGCGAAAAGGGAAGTTCAATAGCCAGTAGCCAATAGCTTCCGTCTCGTACTTTCTTCAGAGCATGCGCCGTTTTTGGTCCGTCTGAACAGCATACAGACGAGCGGTTTTCCCGATAGGAATTGGTTCCGTCAGAAATATTTAAAACATGTTCTATTTCTAGGTCCGTCAGAAGTTTAGAAAAAAAAGTCAGATGAGGCCCACACACAATCGGAATATCCATTGCAAAGTCTTTTTCTGTCGGACTTTCCGCTCGTGTGTATGCGGCATTAAAAAAAATGCACTGTCACTGTTCTAATGACACTGGCTGGGAAGGGGGTAACATCTAGGGCAATCAATGGGTTAAATGTGTGCCTAACAAGTGTTTTTTCACTGTGGGGGGGGGGGGGTGCTTTTACTGAGGGAAGACATAGATCCCTGTACCTGCTTTGCTCTGATACCCAGAAATGCAGGATCACGTTTATAAGTGATCCTGCGCAGTGCGACTGCCCTGTAGCAGTAAATCTGCTATCAGGCGATCGGAAACTGGTTAAGATCATCAGCATTATGATAACTCACAGGCAGGGGGCGCTCCATCATGGCTCCGGCTGGCTCTGTCACAGTGTGTCACATAACATGGCTGCTGGGTGCTGATTTTGTTAACTTCTGACCAATAAGTGCCCCCCCCCCCCCCCCCCCGCTGCCTGTGAGTTCTGATACCATCCATTATGCCAGAGAGACAGACACAGTGCAATGTATTATATTCACAGACACCCCCAAAGCACACCTGTGTTGAAGTCTTGAAGGCACTGGCAGCCCCACGATTGGATTTGCTTCCCCTCTATTCCTGCTGCTGGACATCATCAGCTGAGCTCAGCTGCCTCTCTCTGCCCGTCGCTTCCGCCGCCGGCCTCACAGCCTCTCTCTGCCCGTCGCTTCCGCCGCCGGCCTCACAGCCTCTCTCTGCCCATCACCTCCGCCGCCGGCCTCACAGCCTCTCTCTGCCCATCACCTCCGCCGCCGGCCTCACAGCCTCTCTCTGCCCGTCGCCTCCGCCGGCTTCACAGCCTCTCAGGTCTTACTCTCCGGGCCCCGGCTACTACTGGGTGGGGAGCGGAGGAAATGACTCTGCCGGGGAAGGCAAGGAGATAAGCAGGCAGGCGGCTGGCTGGGATTTTAGCCAAGGCAGAAGAACATGTGAGTGGAGCTGAATGGGCATGTGCCGGAAACTGAAGAAATTGTCCATCCGCTCCGACCAGCACATCATCATCAGAAAGGGATACAGATAATGGAAAAAATACACCCCCCTAAGCTAGTAGTAGCGGGGGTGTGTAATTCAGATTTATTTTGTTATTCTGCACTGACTGTCTTTGAAAATTGCCCCAGCTCCTGTTGAAGTCAGATCCGGGGACAAAACCGGGGACAGACTTGGTCCGGGAACAGTGTCCTCAATCCGGGGACTGTCCCCTGAAACCGGGGACATCTGGTCACCCTACATCAATGGGAGGCAGGCAGACGCTGGTCACTATGGATAGAAGATTGCCCTGTGTAAAGCTGAACTCCAGGCACAAAAACCTTCTATTTAACCACTTTCTTGCTGTGCTTTTATACCCCCTTCCTCCCCAGGCCAATTTTCAGCACTGTTGCACTTTAAATGACAAATGCGCGTTCATGCAACACTGTACTCATGACATTTTAAAAAAAATTTTTTTATGACAGATAGAGCTTTCTGTGGGTGGTATTTAATCACCGCTGGGGTTTTTATTTTGCTAAACAGATGAAAAAAGGTGGAAAATTTTGAAAAGACAACAACTTTTTCTTAGTTTCTATTATAAAATATTACAAATAAGTAATTTTTCTCCTTCACAGATGGGCACTGATGAGGAAACACTGATGGCCACTTATGATAAAGCACTGATAGGCACTGATGAAGAAGCACCGATAGGCATTTATGAGAAAGCACCGATAGGCATTTATGAGAAAGCACCGATAGGCATTTATGAGAAAGCACCGATAGGCACTTATGAGAAAGCCCCGATAGGCATTTATGAGAAAGCACCGATAGGCATTTATGCGAAAGCACCGATAGGCACTTATGAGAAAGCACCGATAGGCACTTATGTGAAAGCACCGATAGGCACTAATGAGAAAGCACTGATAAACGGGCCAGTAGCCAATAGCTTTTGTCTCATAATTTATTCTAAGCATGTGTGGCACTTTGTCAGTCGGAATTTAAACGATTGGATTTTGTTGTTGGAAAATTTTAGATCCTGCTCTCAAACTTTGTGTATCGGAAATTCCAATGGAAAAAGTCCGATGGAGCCCACACACGGTCGGATTTTCCGACAACACGATCCGATCGCACATTTTCCGTCGGAAAGTCCGACCGTGTGTACAGGGCATAAGACTAAAACTAAATTGAAATTTGACTTCAAAATTAACACTGGTCTGTAGTGTATGTTCATACCCCAATACCTTAAATAATAATAACATATGACGTTTTTCACTCCAGCAGTATATGAGTTTGGAAATGTAGAGAATGTTAACTAATGCATTACAATTTAATTACACCTATTCGATTTCAGACAACTAAAATGAGTTTTAGTCGACTGAAATGTACTGGAGATTTAGTTGACTAAATACGACTAAAACCAAAACGATTGCAGAAGACTAAAATGGGACTAAAACTAAAATGCCATTTTAGTCCTAAAACTAATGTCCTGTACACACAGTCGGACATTCCCGCAACAAAATCCATCTGATTTTTTTCCAACGGATTTTATGCCAAATTTGTCTTGCATACACACGGTCGGATAAAGTTGTCGGAAAATCCGATCGTTCGGAAAGAGGTGACGTTCGCTGCGTATGACGGGACTACGTAGAGGCCAGTAGCTTTGGTCTCGTAATTTAATCTGAGCATGCGTGGCACTTTGTCCGTAGGAATTTTCTACAAACGATTGGAAAAAGTCAGATCAGATTTTGTTGTCGGAAAATTTTAGCTCCAGCTCTCAAACCTTTTCCCTCGAGATTTCCGATGGAAAAAGTCCGATAGAGCCCACGCGCGATCGGGTTTTCCGACAACATAATCTGGTCGGACCTTTTCTGTCGGAAAATCCGACCGTGTGTACGGGGCATTAGACTAAATTGAAATTTGCTGCCAAAATGAACACAGCTGGTCGGCAAGCGGTTAAACCATAAAAAAAGTTTTAGCTGTAAATATTCTTCCAAAAAAGGATGAACTTAATTAAAACTATTGTCGTTTCCCTTTAATGCTCCGGTTAAATCAATATTTAACCCCCTGATGAAGGCAAACATAGCAGTCACTAGATTAACCGAAGGACTGAGATCTGAAACCGACAGTTCTATGTCCCATGAGATGCTCAGTGCGTTAAGGGCTCTATCTTCATCACACATTCCATCTCTGACTTGTGGGATTTCACAAGCTCTGTGTATTAAGCAGCAGAGCTGTCGAGCATGTCACACATTACCTGTTACCGTGTCAATCCTTTTGCAGCTTCAAGGGAATGTACATAATTGTTTTTTTTTTTTTTAGACAGACACCTAAAATCACCTTGATGTAAATAAGCGTATTGATGCGCAATAATGTTTGTAAAAAAAACCTGTATAGTATGTTAATATATGTAGCATCCTGGAGTTTAGGCAGGGTCAGTCCTCACAAATTTACTTGCCAGGAGTAGTTGTCCTGGTCGATTGTTAGAGATCTATTGATTTTCTCCCTAAGATTTGCCTTGTTGCACTTTTCTCTTCTACCACTGGGTGGCCGGGTACTTGGTGTTACTAGATACGAGAATAGCAACACAGGGTCAGATTATGGATGTATGGGGTATCTCAGCCAATAGACAGGGGTTTTCTTGGATTCCTTGGACTGCTGGGAGAGCCTAAATATTTGGATGAGGTCAGGTGATCTGTGTTCTGTGTCACCTAGACGGCTGTCTGGGTGGACGTGTGTTGTATTGCCCGGGCTGCTAGGCTGGAGATTGGGCCTATCCCAGGCACATCTGGCTGGTGGGCTGTCTGGGGGCCTATCCAGAAGCAAGAGCGCAGTGCAGGGTTGGGATTGAGGCTTGCAGTCCAACCAGAAGTGACGGTTCTGCCGGCCGGAGAACCTGCCGTGGTCAAAGGTAGAGGGGAAGTTGTCACCAGTAAGGGACTATCCTCGTAATAACCAGGCACCACAGTGAGTAGCTGGGGCAAGTGCTGGAGCAGTATTCTCGCCAACCGGGGAGGCTTTGGTGGTTGTCAAGCCAAGGACTCAGCCAGCGGAGGTGGCGCTTGCAGAGCAGCCTTGTGTGTCGAGCCAGGGACAGAGCAGGGTGAAACTTGAGAGGTATCTAGAGTGCCAAGCTAGGGACCCAGCAGAGAAGCGGAGTTGACGCTTGAGGAAGATACCAACGTGAAGGAGCTCAAGGGATTCAGTGGCAGTTAATTTAGAGGGTCTAGTGAGAGAATTGGAGCTCAGTGGGCTGAAGAACTGCAAGGAACAAAAGATTTGCTCTAATGGGACTTTAAATGAGGTGGGCACCATTTAGCCAAAAAGCATCATACCAGTAATTGAAGTATAAAGTATATGCGTTTATTCAGGTAAAAGTCACGCATACATTGGTATCATCAGCAATGGCTAGTTGTAAAACAACATACATGTAAAATGAACAATGGTACATAAATAGATAATAAACATGTAATACACGGGCATTGGTGTACCCTAAGGATAGAAAACATGTAATACACAAGCATCTAGAGTACCCGATGCATTTCGCTAGACCCAGCTCAGTCTTCAGGGGTTGATGCGTGTACAGATGTACCTAAGATAAAAGAATATAAATGGGTAGGTGGTATAGTATTGATGGAGAAGTTACAGAGCGTGGGAGCCATAATATGGGGTCCCATACTCGCCATTAAATGAGGCCAGGACAGCAGGTGCGTGGTTCCCAGAGGTAGCAGCAGGTGTGTCAAACAGGAACTGTGGAGGCGGAGCCGAACGGGACCCCACATTATGGCTCCCAGGCTTGTTCTGGCTGTCCCCCCCACTGGTCCATTAGAGGCATATTGGACAGCGGGAGGAGACCTGACAAGTGAGTGCACAGGCTTTGTTACAGCCCTCACAATTGGCAGAGGAAAAGTACTGCATTGCATGTTGGGATACTGTAAATAAAGCCATAGTACATGTGCTCAGAGTTAGTTGAGCAAGGGAACAGAGTTCAGGAGGGAGGGGGCAACTGCCCTCTCCTCCACAGAGGAGGCCGTGCGGCCCTGGGTGGTTGACCCAGAGGCCTAGAGAGAGAAGCTGAACCCAGAGGTCTTGCATAGCTGACGAGAGGGGAGACACGAGGAAGGATCTGATTCTGACTACTGTGAGTTCAGAGCTGTGTCTTTGGGGCCTGTCGAGGGAGGGCTGTAGGGTGAGCACGTGTCCCGGATTGCCCGGGGACAGTCCCGAATTTTGCAGGTCTGTCCCGGGTACCTTCATTCCAGGACAATACAGTGTCCCGGAATGAAACTGACACAGCCACCCCCCTGGGCCAATCTGATGCCCCCAAAAAAGGCTGTCACATGACTGCTGTACTTACTGACAGTACTCGTCCTGGCTGGGAATGTCTGGAGGAGCACAATCCCCGCACCCTGCTTGTGATTGGAGAAATGATAAATCCCGCCTCTTGTGTCTAATCACTATTTTGTGATTCGTTACAGCACAAGCTGATTTTTTGGAAGTGGAGGGGGGGTGTCCCTGAATGGCAGTTTGGAAATGTGGTCACCCTAGAGGGCTGGCCCCCTACAGCTAGAAGAGTCAGTGGATGGGTGTCAGTAAAGGGGATGCTAGAGAGTATCCTGAAGATAATGTAGGGCATCAAATCTGCTGCTAGTGAGAGCAAAAAGACTTAATTCCTCCCTACATGTGGCAGTATGGTTAAAGCAGTGTGACTACTTCTGCTAATAATCCAAGAAGGTCAAGTGAGAGTTGTCCTCATCCTCTGTGAATAGTTCCACTTGGAGTATCCCACTAATCCCTTATCCCATCCAAGTTCCAAAATAAAATACAAAAACACAAATACTCTGGACTGGTCATTGAGTAATGAGCAAGCGGGTGTAGAGGTGGGCCAAGCAGGAACCCCCTAGCAACTAAGCGGGAACCCTCAGCAACCAGCTGCGGGTAATCAGAGAGAGGCCTATGAAGTCAACACTCAGCAAGCCCTACGGGGACAGTGCTACATATATACGTAAAGAACATCAATGAAAAAATGATTAAAAGAGAAAAATGAATGTATTTTACAAGGGTTATAGGGGGCAGCACCAAGCCTCAAAATGTACAAAACTTCTTTGTTTCTTCTGGCTGCCACTAGATATTTGCCACTGAGTTTAGCAAATAAACCATAAAGGAGAGGGGGTGCAGGGGATCCCAAAATGAGTCCAGAAACACGAAAACATCTCTTTTTTTTTTTTTGGTTTGCTGGTTTATACAGCTGAGCTGAGAAGTAACTCTGCATATAAAGCACACTGTAGAGGGATTTAAATAACACATTCTAGCATGATGTTATCTTTAAAGAGGAAGTAAACCCTCTTAAAAAAAAGGGAAAAAATAAAACCCTGCAAGAAAAAGGCATAATGAGCTAGTATGGTATGCATACTAGCCCATTATGCATTGCTTACCTCAGATCAAAGCACCCGCAGCGGTCCTCGTTTCCCCCTCATGTCGCTCCGGAGTTACTTCCGGGTATCGCGGCTCCGGCGCCGCGATGACGTCACTCCCGCGCATGCGCTTGGGAGCCGCTGGTAAGGGCAAGGAGACTGCAGCAGTGGCACATAGGTGCCATTGCTTCAGTTTTTCCCAGTGCACATGTGCCAATGACATCGGCACATGCAGGGGACAGGGGATATCTCCTAAACTGTGCAGGTTTAGGAGATATCCTGGGTAGCTACAGGTAAGCCTTAATATAGGCTTACCCAGGGGTGGACTGACAACTCATGGGGCCCCCGAGCAATAGGAGATTATGGGGCCCCCAGGCAATCCGATATTATGGGACCACACAGTATACACACACACACACAGTATACAATCACACAGTATACACATATATGAATAATTGTTGTGGGCTGTTGGCGCTACCTCAGGCTGGTGTTCAATCCGAACCTGCCTTAACCGTTTGTTATCCCTAAAGGCTATGTGTATATATATATCCTTAATCCAACCAAATGTGACTATACACCACTTCTATTAATTACCACATATAAATTCACTGGTTTCAAAAGAGCTGAAAAACAAAAGCCATACCCAAAACACAGAAAATCAAATACTGAATAATATTCACACTATTCTGTGATGGTGAAAAAAATCCCTATATATATGGGAAGTATAACATCTATACCTCCACTACACGTGTACAATCCTTGTGCTAATTGTTAATTTATTATACTATAAAGGCCCCCAAGCCTTAATAGCTAAATTTGTGTGTACCACCAAAAACCTAAAAAATGCAACCTTATTCAAAACCAAAAAAAATTTCTTATAAACAAAAAAAAACAAAAAACAAAAAACAGGAAATGTGAAAAAATAAATGTGAACATATACAAAATCATATATATAGTCCAAAGATAGTCTTTCTTCAGGTATTCCCAGAAGTACAATTATTCTGCTTCAAGTGACAGAAAGGTGACTTTTGTGATTATGCCTGTTTATTGGTGACTTCCGTGCTTTTCCCCCTCAAGGGTCCCCACTCACCGAATCCACGCACCCCCTAGGGGGTTACACGCCTGTAATCTGTGTTCCACTTTATTGAGGATCCCACTGCTTGGCTCTGTCTTCAACAGGTCCTCTCCAGGGTTTTTAAAGGAGATGGGAGAAAAAACTCTTTTGTCCGCCAGTAGTTCCTCAAAATGAAAAAAATCCACTCATGGTGTAGTATTTTGGCTTACTAAATATTTAAGTTGGGGGGAAGGGGAGCAAGCTACAAAAATTTTTTACTTAAAAAAAGGAAAGATTTTCTTTATAAGTATGTATATATGGTGGGAGACTGGTAACCACTTAAAACATGCTTTATTGCAGAAAAATTATTACAAAAAATATATAATTAAAAAGCTTTTCCATATGCCACAGAGATTTCTGCACAACACTTTGTACAAAAAAAATCTTTTTAGATTTTCCACAACATTGCAATCTATAACAGTTGCACTGCAAAAAAAAAATTTTTCTTTATATATGTATAGCAGTCATACACTTCAGAAGATATAAAAAATCAAAAAAACTGGCAATAATAAAAATAAAAATAAAAATAAAAAATAAAAATATATAAAAAAATTGTATAAGAAAGCAACAATACAGTCCTACTTTATATACTTATGTATAGCAGCGCTGTACTCCGTCATATGAGGCCTATACCCCTAAGTATACACCCTCCTTCTATGGTGGGGAGCTCTGATCTCTCTTTAGGGGGTACCGTTTTCCAGGCTCTATAAGGCTACTCATATGCTGAAATTAGTATTGTTTAGCTTTTAGATGTTGGGCATCTTTGCACAGATATAAGCAAAAAAAATGCAAAGGCCACGATGCAAAAACAGCACTCCGGTTTGCGAAATCCCTCTGAGCGAGCGGCGTGCGTTCCAGCTGCGTGAGCAATAGGAGATTATGGGGCCCCCAGGCAATCCGATATTATGGGACCACACAGTATACACACACACACACAGTATACAATCACACAGTATACACATATATGTACACACAGTATACACAGACATGTTTCTATTGGCTGAGATGGTACTGAAGAGGTGGGGCAGCTATAATCTTGGGATTTTTAGACTAAAAGGATGTCGGTAAGGGACATTTCAGAGACAGATGTAAAAAAAACACAGATTTTTACATACTGTCCCTGGTTTTGCTGAGGCTGGCAACCCTGATGGGGCCCCCTAGAGGCTCGGGGCCCTCTGGCAGTGCCCGAGTGGCCCAATGGTCAGTCTGCCCCTGGGCTTACCTGTTGCATAAGGTTGTAAAATAGGGTTTACAACCACTTTAAATAATCATTAAAATAATCACATGGTACAGGGGGCAGAACTTGTAAAAAATGTGGTCATCGTTTAGGTATGCCTGTGGCATGTCGTCTAAATATGCCCCTCTTCAGGGCTCCTGGGGTGCTTTACAAGTAAAGAAATCTGGCATGCAGGCAGCATGGTGGAGCTTCATTATTTACTACGTAATCCAAAGCTCCCTACTGTCCCTGATTTCGAGGGACTGTCCCGTTTTACTCCTCATTTGTCCCTCATTTTGGTCTGATCTATATAGTTGTAATATAATATAAATGCATAATATATGCCTAATATAATATATAAAATGCTTTTTTTTTTATCTATCTATCAAAAGGTGTTTCCCAGAGCTAAACCTTTCATCCAATTTCTAAATTGCTGCATTTGTAAATTTAAAAAGCCAATATAAAAGAACAGAAGTGGTTAAAAAAAAAAAAAGCACTTGTGGGTTTTAACTAATCATTTTTTGTATAATTCTCCTTTAAGGGGGTGTGGCAGGGGGGTGTGTCCTATGCCTACATATATTTGCTAATAGGTGTCCCTCGTCCCCATCTCAAAAAGTTGAGAGGTATGTGTAACCCATTTCAACCTGATTTCACAGAAGTCCTAATATGCATGCTGGGTTGGTCTCCCTCCTCAAGCCAGTGTATTCTCTGATTGGAGGTCTAATCTGGGCGGAGAGGAGGGGAGGTAATGTCACAATCTCCTCCCGGTCCAATCAGAGAACACTTTTCGTTAATTGACAGAAATGCAAGGCACTCTGTGAATAATGGCTGTACCAAATGAGCGACCCCTTGTGGTTACTATGCAGAAGTGCAACGTTGGATATCACCGCTCCAGGAAAACAGATAGTAAACCTTTCTCTCGGTTCGGAAGTCGTAGGTGCTGGCAATTGCTAGTAGCAATAAACAGGAGCTGATTCTGGACAGCTGCACTCTTGAAAAATTGCCTTCTTTTATTAAGAAAAATTCACATCAAAATCAAAGATGGAAATCCCAGCAGACAAAAAAGCTGACCAGAAGTGCAGCCGCTCAGCACAGGACCCAGAAGATCATGCCCATCACTGTAGTAGCTCAGGCTACTTCAGTGATTTTCCAGCTTCCACCGAGGCTGATCAGGTATCACATATGCATATATATCATGTGTCAAGCTGACCCAAAGTTTGCAAATTTTATCATGCCTGGAGTTCAGCTTTAATATTATCTTAATCCCTATGATCCAATATGCCATAAACTCATCTCACGGGTCATCATTTGCACCGTGTAAATAAAATTAAAAAGCAAAGAGCAAAGTTTAGTGATCCAGAGCTAACAATCAGAAAACTTTTTCACGATTTTATTACCGCTTGGTTGCTCTGAATTACTGTAGCATAAATGTCATCAATGCTTTCTGCATTGCCTTTTGAATAAGCTTAGTTCTATCCAATAGGAAAAGTTCAAGTTTTTGTATTTGTTGCCATGGCTGCCGCTGTCAGCGGTTATCTGCTATTGATAGTAGGATGTCCACACAGACTCCATATTTACTGAAAGCCAGTAAGGGAGCTTGCTAGGTCTGTGCCCACCCTCCAGTATGATCATTGTAAAATAGTGGGAGGCATGCTAGGTCTGTGCCCACCCTCCAGTATGATCATTGTAAAATAGTGGGAGGCATGCTAGGTCTGTGCCCACCCTCCTGTATGATCATTGGAAGCTAGTAAAAGCCATGCTGGGTCTGTACCCACCCCTCCTGTATAAAGATGCCGGTAAAAGGCATGCTGGGTCTGTACCCAGCCTCCAATATGACCATTGGAAGCCAGTGGGAGGCATACTAAGTCTGTGCCCACCCTGCTCAATGATCATTTGAAGTCCATTAAGCTCACTGCATGCATTGCAATCTTACTGTACAATTTCCTTTAGAAGTACCAACAAGAATGTAGTGCAAGAGCCTGCCTGACTGGATGAAAACTGATTAGATAGAATAGGTAGGTCCTTCTATTACATAGTTTTGGTAGATCTAAAGTTAATTGTTCAAAGACTGTATGGTCATATTGTATAGTATACTGTATAGTGAGCCTCTTTACCCACCCTCCCTTATGATCATTGGGAGCCAATGGAAGGCATGCTGAGGCTGTGCTTTCCCTCCTGCATCATCGTTGGGGGCCATGGTAGGCATGCTGGGTATGTGCCCACCCTCCTGCATGATCATTGGAAGGCATGCCAGGTCTGTACCTGCCCTGCTGTATGATCATTGGGAGTCTTGGCTCTGACGAAGAAGGACATACCGTTGAAACACGTCAGCAAGCAGGGACCCTGGTGAGGTCCCCCCGAGCTCGAGCTATTGGCTAGCCTGGGAGTAGCCATGAGGAGTGGCCTAATAAGCACTTTTACTACCTATGTTTGTAAGTAGTCATTTATTATACTTTTCTTTTAACAAAAATGTTGTTGGATAATGCACTTGGCCAGTGCACCCTCCTGTTTTTATCTATTTCTACATGCTGGAGTACCTGCCCTCCTGCATGATCATTGGGAGCCATTGGAAGGCATGCTGGGTCTGTATCTGCCCTGCTGTATGATAATTGGGAACCATTGGGAAGGCATGCTGGGTCTGTGCCCACCCTCCTGCGTGAACATTGGGAGCCATTAAAGGGCACACTGGGTCTGTGCGTGCCCTGCTGCATGATCATTGGGAGCCATTAGATGGTATGCCAAATCTGTGCCTGCCCTCCTGCATGATCATTGGGAACCATTAGATGGTATGCTAAGTCTGTGCCCACTCTCCTGCATGATCATTGGGAACCATTGGAAAACATGCTTGGTCTGTGCCCACTCTCCTGTATGATCATTGGGAACCACTGAAAGGCATGTTGGGTCTGTACCTGCCCTCCTGCATGATCATTGGGAGGCATGATGGGTCTGTGCCTACCTTCTTGTATGATCATTGGGATCATACAAGAAGGTGGGTCTGTGCCCACTCTCCTGTATGATCATTGGGAACCATTGGAAAACATGCTTGGTCTGTGCCCACTCTCCTGTATGATCATTGGGAACCACTGAAAGGCATGTTGGGTCTGTACCTGCCCTCCTGCATGATCATTGGGAGGCATGATGGGTCTGTGCCTACCTTCTTGTATGATCATTGGGATCATACAAGAAGGTGGGTCTGTGCCCACTCTCCTGTATGATCATTGGGAACCATTGGAAAACATGCTTGGTCTGTGCCCACTCTCCTGTATGATCATTGGGAACCACTGAAAGGCATGTTGGGTCTGTACCTGCCCTCCTGCATGATCATTGGGAGGCATGATGGGTCTGTGCCTACCTTCTTGTATGATCATTGGGATCATACAAGAAGGTGGGTCTGTGCCCACTCTCCTGTATGATCATTGGGAGCCACTGAAAGGCATGTTGGGTCCATACCTCCCTCCTGCATGATCATTGAGAACCATTGGAAGGCATGATGGGTCTGTACCTGCCCTGCTGTATGATCGATCATTGGAAGCCATGCTGGGTCTGTGTGTGCCCTGCTGTATGATCAGTGGGAGGCTAACTGTGCAGCTGCAGAGCAAACAGCATTGTCACCCTATTACAGAAGGTGGATTAATAACAGATCTACTGGCAGGATCAACAAGCAATAAAATTAGTTTATGGGGGGGTGTCAGAAAAAGCAAAGTGCTGTATTACTTCTACTAATAGACTTCAGCATATATGTATTTTTCAATTTTTGTCCATAGTCACACTTTAAGCTGGTGAAAACTAAACTAGTGAGACCAACTCCTTCCTAATGGCTTCCACGGGTTGGAAGAGCTGGGAACCAAGGTGTAAAGTACTTGTCAATAAAACCAACCATTGAGAGTCTACTCAGTGTTAACTGCTAAAAATCCAGCAGTTTCCAACAGCTAATGCTTTATAAAAGCCCTATAGGTCAACATTAAATTACTTTCGCAGCTTTGCTATTTAGGGTTCCTTATAGATAATTCTAGAGAAATTTAAGCACTCCCTTCTGTGTTGGCCATGTGGTCAAAGCCTAGGCATCTGGTCACATCATCTCTGCTTAATGGAAGGATCAGCTTCCGCAGGACACATCAGAGATCGGATGTCCCAAAGCCTAGGCTTTTTGTCACATGGCCAGCACTGGAAGGATCTTCTCCAAACATTTTCTTCAGGAAAGGTAAGAACTTGATCCCTTCTGGCACACTCTATTTATTTTCCTATTTTTTTTAAGCATTTCTAAAGGCAAAACTTTTCTTTATAGCTTTGGATAAAGTATGGAAGGACTGAAACCCCTGATAAAATTATTATTTGTGGCCCCTGCCTGTGACTTCTTTTCATGTTCTGTGAAAAAAACGCAACAGTGCACTAACGGTGTAAAGTGGATTTTTTCCTTTAGTAAATAACCCCCTATGGCTTTGGCTTAGGCAAAGCAACACGTTGCTCAAATGCTGAACCGCGTGGCACTTCACCGTTTAAAGTCAGTGGCAGTTAGAAGAGCTATCCTGAGCCTCTTTCGGAGGGTCAGTGTGGCAGAAAATACACTTTATTGTCAAAAGTATTGGGACACCTGCCTTTACACGCAAATTAACTTTAATGGAATCCCAGTCTTGGTCTGTAGGGTTCAATATTGTGTTGGCGCCCCCTTTTCAGCTTCAAAACTTCTGGGAAGGCCGTCCACAAGGTTTAGGAGTGTGTCTATGGGAATGTTTGACCACTCTTCCAATTTGTGAGGTCAGGCACTGATGTTGAAAAAGAAGGTCTGGCTTGCAGTCTCCGCTCAAATTCACCCCAAAGGTGTTCTATTGGGTAGAGGTCAGGACTCTGTGCAGACCAGTCAAGTTCCTCCATCCCACCCCTGTTTCCACAAAGTTGGGAGTATGAAATTATCCAAAATGTCTTGGTATGCTGACGCCTTAAGAGTTCTCTTCCCTGGCCAAGCCCAACCCCTGAAAAACAACCCCACACCATAATCCCCCATCCACCAAATGATTTGGACCAGTGCACAAAGAAAGGTCCATAAAGATTCGTTGAGCGAGTTTGAATGGAAGAGCGAGTTTGGAGTGGAGGAACTTGGAGATTACAAGTATAAGTTTCAGAAAACATTACACTGTTGTCACCATCAGAAACCCACCCTGAGAAATGGCAAGCATTGCTGAAATGCATGTAGACAGGAGTGGCTGCAAAGAGGCTCATCAGCACTGAAACGCAACAAAGGATGAAAAAGGTAGAAACAAGTATTTTATCAATAAACAAAAATGGCAATTGTCAATCATACACAGTGCTTTAGCAAATTAATGTATTCAGTTAGGGTTTACACCCACTTTAAAGCTGAACTCTAGTAAGATATAAGACATAAACCAACGTAGCTCTGTAATCATCAATACATTCCTTAAAGTGGAGTTCTGCCTATTTTTTTTTTTTTTAAGTTAGCAGCTACAAATACTGCAGCTGCTGACTTTTAAAATAAGGATACTTACCTGTCCAGGGCGCCTGTGATGTTGGCACCTGAAGCCGACCCATCCCTTGGCTCTTGGGTGGAGGCACTGCCATCTTCAGTAAGGGAATCAGGAAGTGAAGCCTTGCAGCTTAACTTTCTGGTTCCCTATTGCGCATGCGCGAGTCACGCTGCACATCCTCACTGGTCCTTGCGGTCTTCTGGGACCTGTGTGTCTTTCAGAAGACAGTGTGGGGGGCGGAGAAGGCGTCGGAAGTGGCGTAGATACCCGCGGGTGGCTCAGCTATCTATGCCCAGAAATGGGAGCAAAATACCTGTAATAGACAAGTTTCTGCTCCCCCCTGAAAGGTTCCAAATGTGACACCGGAGGTGGGGAGGATTCCGAAAAGCAGAAGTTCCATTTTTGGGTGGAACTCCGCTTTAAAGAAGGAGTCCACCTAAAAAAAATCATTAAAATCCAGCAGCTACAAATACTGCAGCTTCTGACTTTTAATAAATGGACACTTACCTGTCCCGGGGTCCAGCGATGTCAGCAGCCGAAGCCGAGCAGTCACTCGGCTCTCGGCTGCTACCACCGCCATTCTCATTGAGGGAATCGGGAAGTGAAGCTTTGCGGCTTGACTTCCCAGTTCCCTAGTGCGCATGCGCGAGTTGCGCTGCGCATTGTAAGTGGTCCCGGCTATCTCCTGGGAGCTGTGTGTTTCCCAGGAGACGGTGGGGGGGGTGTGCGGGAAGGGGCGTGACTCCCGCGGGAGTCTATTCCCAGAAGTGGGTGCAGATACCTGTATTAGACAGGTATCTGCAACCCCCTGAGAGGTTCCAATTGTGGCACCGGAGAGGGGGAGGAATCCGATGAGCGGAAGCTCCACTTTTTGGTGGAACTCCGCTTTAATGTATACAATATTTTTAAAATGCAAGCAGTGTAAATACCTGAATTTGACCTGGTATCAGCCTCCTGCGTTCTCTGTACAGCAGAGCTGGTGCGTGACAAGAAGCAGCACACGAAAGCCAATCAGCCCTTGCGCTGACAAGAAGCATGCTGATAGGAGGATAGAACAGAGTAACAGAGAGATGAGCTGTGCTACTTCTCTTTTCATTGTTCAGTCACAAGCTGGGGACTGGTCCAGGATAATATGAGCTCCGAAGAAGTGGGTTGAAGGATGCTGGCCATCAGAATGAGGACATCTAGCAGCAGAAAAGTAGTACTGCATGGGAAATCTCCAAATAGAAGGTGAATTTTACAGAAATAGATTTTTATTCTATGTTTTAAAAGGCAATTGATGTTTATCTTGATATTTTTTTGCCTGGCGCTCTGCTTTAAATGACATTACCATGCAGGTAACATCTCCCTGGGCATGCGCGGTCCTCGGATATCGCCTCAATATCGAATACTGAAACTGATAGTTTTTTTTTGTTCTTTTTTTACGTTTTTTTTTCAGTAATGGCGAATGTTCAGTTCACCTGACCTACCTGTCCCGTTGCACCGAGCCAGCAAACAACTTGCAACGCGCAGGATGCTAATCACTGCGATGACCTACTTCTCATTCTCCTTTTCATTTCAAAAGCCGCGTTAAAAATCCATAAATTAAGGAAATTAACTGATGGAGCCCCTGGCATCTTTGTAAGCTATTTAAATCTTTAAATTTACAACATCTTCTGCATATATCAAGTAATTGAACTAACTGCGGGGATGTAACTTTAATGAGAAAATTTCCCTTTTTCGGCTGGAGTTCATACTCCAAAAACAAAAAGAGAGAGAAAAAAAAACCCGACGCCTCGGGAAGATAAAGTTGTTTATGCCCGCCAAGGGGATAAAAAGACTGTATGAAGTTCTTTTGTAGCTTTGTGATACGCAGGAACAAAAGGCATATGGAATATCAAATTAATTATACTAATCTCTGCACCCGCTCTTTGAAAAGATAGGAGTTACAACTGGGACCCTTTCTCCTGCTTACCTCCAAACAAAGGCATTTGACCTTTATTAAGGGGTGAAGATGATTGTGCACTTGCAGCCACTGGGCACTAGTTGGCGCCAGTGATCTTCTACAAATGATGGAAAAGAGTCTTCTGCTGATAATATTGTTATGGTCCTCTTGTTACAATGCTTTAAAAAAAAACGATTGAAAAGCCAGGTCCCTGGGAAGATGAGTGATCAGGATGCAGCCACTTCCATGTAACTTTTTTCCTGTCTTTTTTTTTTTTTTTAACTGCATCCCCAAAAATCAGGGGCCCAGTATATTGGCTGGATAAAAGGCAATTTATTTAGACACACAAAAAAATGCATTTAGGGTTAAGGGCAAATCCTCCTCTTTGGCTGGGGTTAGGACAAAAAAGAGCATATCTCCTAATTTACTAATTCTAGTTAATTTTCAGCCCACATTGAGAGAACAGCTGGAATGTGGTTGCTATGGGTGACCACAGGATCCCAGTTCAATACTGCAAAATCCAGAGTAATTTTAAATAACTGGCTTTGTCCTAATAATAGCATTTTTATTTAAAAAAAAATATATAATACTACCAAACTAGCTAGAAAATTATCATGCAGGCTAAAGCAATTTTATTTTTGCACAATAATTTACTCTGCTATCTAATATGTTAACTCTTTGCAGGAGCTGCAAAGTATCACTGTTGACCCTAGCAGCCAATCAGATGATAGTTTTCAAGGACTTCACTGAAATATCAGGAATGTGGTTGCTTTGGGTGACCACAGAATCCCAGATCAACACTTCAAAATGATTGCAAGCTCTAAGGCTCTGTTCTAACCGCGGCATTGCTTTATGCACAATGATTTACTATACTATCTAAAGGACTATCAGTTATTAGATTGTAAGCTCTTCTGAGCAGGGCCCTCTTAATCCTCTTGTACTTTATTGTATTATAACTGTATAGTCTCTTTTTTTTTTTAAGTATACAATGCGTTTTATTTACTAAAGCTGGAAAGTGAAAAATCAGGCTCACTTCTGCATAGAAACCAATGAGCTTCTAACCCCAGCTTGTTCAATTAAGCTTTGGTAATAAAACCTGGAAGCTCATTGGTTTCTATGCAGAAGTGAGCCTGATTTTGCACTTTCCAGCTTTAGTAAATAAACCCCATTGTGTACTTAAAAGTGGGGTATGGCTGTATTTACCAACACCACCGGTAGAGTCCCGCATCTCTGCAAGTGCAGTTGCTCCAAAGCTTAGTAAATGAGCAGAAGCTCTGCTGACTACCATCATCCAATCATGTGCAAGCAAAAATTCAGTTTAAAAAAAAAAAATGACTTGCATGTGATTGGATATTCTTGGCAAAGTGAAGCCTTACCACATTTAATAAGCTCTGGAGCAACTGCATTTGTAGAGTGCAACTGCACTTTGAAAAGTGCACAGTCCATTTGCTTTTAGCCCCGGTTCACACTATTGCGATGGCAGACATCGCATGTAATGCGCAGCGCACTGCTGTTCACATTACATGCGATGTCTGTGCGGGTGCAATGTCAGCCATACAGATAGTATGGCTGATGTCACACCGCATTCAGTACAAACACGCACAGGACTCTTTTTTTTTTTTTCAATTCGCACCAGAATCGGATCACACACATATGCGATCCGATTCATGTCCGATCTGTCAGTTCACAGTGCGATATGGGAGCTGAAATGGGGGTGTTGTTAACATATAATGACACTCCCCAGCAGTTCGCATATGGCAGTGTGAACTGCCGTGCCTACCGGGTGCGATGCGGGAACCCGCAGTTGATTCGCAGGGTTCTTGCATCGCAATAGTGTGAACCGGCCCACACCCCAGCTGTTTTAGTGAAGGGGTTGATCTGATTGGCTGCTAGGGTCAACACTGATACTTTGTAGGTCCTGCAGGAGTTAAGCATATCAATTGAATGCTGAAATGCTCAAGAGGTTCTGCTGTAGCATTTCCAAAACGGATTTTTTTTTTTAATTTGTACACAAAATCTGACAGTGTGACCTTACAAAAGTTTATTTTTCTTCTAATTATTATTATTTGTTTTTTTATTTGCAGGGAATAGAGGCTGCAGAGGCAGGGGAGAGAGGTGGGGAGGCAGAATATCTACATGGGAAATCTTCAGAGCTCACATCACTCCAGCTAGCCTTGCTCTATAATTGAAATGGCGAGTTTAGCCCTCGGCTAGTGCAGAGGGCGCATTTTGCAATAGCACAAAGCTTGTCCATAGACGTCATTTGGTATTAATGGCCCGGGGGCAATCTAATGCCAGACAGGGAGCTTGAAAAGGGGGCTGGGGAAAGGAGGGGGGAGGGCAGGAAAGGAGGATAATGGTTGAGGGGGGGGGGGGGTGGAAATTAAAGCAAAATCAGGTGGGCTCAGTAAAAATTTAAGTGCATGTGGGTAATTTAAGGACAAATTATAGTCCCTTTTGGTGGGGGGCAGGAGGTGGCAAAGAGGAGGTAAAAGAGCAGCCACGTGGGAGATAAAGGGTTAAACTAAGCCGGGCAAAGCAATTTCCATCACTTTTTTTCTGTTCTGTTTTGACTTGTATTAATATTTGTTTTATGTTTGTTTAGTTTCCTTTATTCTGTTTTCTAAAATAATTTTCGAAACCATAAACACTGAAAACCAAACTGACATCAGTTACCTTGGAGCGTCCAGGGAAAAGTAGGGTTCTGGATGGCAGGCGATCAGCCCCCAAAGGGTTAATCTGCACAGGCTGAACCAATTTAGGGAGCCGGATTGGGGGGTGATTGTGGGGGGCCTGGGGGGGGGGGGTCGGGATTAGTGTTGATGTGACAGCAGTGGCGTTGATTGTAGCATAGTGCTCTGGGGGATAAGGGTTAAATGCTGTTAGCAAATATATGCATTTACATATACATTTTTATTGGGGGGGGGGGGGGTAAAATAGTCTTAAACAAATATAGTAAGAGAAGTAACACGATATCACAGTAGCGATGTAAAAAGTTGAGATGGGAGTGGGGTGCTCTTTGAGGAGCAATGGCTGCAGATTTGGGGTACCAAGAGTTCTAGCAAGAGCGACACAAGGGTTAAATTGCACTGCATTTAATAACGACGAAAATACGTTTTGGGGGACACGAGAAATTTAAAGGAAGTTTTAAAAGCCGGGGCTGTTGGGGGGGGGGGGGGGTGGCAAAGCAGGGGGGACCTTGGCTGCAAATTTGAGATACGTCCTAAAAGAGTTGTAAAATGGCATTTAAAAATCAGGTTGTATATAGGGGAACAGTAGAGAGTGGGGGCTAAATGACACATGGGGGGTGACTTTGTTGCAGATTTGGGGTACCCAGAAAGAGCCCATAGGGTTGAAAAATAGCTCAGACAGAGCAGCACAGGGGTTAAACTGCAAAGTCCGAAATTAGTTTTTTTTGGGGGGGGGGGGGGGGGGAGGGTGTAAGGCATGTCTGTTGAAAAGTTGAGATGGGGGCTAAAACTGGACAATGGGGTTGCAATGGCAGCAATTTTGGGGTGCCAGGCGTCCTAAAAGAGTTGAAAAATAGCATTTGACAATCGGAGGGCATATATGGGGAACAATTGAAGGGGGGGGGGGCTAAATGAAACACCAGAGGAGCCTTTGCTGCATATTTGGGGTACCAAGCTTCTTAAAAAGAGCCCATAGGATTGAGAAATAGCCCCGGCAGAGCAGCACAAGGGTTAAACTGCACTAAAAAACAACTTTCCGAAAATACGTTTTGGGGGACACCTAGAATTTTGTGAAAGTTTTATAAAAAATGGAGGTAAATCAAGAAGGGGGGGGGGGAGTGGCAAGGCAGATCTCTTGAAAAGTTGAGAGTGGTGGTATGGGAAAGGGGGATGGGGGGGTGCCAAATGGCACAGTGGGGGGGGGGGGCTTGGCTGCACATTTGAGGTACCAGGCATGGTACCAGGCTAAAAAGAGCCCAGAGGTTTGAAATATAGCCCCGACAGAGCAGCACAAGGGTTAAACTGCATTAATAAAGAACTGCCCGAAAATAGATTTTGGGGGTCACACAGAATTTAGAGAAAGTTTTTGTTTTTTAAATTGGAGGTACAACGAGGAGAGGGGGAAGTGGCAAGGCAGGCATCCTGAAAAGTTGAGATGGGGGTGTGAATGGCACTTTGGGGGAGCCTTGGCTGCAGATTTGGGGTACCAGGCATCTCAATCAGCCTTGCCCCCCTCCACCTTGAACTGGAGTTGCAGTTGTGTGGCACAGCAATTGTAACACAGCGAGTCAAAGGATGTGAGAAACGTGCCCTGTGTTACTTATTTGGGAACTGAAAATTTATGCCTAGCTGAAAGTGCCCGGGGAAATATTACATCAGACGAAATGACAATGATTAAAATCAGCTTTTTTTTCTCTCTCTCTCCCTCTCCTCTCTTCTCTCTCTCTCCTGCCTTCCCTTCGGTTGCCTGCCTCGTCTGCTGACAACGTGACAGTAGCCCGGTGATAGGCGAACCGTTATCCCTGGCACAGCTGCTGCTGGCACCACCGGGGCACCGACAGAAGAAGAAGCAGGGGGGGGGGGGGGCATCGGCGGGCCAGTTAATTGGAGCTAATCCTTTGCCCTGGAGGCGTATTTGGGAGCCCAGAGCTAGGAGTGTGGACGGTGTGCTCTGCTCCTCCTCCTCCTCCAGCACAGCTTCTGCCTTGCTCTCTGCCCGGCTCTGGGGGGGAGACAGCCTGAAGAAGGGGGCGCCCAGGAGACAGGGGGCACTCTACCAGGGAAAGGACGCTTCCACAGAGGGCAGAGCAGGAGGTGGAGGAAAGACCTGGCCAGGATCAAGGTAAGAGGAAGGGAGCAGCTCCATCCTGCCTGCTTGGATTGTGCAAAGTGACTCAGAAGTGGAGGAGAGGGGGGCAAACCTGTGCCCAGCTCCTGTGTGTGCCCTCCTGATGAGGGGTGGCTGGGCACTGGGTGTCATCTGCTGCTCCTGTAATGGGGGGCGAGGGGGGGGGGCTGTGCTGCAGACTGTAGGGAGAGGGACCCAGGGGGTGACATCGGTAGCATTGTCTGATGCCCATGCTACCCTAGACTGTATGCACCCAGAGCAAGCTGTATGTGGAGCCTGCAGTGCCAGCCTGAACATACATTGTGATATTGCAGTCTCTTCCCTATACAAAGTGTGCTGGGGAGCTGAGGACTCCTTCACTGAGGGTCTCTGGAAAGGGGATTTTGGAGCAGTTGGGGGAGGCAATGGATTGGGATTGTGTTCTCACCATTGTTTTTTTCTGATGGGAGGACACGGTGGCTGGATGCTGGGAGTTTATACACACTTCCACTTGTCCAAAACTTTCCTGCAAATCCTCATGGCTCTGCAGGAGTCACTGTATGTCTTTGCTGTCTCATATTTGCCACCTGGAGGGTGGAGAGGGTGTGAGGGGACATCTGATGGGTCTCTGTGGTCCTAATGAATGGCTAGAAGGAGAGAGGGATACATGTTCATATAAATATATATATACACACTATAGTGTGTGTATATATTTTTATTTTTTAAATATATATATAATTACAGTATTTTTTATTTTTTTAAGTTTACATATTTCTATTTATTTTATTTTCTCTTTGTGGCTCAGCTGAAGTTTTTAATAACTTGTCCCATCATGAGACTGACCTATTCTGCTTCATTACATATTAATGTGTCATTAATTGGGTATTTGTCAATAAGAGGTTACTAGGCAATTAAAAAAAAAATAATCTCATGTATTTGATCCCTTTAGCCAGCCCTACAGACCAGCATTTAGGGTTCTCCTGTGTTTTGGAATTACATTTCTGTCTTTTAGAGGTAGACAACCCCCCCCCCCTCCCCCTTCTATGCCCAGACAGTAATGATCGTGTATAGACTGGTACTGCATGTGTATGGGCATTCCTAACACTCACAAGAAAATAGCACTCAGTCTGCTTTTTGTGTGATTTTTTTTTTGCAAAATTATTTCAAAGTGATAGTCAAAGTATGAGCTTCAGAGCCATACATTCTGTAGCTTGTGCTGGGTCACCGCTCACCCCAGGGCTCCTGAGACATCCCCATTAGACGCACGCTCCCTGAAAGTTTGTCTGGGGTTGTGTTGGTTAACTTGCTTTCATGGTCGCCGATTATAATATCTTTTGCAAGCATGACATTTGCATAATGTAGCTGTGAACTTGACTTCATCTCAAATTATTTTTGCTTGCATACCTGCCGAATCATCATCAACCCAAACCACCCCCCCCCCCCCCATCCCACATTACTTCTATTGTTAGTGGGAGACTTAGGAGGGAGTTCCTTGCGTGTTCTGTGTAACCTTTCACCTACCCAGTCCCAGTCTGCCTTGTCTTTAGTTTCCACAGCCTCTATGTTCCCAGCATCAACAAGCAGCCTTAGTTACCAAGGCCTTGAGCCATGTGCAGAGGTGGGAAAACCCCATACACCCAAAACTTCTTGTACCTTTTTTAAGCCTTCTTTTCTTTAAAGTAGGCTGTGAATAGCTGATCTTTATGTATATATGAAACAAGGAGTATTCCTGTGGTCTTTTGTGCAGTGCCGGCAACACCCTGGAATATACTCTTCAGCATTCTCTGCTCCAGGCAAAGTGCCTAGGGCGACCGGCTTGAATGAAGCTCTCAGAGAAAAAAAAAAAAAAATCTGCCATTCTGTTTACCTTTTATGGTTAAAATAACAGCTTAGCAGAGAGGCAACTTCACGGAGAAACGATTTTCTTCAAATCGACTCAGGCGGCAGGCGAGCTAGTTTAATCACCCCTAGAGAGCTGAACAACTGTGAGCACAATGGGACACAGAATCATTTTGTGTGTAAATGAGCATGGCATCCTGATTACTTCACTTTACATGGGCAAATAGCTTTTACAAGCAACATTTGTGCAGTTAGTCGTCAGAGGCAGGGGGAAGATAATCTCCCTTTTCAAAGAACTTGATGTGCTGTTCTGGAGGAAGGGGTGGAGGTGGGGGGAGACAATGAAAAAAAAAAAAGACATTTCCCAGATAATTTGAAGGCCTGGCGGTATTGGTTTTGCCTACAGCAAAACAAGCCATCACCCAATACCCCATGTATCAAGGCCACCCTCCCTTTTGTAGGCAATTAGAGGCAGTGGTTCTTTTAAAAACACTGACTAGTGTAATAGTGTATAACCCAGGGTATGATAGCACAGACCAAAGCCGCGAGGGTTGGACCAGTCCCAGAAGCCAGGTAGCCAGTATGGTGAAAAACTACAGCTCTTGAAGGTTACTGAGCCATCACTATACATGTCAATAAAAGCACATGGACTTGTCTACTAAGTGCCTACCAACTCCCGAACTGAACATTATTCTTGCCAGTGTGAAGGAGCAAAGGCAACAACAAAAAAATGATGAGATGGACAGAGTATGAGGATGTGAGCAATGGAAGATTCTCTTGGGGTAGCAAGGTTGGAAGAAAAGTCGAGAAGGTTAGAACATTTTTAACAATATTATCTTGTTCTTGCTAGTTCATTGACAACTGGTGCCACCTTTCACATCCCCAGTGGCGTTCATGCAATAAATATTTAGGTAACGAGTGGAGGGAAAATTTTGTGGGCATGTCATTTCCAGGTGAACATCAAATTAATTGGGTTTGGTATTTTGATGGTGGCCAAACAGAACATTTTTGTTGAAATTGTTCATGTCTGACATATTTGTGTGATGTTTTGGACCGCCGAGCGTCATACAAGGACGTAGGCTGCTCTTCAGAAAGCATTTTTCTTTATCACAGGTTGGAACTTTGTCGGATTGGGTGATGGATGTATATATAAGATTATTTGACATCCATTTGTGGCCACAATGCCCAACTAACCTTTCCTTTCAATAGAATTCCAGAAATATATGAAATGTAAATGTAAGGAAATAAAATATGAACACTAAAATAAGTTATTGGAAAGCCTCTGTGTCCTTTCACCTAGTTAGAGTGTGGATGGACCTAAAAGTGGCCAGTGGTCCAGCAACCACCGATCTCATAGTCCTCCAAAGGTGTATGATGATAGTGATAGTCCACTAAATGGTCCCCCCCACCCACAGACAGCTGTCTAAACCTGACAGCACAGAAGATCACCACATCTTTTTTTCTTAAGTGGAATGGGAAACACATTTTTCCTACCTTTCACCGCAGTGGAACAATTTGCAGTGAGTGATATTGGTTTAATGTGTTTTATACTGTGAAATAGACTTTAGCAAAACATTGCAATTCTAAAAACCCACTGACGGGAGTGGATTGAAAAACTGGATTGCCTGATGCGTATGTTGGAACTGACAGCCCAACTACGTGACCGCCTCACATCCACCTGGGGATCTTGGGTCCTCTTCTGAGATAATACCTTGGTCCAAAGCCGGCATCTAAGTGACCCATGTAAGATAAACTAAGGACCCCCTTTTGTCAGGCATCCTTCAACTCATTGTCATCACCCTCACTTTTTTTTCTTTTTTTTAGCTTTTCTGTCTACCATTGGCTCCTACACTATAGACTCTCCCCAGATGGAGTAGTTCCACGCATCACCCGAACATTCTGATAAACCTAATCAACATTGAGACCATAACCCAAATATGTAGCATATGCTGTCAAGTTTACCAGTCTCGCCAGATTGATCATTCGTGGTGTGTCTTTTATGCACCATATCTATAATGTGGAGTGTAAGATTTAGTCCATGTATTACACAGCTCTGTTCTGTGCCTTTATTGTCCTTCTATTTCTATATCTACTATTTAGAATAAATAAAACAATCTTTAAAAAAAACCTTTAGGCTGGCCATACATATTTGATTTTCTTGCACAATTTTCCTTTTAGATTTATGCTAAACTATGTAGATCAATGGCCTGCCTAATTGGATCCAATTGAAAGCTGTTTAGTTTTGACCTTATATGTTTTTTTTGTAAATCTAAAGGAAAGTTGTACAAGAGCATTGAACATGTATGGCCAGCCCTAGAAAGTGCTTCAGCAACGTGCTGCAACTACCAGTGACTTTGATATTACCGAAAACAATAATAATTTATTCAACTTTGAACAGACCAATGGCATATAATGCAAGCATTCCATAGGTAGTGTGGCATCCATTGGTCTTTCCATTGAAGTCACTCTATCTATTAAATTATATTACAATGAGGAAGCAAGAAAAAAATCACTATATTCTATCGCTTATTAATGCCTTTTTTACAAGGGATTTGTGCATAATTGATGACTTCGCTGATAGCCAGCGCCAAGCATCTACTACTTTTTCAGTAAAAGACTGTAATACGGTACTTTCCAAAGCTTACTGACAGTTTCAGACAATGCTCCCCTTGGAATCTTACTGAAAGCAAATCCTTTACCTATGAACAAGCAAGGTCACATTTCTTTACAGCAGATGGAGACAATTTAGAATTTGCTTTAACTTTTTTACATGTGTTGCCAAGGATGAGTAAAGAGCGGTGGAAAATCAGTGGCGCTGTCTGGAGTTGGGAGAATATGTAGACCTTGTTGAGCATTTTGAGACAGAAAATAGTTGTAAAAAATGAAATATTGCAGATTGTATCACATTGTAGCATTACTTGTACTCTATGGTTATGTCTTTTTTTGCAGCCTTACTATGTAACTATTAGGAGGAACTCAGACTCAGCAGAAATATTATCAATTAGTGAACTACTGCAAGTCAAGTGCTCTTTCCTTCCTAGTCAAATCCCCTGCAGATTTGTTATATTATGTTCATATTATAAAATTAGTCATTAGTAAATGAATCATATGCAACTATGTATACATTTTGTTCTGGTCAAAGGAGCTTGCAGTCTACAAGATTAGCATATATTTGACTATCAATATTAATATCTTATCAATGTAAACAGATGACTGTATCTCAGGAAAGCCTCAGTATCTGTTGTCATATTGAATGCTGTGTGTATATTATCCGGGGTGCATGTAGTAATGTGATCCAGAGTCCTTTAGGCACTTTCATTGTGTCTGCCTTCTCCATGTATTGTGTAACAGACTGTACTAAGTTTATTTTACAGCCCAGCAGTGATTTCAGTCTGCGTGCATTATACTACCTAACAGACTGTACCACACACTTCTTCTGTTGCACTCTGGTAGTGAATATATAGTCTAAGGTTTTTGGACAACACAATACATTGTTGCTGCACAGTGTAACTGGCATATTATTATGCATATCTTACATCGTGGATATCCTAAACTTCTGTGATGGTGTTTTTTTTTTTTTTGTTTTTTTTTTGCCAACATGTAGACATCACCTCCATCTTTGCAGTTAAAGTAAAGCTCCTGGAAATCACAGGTATAAGCCATAAAGAGATCACTTTTACTTTTTATGTTCATGCTCCTTTAAATCAGCAGTGGAACATAAAGAAACTGGGCACATTCTCTTTAAATGTCTGTCTCTGTAATAGAATGCAGCATAGAGTCTGGAGCTGATATGAGATATAATATGTCAATTAATATCAGAATTATTATTATAGTGTAATACTAGTCTGAAAACACTGATGGGCTTAGCAGAAACCCTGGTTCCTTTGGGAGACTCTGTAAACAAGAACTCTTTTCTTAGTGACAGATATCCTTTAAATTAGAACTTCATATATGCTTAGGAAAAAGGTGAGACCTGTGACAAGCATTGAAGAGAAAGGCACACAGTACTAACTCAATGGAACTTTGATGGCCAAGTAATGGGCAGAGAGAAAAGGAAATACCTGAAGGCTTAGCCCTTGTACACACGGTCGGAGATTCCGACAACCAAATCCGTCAGATTTTGTCTGTCGGATTTTGTCTGTCGGATTTTGTCCGAAACTGTTGTATACACACGGTCGGACAAAGTTCTCGGAAAATCCGACATGATGACGTTATTTCGTTACGACGGGACTATGTTCATGCTAGTAGCCAATAGCTTTGGTGTAGGAATTTGATCTGAGCATGCACTTTGTCCGATTGGAATTCTCTACATATGCATTTTGTAGGAAAATTTTACCAACAAGTTGGAAAACTTGGTCCGTCGGATACTCCGATGGAAACAGTCCGATGCAGACCACACACAGTCGGAATATCCGACAAAACGGTCTGATCGGACACATTCCGTCGGAATCTCTGACTGTGTGTACAAGGGCTTAGAGAACTTCAAAAGTCTAGAAAGACTGAAATGACAAAGAGATAGGTAGATAGATGGATAGATGGATAGATAGATAGATGGATGGATATGAGAGTATATGGCCAAGTATTGGACACAGAGAAAAGGAAATACTTGAACGCTTTGAGAACTTCAAAAGTCTAGAAAGACTGAAATGGCAAAGAGATAGATAGATAGATAGATATGAGAGTATATGGCCAATTAATGGACACAGAGAAAGGGAAATACCCGAACGCTTAGGCTGGCCATACATTATATAATTTTCCTGTTCAGTTTTCCTTTAGATTTACCAACACCATATAATATGAGGTCAAACCTAAATATTTTCAATTTGTATGCAATCAGGCAGGCCCTTGCACTACATAGCTGAAGATAAATCTAAAGCAAATTGAACAAGAACATTGTATAATTATGGCCAGCTTACATAGTTACATAGTTAGTAAGGTTGAATAAAAACACCAGTCCATCCAGTTCAAACCGAGTGAGTGTCTACAATTGTCCCTATCCCTGTACATTGCACACTTACATCGGTCCCTACCCTCAAGGAGCCCACAGAAGAGAACTTCAAAAGTCTAAAAATTCTGAAATGACAAAGGGTAATAGATAGATAGATAATTGGATATTAGATAGATAAATATCTATCTAAGTCAACACAGAATATCTCAGGATTCTTGTATGTGGTAAATGGATCGTTTATAAAAAAAAAAGTGTGTAATGTATCCTACACCAAGACAAAAATCAAGTGAGAACCTTTATTATTTGATTTATCCTTAATGTAGGTAGATCTTATAAGAAAATTTTGGTTTACTTCCCATATCTAATATCTCTGTTTAGCCCCTTGCCGGCCATTATGATGGTCACTATGATGACCTTATTTCACAATGTGTGCTAATTATGATGTAAGGTAAAATCTAATTACATTGGGTTCCGTCGCCTGGTTCATTTTCATTGCTGTCCACACTACACAAAATAAATCCACAAACTAGGGTCTAAATGTAGTGGGGCAAAGGAAACAACCGATTTGTGCTCAAATGAAGAAAAAAAAAACAAAAAAAAACCAATACAGGGTTGAAAGTGCCATCTTTGGCTAAAGCTAACAGATGTGGCATGGCAGTGCAGCAACTCTGAACGATGTGGTGGCACAAAGGTCTGCCAGGGCCACTAATGTCTTCTCTCTTCACCTCTCTATTGGAACAAACATGGCTGAGCCCAGGCAATGGTGGCGCCAAGGGCCAGTCAGATTGCATGTTCATTTCCAACCACCCTTGAATGTCCATAGGTGGTTGAATCACACTAATGCTATTAAGGACAAGGAGACAGACATATACCATCATATACAGAATAAAGTTGTATAAATCCCCCCCCCCCCCAATCTGCCTTCCTTCTTCATCTGCTGTCTCACCCTCTAGTAGGCTGTTCCGGAATGTTATTTTTACTCATTAAAAAAGTTGCCACCTCAAACGCAAACCATCAGGAAAAGATTATATTCTGGTATCTGTATATGGTTAATACTTGTAATGACAATAGATTCTAAAACTATTACACTGCCGGGGGTGCTGTCAGCTTTTATTTATATGGTTTAAAAAAAAATTGGAAAATGAAAAGAAAAAATGGTTGCTGTAAATACTTGTGTAGAGCTGGGCTTTAATTTGATTGTCATTTGATATTGAAGTTTATTGGAAGCCAAAATGTTCTATTTTATTTTGGATAAAGTAAGGAATAGTTAAAATCTTTATTTTTTTTATTTTTTTGTGTGTCTCGGGGAGATTTCTCTTCACTTCCTGTCCTGTAATAACAGGAATTAAGTGGAAATCCCTCCAAAATTAGGAAGATCACCTCTTAGCTGTTAACACAAGAGGTGTCCCCACTGGAAGATTTCCACTCTAGTGATAACTCCATATTTTGTATCTTCCCATCAGTTTCAGTCCTGGGGGTCACCAGGGAAAATAGAAAAGTTAAATCTCCCTATCAGGAAAACAGGCAGCAATACAAGACAGAAGGAAGTTCTAGCCTCTAACTACTCTATGCAGAACAAAAACATAAAAAAAAACTTTGGCTTTAGCTACACTTTACAAAAAGATATTGATAAGATAGAAGGAGTCCAGAGATAATAAAAAAATGGTGACAGGTCTGATGGATAATACCCCAAAATCAGTGGAGACTTCAGAAACTTGATATGTATAGTCTTCAGAAAGGAAGGTAAAGGGGAGACATGACTGAAACCTTTAAATACACCAAAGGGTTGCACAAGGTTCAAGATGGCAGTATTTTCAATATCAAGCTAAGATCAAGAACACGGGGACATGACCTCAACCTAGCATTAGGAAAGTTCTAAACTAACCCTAGAAAGTATTTTTTTTACTGAAAGAGTAGTTGATGCTTGAAATAGACTTGCAGTGCATCAGTCAACAGTAAATTAATTGAAACAGGTATGCGACAAAAAAAAAACACAAAAAAAATATAAATAAAAAAAAAAATAGGACAGACACAATGGACCCTTTGGTCTTTCTTCTGCCATCACTCTTCTATGTTTAGGTCAACTATTAAAATCCCATACATAGGGTGACAACGCTGCAGTGACGTCATGGTAGAATGAGCAACGTTACCACCTAGTAGAAAGATGCTGAAATTCAAGGGATCTACCGGCAGGATCAAAAACTAGTGAAACTATATTACAGGAGGGATGCAACAAACAAAAATAGTTGTGTGATTACGATTGACAGCCTTTATAATATAGAGTATGTAAGGTGCCCCATTAAGGGCTGCAAAGGTTTTCTTTTGCATGGAAAATGAGGGAGCCCTAGTTTTAATTTATTTATATATATATATATATATGTGTGTGTGTGTGTGTATATATCAATACACACACACACATGCGTATATGCTGAAAAGGTAGTGCTGAATGGGTTAACACAATCGGCCTACTGTACAAAGGTCATAGGTAACTTGTACTTTGTACTCAAGATTGGGCGGCTGGTAGCAATTTAGAAGTTTTTCATGTGTACATCAAAGGCAAGTGGAGTCTTGGGCATCCGTAATGTTAATCTATGCCAATTGGCGCTGGTAGGTAGATTGATGTCAGATTGTTCCCGTCTATTAGGCTTCTTTAATGACCCCTCTTCATCAATAAAAAAAAAGGAATAATTTTAACATCTGTATTGTTTTCTTTTTTGTGCACAGGTAAAAAAAAAAAAAAAAACAGAAATGCTACAGTAGGTAATCTGATGTGTAAGAAATAAATGCCTGAAGTCTCGAGGAAGTCACTAATTTAGAGGTGTCTTGTTATTGAGACGCACTTGCAAAAAAAAACCTGAATCTCAATTCGCAAATTGGCTCCACGTTTGTCAGGGGATATTTCACATCTAACACGTAAGCCCACAACCTTTAATTAGAAATTTTGCAGTTTGTTTTGTGCCCCTGGAGGCTGACACCTTGGAAAAAAAAAAAAAAAAACTGCTCCTGATTTCGCCTTGCTAATAAGCATATTCCTCCTACCCTCTGGTATTTTAAAGAAAATGATGCAAAAGATGTTTAATTGTAGCAGTGGCAATAATTTGTAAGGAAAATGTATTATCAGGGAGAAAGCAAAGATGATCTGATTAAATCTGTGATCACATCACAAAATTTGGCCTGTTTGTACTGAAGGGTTGTTTTTTTTTTCTTCTATATTTATTTTTTTTCTTTTGCAATCAGGAAGAAGGCAACATGTCCCGTCTGTCTCTAACGCGTTCGCCGGTCTCCCCGTTGGCTTCGCAAGGAATTCCTCTCCCTGCCCAACTCACGAAATCCAACGCACCAGTCCACCTTGACGTAGGGGGACATATGTACACAAGCAGCCTAGCTACCTTGACGAAGTACCCCGACTCCAGGTAAGAGATGTCACTTTGTTCATTTTCGTGTCAAATCTGATGCCAGTGTTGTGCGTACTCCCAGTCCGCGTCCTTCTTTCAAATGCCAGACTCTTGAATATGTTATTCGTACAGATTTTCTTTGCACTAAACAAATCCAGAGATTTAAGAATTCTAGCATATCGATGGAAGATTAGGAGCAAGTGACTGATTCAATTTCAACTTTCTGTTTGAGCCATTGACAACCAAGCATGACAGTTTAATGATGAATCCATAAACACTTTGTTTAAAGTAGATATAAACCCTAAATGGATGAAACTTAATATGCACAATTTGTTTTTTTATAAAATCCTCTTTTTACCCTTTTCATTCCCTATTGGCTGTCAATGCTGTTGCTGTCCTCTAGCCACTTCCTATTGCCTTGCACTTGCTCCTGCGTTGGCTGCATGCTATTGCTCTGGGTGGTGACGATGTGTGTTGGCATGGCCACTTGTAGTCTCTAGTAGGCACGTGCTGCAACACAGGAGAGCAATTGCCAACAGTTTTCACTCTATAGCAGGAAATCCCTGAACACAGACCTGCATGTCAGGATCACCAATAAATTTTTTTAATAAAAGCTGCAAAGATTGAAAACTTTTTGAAATTACATTAACACATTTTATCTTACATGATGTTTTGGTGATTGTGTCTAGATCTACGTTAAGCCTATGTGTGGTCTATCTAGTCCTCCCGTGCTGCCTACCTTAGTTTTTTCTCTAAAGCTGAAGATTAGATTGCATATCCTTATTGTAGCTTTAATTTGCTTGCTGTATATTAGCCTTTCTCAACCAGGATTCCTCCAGAGGTTGCTAGCAGTTCCTTGAGCACTTAACAGTTTCTGCCTCCCAGATGAGTTATTAACACTAATAATCTTTTCAGCTATCTGTAAGGGGCATTTTTCTCACTGACCACCAATGTCGGAGCATTCTTCCCACTAGCCAGAAATCAAATGGGCATTCTTCCTACTGACCACAATTGTGAGGGAAATTCTTCCCACTGACAACCAATTCATGGGGAATTCTTCCCACTGACCACCAATGTAAGGGGTTTTCTTCCCAATGAACACCAATGAAAAGGGAATTCTTCCCAAGGACCACCAATGTAAAGGGAATCTATCCCAAGGACCACCAATGTAAGGGGGATTTTTCTCAGTGAACACCAATGAAAGGGTAATCCTTCCCAATGAACACCAATGAAAGGGTAATCCTTCCCAATGAACACCAATGAAAGGGGAATTCTTCACAATGAACACCAATGAAAGGGTAATCCTTCCCAAGGACCACCAATTTAAAGCAAATCCATCCCAAAGACCACCAATGTAAGGGGAATTCTTCCCAATGAACACCAATGAAAGGGAAATTCTTCTCAATGACCACCAATTTAAGAGGAATATTTCCGAAAGAAAACCAGTATAAGGGAAACCTTCGCCCTCTGATCACTAATGCAAGTGGGTCTTTCTCCGCTGATCACTAATATGAGGGCACCACACCTACTAATAATGTATAAAAGAACCAGTGACCACCAGTTTAAGAAAGCACTATACTGACCATCAATGTAAGAGGCACTAGTTTAAAGACCATCACTATAAGGCCATGCACACACACACTCTGGGCGTCTAGGTCATGCACATCCAATCCTGGCATTGTCATGTAACCGGGAGACACAGCCTGGCAAAGTCTATTACAGGCCAAAATAGCTGCGGCTGGACCTTGTACCAAGTGATACTTGGCTTTAGGACCCTATAGGTTCAGGGACATATCCCTGGAAAGCAGATATTTTGTGATTTATTTATTTTTTTCCTTGATTACCAAATGTGAGCATGTTCTGCTATTTTCACAGTCTGCATTCTATTTGTGGTCATTATTATTTGTTTAATTGTATTATGTTGAATTATATTATACATTCCTTATTCTTTTATTTATTCCTTTATCCACACCTTTCTATTCATGCTTATGTCCTAATAGCGGAGGGGTTTCCTGAGGCCTGTGTGTAATTTAAAGTGTCCCTTGATGACAAAATGTTAAGTAAGGGTGCTGTACAGTGTAGAGAAAAACATTGATCCACGGAAGCGATACAACTGCAATAGGTGGGAAAAGCCACGTTTGCCCTCCATGTTTGGTTTTTCCTTCCTCCAATTCATGTCTTTTGAACCTAATGGGCATTTGTAATTTTCCAACCTATTATGTACCTTTAGATAGAGCTGTGCTCATCCCAAACTTGGTTAAAGTTGAAATAAAGTTTCAGAGATACTTAGTTATGTACAGCAGTGTAGGTAATAGGGAATTGCATGCTTTTTTTCTTTTTACATGCTTTCTTTGCTCTCTCATGCTGGAGCTCTTCCTGTAGACTCCTAATAGGAACTTCCTGTGTACATGTACACACTTCACCAATGGTTGAACCTGTTTCTCTGCTTTGTTTTAAATAATACAAGCAATGTCTATCCACAGACACGTTGTGTCCTTGGGTGACATTGCTTCCTGTCCTAGCATGACAACACAGCAGATGAAGCGTTGTGATCCTAGCACAGGAGGTGTCTTGCTTGTATGATTAAAATGAAAGCAGGGCACGTAAAAGAGGTTTAACTCTTTGACATTACGAGTACAGTATATGTGCAACAACTTATTTGATTTAGGTGTTTGAGTTAGTAGGTGACATCTAATACATCCTATGATTACCTTCCGCAAGTTATTATATTATTGAAAAGGATGCCGTGCAAATGTGGTTTTCATAAAAGATTTTAATACCACCTGTAGATAAATATAGTTCTTGATATGTTTACGGTGAAGGTGGCTTAGTGGGGAGAGATGTATTAAGTAAAGCTGATATTCTGTCCAGTGGGCCTGCAAGGTTCAGGGTACGAGATAGCTGGACCGGTTGGGATCGGGGATTCCAGAGGATGGGAGAGACTCTTGGGAAGACCCGAAGGTCAGCATGGGAGGAGATGATGAGGGAGCTAGAGAGCAGGAGGTCTTGGGAAGAGCAGATACGAGGTTTGGGTGATGGTGATGTAGCATAGGGCAAAATTGTGGATTGCTTTACACCAGTGGTCTCCAAACTGTGAACCAGGAGCCGGATGTGGCCCTTTGCTTGCTCTGATCTGGCCCTTGGGGTACTATTTCACCAACTCACACCAATGATGGAGCACCATTCCTACCACTGACACCCTTTATGGAGCACTGTTGTTCTCATTGGTATCCATAATGGATCACCTTTCCTCCCATTGAAACCAATAATGGGGCACTGATCCTGGGGCATTTTCTACCCCCACTATGTCACAATCTGACCTCCCTAAAGCCTGAAGGACAATAAACCTGCCCTTTGCTTAGAAAGTTTGGAGACCCCTGCTTTACATATTGCTATGGATAAGTCTGGCAGCAGATAGATCAACCAATAGTCGTTATCAAAATCATTTCCCATATTTATAAATCTGCAGCTTTCATTGATTGATAATAATAATAATAAAAGGAATAATTTAATGTTTTTCCCCATTATTTTTCATATATTTTCCCCGGTGATCCTGCCATAAGAGTCCTTGCTTGGTGACAGCCCTCTGCGCCTGTCTTCCAACTGTGCTCCTGCACTGTCACCCTGGAACA
This sequence comes from Lithobates pipiens, assembly GCF_037356315.1. Lineage (NCBI taxonomy): Eukaryota > Metazoa > Chordata > Amphibia > Anura > Ranidae > Lithobates > Lithobates pipiens. The sequence goes on from NW_027507686.1 coordinate 24,180,574, forward strand.
CAGGCTTCTGATGGAGACTACAATAGTCATTACAACATACATTACACAGGCATGATCCACTGTTTTCACCATCAGATATACCGCCCTGAAAATTGACATTCAGCCATTGCTGAAGTGTATATAGGCTGGATGTGGCTGCAAAGAGGCTGCGGCAGCACTGAGATGTAAAGGATGAAAAAAGGTCAAAACTGTATTTCATAAAAAAGAATTATAATAATAATACATTCAGGAATTGTTTTATGATATTCAGTGCTAAATAGATTCAAGGACCTTTGCCAGTTTTAGACTTCCTGGTGATTATGCCAACTTAAAGCGGTATTAACCCAAAGCCAAAAATGTAATACAGTATATTTTAGCTTACCAATCACAAGATATGATTTGCTGCATTCGTTTTCTTTTTTAGCCTTTTTTTTTTTCCCTCTGTTTTCACCTGGTGATCTGGCCAGTAGCACACCTCTACTTTTAAACAAGAGATTGTGAAATATAACTGATGAGCACTACTGCCTCCCTTCATTGTAATGGGCAATCTGAGGGTACTCAGTACCCAGTGCCGTCATAAGCGGTGTGTGCCTGCCGCATCAACAACAATATGTCATTCAACAGCACAGTAGATGCAAGGGAAAGCAGAAAAAAGATCCCATAAGAAAATTTGCGCTGAGTTCTTTTTTTTCTATTGGTTCAGGCTTTTATGTGGTATGTAGGAGGAGTGACCACACACAGAAAATGTGGCACAGCAAGCAAGTGCAAATGTGAACGTCTCATCATGAATTCCCCCTTTAGTTAAATGGTACATTGATGGCTTCAGATGTGTAACCCTAGAAAAAAAAAAAAAGTTGCATACCATTTTCCTAGTCAGGTGTGACCCTTCACCACAGAGTTAGGCCGGGTTCACACTATTGCGAATTGGCTGCTATAGCAGGAGATTTTTCCCGGCTCTCTATGGAGCCGGTTCACAAATCTCTGCTGCGGCTCCGGTGCGAATTTGCACAGATGTCCTGTGTGTATTTTCGCCCCTTTCAGGTCCGAATTCAGCCCAAAATTTGGTCTGAAATCAGATCTGAAATGGTGAATGGGGCCACACCGGACCCCTGCTGTGAGCCGCATGCAAAGATAATGTGCTTTAAGCCCGTACGTGTTTTATTTTTTTTTATTTAGCCCAGCACTGTAATTATCTGCCTAATTAGCAGAGTTTTTTTTTATTATAGCGATGCAGACAAATTGGCTTTGCTGTGTTTTCCGGTTGCGTCTGACCGGCCTCTGCCCCGACTTACAAACACACAGGTTGTGATCTGGTGTAATAAGCTTCTGGAACAACAGGTAAATGTGTAACCAGCTCTTCACATTCAGCAAGGTCATCCTGAGTCTAGAAACGGATGCTGCAGCTCATCTGTCGTCATTTCTTTTTACCACAAGTCTCTGAGGTGAAAGAAAAGAAGTGCAGCCCTCAGACAGAGGGGTAGTTCAGGGTATGCGGCATATTTTGGCTATGAGGGTCGTGCTTGTAACATCGTAATTAGAGACAAATGCTCGCTTCCCTGTGCTACCAGATGTTTGGCTTCAGTTACCACTATTAAAAATCTATTCGCCATGTAGTAAGATTCTAACAGTCCTTGTGTTGATTTCAAAGGGTGACTCAACCTAAAACATGGGCCCATAAAAATAAGCTACTAATAGCCAATTCAATGCAAAATTATTAATTTTGCGTGTTAGCTGGCAAGATAACGCACCAGCGCCTTCCATCTTGACAGTCGGTGTGCCTGTGGATCGTCGGCCCTGAATAGGAAGGGTAAAACTTGAGATTTGAGTTTTAGAGGCAGCTCTTTGTCAGCCGGGGATTTGTGGGGATCTCCAGAGCAGTCAAAAATATATAGAAAGAGTGAGAGTGCCATACAAATTACATACAAACTAACCCCCAAAGGAGCTGCTGGTTTGATTGGGCTTACCTCGATTTGTGTCTAGGGGTTTCCCATGGTAGATAGCCCAGTAACTTTAGAGACTGACGACAGATCCGCATAAAGGGATTTTTATTGCAAAAAATGTAGACAACGAACAGTCTCTTAAAATAGGATCAGAGGGTTAGGAAGGAAGTTCAGGTACTCTTATGCCGCGTACACACGGGCGGACTGTATGGCGTACTTAGTCCGTCGAAACACATTTCAGCGGACAGTCCGCTCGTGTGTGGGCTTCAGTGGACTTTTTCAGCGTGCAGTCTGGCGTACTAAGTATTTCGGATTTTTCTAAATTCTGTCCGTCGTACTTTGGTATCAGCGGACAATCCGCTCGTCAGTAGGCTAGTTCGACGGACTAAGAATGGCGCATGCCCAGAAAGGATTTACACGGCGGAAGGGTGCTTTGCTGTGTATTGGACTTCCTATTTCTAGTCCCGTCGTACGTGCTGTACACGTCATCGCGCAAGCTTTCGACGGACTGTTTGGGTATCCGTGTGTGGTCAATTATTGACTTTGACACTAATGCCGCGTACACACGAGCGGACTGTATGGCGTACTTAGTCCGTCATACTTTCGACTGAACGGACTGTCCGTCTGATTGTATGACGGACTAAGTACACCATACAGTCCGCTCGTGTGTACGCGGCATTAGTGTCAAAGTCAATAATAAAGGACTTGCTTACTTTGACTAAATCCAGAGAATAGCCATTCACAACTGGATGTTCACTCAAGTTGGATAGTCCCTCTCTCACAAGGCCTAGCAGCCAACAAGGTGCTTCACTCAGGAACAAGTCTCTGCCAAAGACATTGTTGTAGAACTTACAGGAATACGTCTCTGCCACAGACAGTGTTGTAGAACATTCAGGAAACGAAGACTTGTGGAACACTCGTGTGATACCTGGATCTTTCAGCCAGCTTGGCAATACCCACGAGACAGGATTCACTTAGGTACTTCAGCCCTACCAGGCTCTTGCTAAGAAGCCAACCTGTACGTGGCCTTCTTCTGAAGAGTCCTCCCCTGGATAGCTACGAGGTTACTGGGCCTCTCCAACTACCGGAGATGGCTGCGGACCACCTCGGAATCCCTCTTTAGTTTCCTTGCCTCGGGCTAGCCAGCCCCGAGACAATAAGCCGGGTGGATCCGCACCCCAGGCCATACCCTTCTGGGGGCTGGTCAGGAGGACCAGGACCATGGAGTCAGAACATACTTCTGGACCGGAACCCCGAGCCACATGGCATCTGCATCTTAAGTACCCTCTCCCAGAAAGCACAGCAAGAGTGACACTCCCACTGGACGGGCTCCAAAACAGAGTAAACTTAAAGCACCCAACTAGAGTGTGGTTCCATGCCTGCCAGAAGAGACAGTGCCCCTTGTGGCCAGGCTGAACATCCTATAGTCCAGTCAGACTGATGCTGAGGTCCAAATTTAGAACAATTGTACCCAAACCAATCTGCAGTTCAGGTGTAACCTTAACTTTCAAAAACATAGCGCGTGCTCTTCAGGAGCTGGCACTACATTTATATTGCTCAACAAGCAGTCACAAAGTGACAGGTGGTCTTCTCTTTTGGCTAAGATTAAGTGTAGTATCTGTTCTTAGCAGTTTTCAGGAACAGAAAGATGGTGTCTTTATCCAAGGGCTATTAGTAATTGGTCATTCCTAATGTAATAAGGAAGCTTATGTGTGCCAGAGCACACCGAATGACCCATAGGTGCCAACTGCTCTGGATGACATGCACATTACTGGGATGAATCTCCTCCCCCAGCAGTTTCAGGCACCCCCAGTTCTCAGGAGGACTGCAGGAACATCCCCAATATGGAGCCTGCCCCCTCGGAACTAGCTCATATAATTTTTGCTATTTGTGCCCACGCTTCTTGAGCAGGCCTTTTGGCTTGCTTAGAGCAATTGTTATATCAGCCAGAAGGCCTGCCTTTTGTTATGCACATGATACTTTTTATTTTGTTTTTGTACTGTTTGTTGTGGGCAGTGTGGTCTATATTTGTTTTCCTCGCACAGAGACTGACGTTGCAGGTTATCAACGCCTGCTCTGATGTTGGGAAGAAGATCTGTAGTCTGTGGATCATTTTCCTCTCCCCAACCGAGGGTGTCTCTTTGGGAGAGACCTCACCAAGTACTTAGTGGACCAGCTTCAAAGGGTCCCCAAGGAGTGGGATCCACCTGGCTTTGGCCAAGTAGACCAGAGTGTCTTGCCCCTTTCAGGAGGGGTTGAAACCCTTCCTTTTTGAAGGTTGTACCATTACTGAATCCTAGTGCAATTGTTTCATGTGTTCTGATTTCATGGTTAATTTTTTAGTCAAGGTTGAAAACAAAAAAACAAAAAATAATTGGTCTCAGAAAGAGGCCATGTTGTTGGATGAGGCCTGGCTTGCAGTCTCCACTCTAATTCATCCCAAAGGTGTTCTATTGGGACTTTGTGCAGCCCAGTCAAGTTCCTTCACCCCAAACTTGTTCATCCATGTCTTTATGGAACTTGCTTTGTGCACTGGTCCAAATCATTTGGTGGAGCGGGGTTGTTTTTCAGAGGTTGGGCTTGGCCCCTTAGTTCCAGTGAAGGGAACTCTTAAGGCGTCAGCATACCAAGACATTTCAGACAATTTCATGCTCCTAACTTTGTGGGAGCCGTTTGGCGATGGCCCCTTCCTGTTCCAACATGACTGCGCACCAGTGCACAAAGCAAGCTCCATAAAGACATGGATGAGCGAGTTTGGGATAGAACAACTTGAGCCCTGACCTCACACGATAAAACACCTTTAGGGTGAATTAGAGTGGAGACTGCGAGCCAGGCCTTCTCGTCAACTCAACATCAGTGCCTGAACTCACAAATGCGCTTCTGGAAGAGTGATCAAACATTCTCATAGACACACTCCAGCCTTCCCAGAAGAGTTGACGCTGTTATAGCTGCAAAGGGTGGGCCAACTCAATATTGGACCCTACGGACTAAGGCTGGGGTGTTATTAAAGTTCAAGTGTGTGTAAAGGCAGGCATCCCAATACTTTTGACAATAAAGTGGATTTTGACCAAATGGCTCCCAATGGAGTAAGGTCAACGAGTATCCTGTAGAAGCTAATATTCACACACACATTTGGATATGTTTTTTGATCATTAGTGAATAGTGAATTACATACTCTATTCTAGAGATTAAAGCAGCAAAACCTCAATACTACTAAACCTCCATCCATGAGCTCCAAGCCTTAAGCCTCGTACTAACAATAAGAATATCGGACCAATGATCTTCCGTGTTTTTTTTTTTTTTTTTTGCATGCTAGTCTCCTATCAAAAACCAAAAGGTTACTAAAGTTACGAAAATTCTTGTACAATAGAATACAACTTCTGAAGTGATATAATGTATTGTACTGCATTGTATTGTATTTCTTTAATTTCCTAACTTGCATGGTCTTGGTCACACTTTTTTTTTTTGTATAAATACCATATTAAGTACCTGGAAATCGTTTGCTCTGTTATCGTACAAGAAATTTTTTTGTGCTTGTCCCTCTGAATATTTTTGCATGAACTATCGCGATCGGCTCTCGAAAGCCGTGTACTAAAGATCATATTATCAGAGGATCGCTCTGAAAGCTGTATTTTCGGCCGATTTTCTCATCGTGTGTACAAGGCATTAGCAAAGTCTTTGCTTTTGTTGACTTGCATTTACCAGCTTTGCATCCAGAGGTCTGTGTAAACTAAATCTAAACATGTACACTATATGACTATCTCATAGCTCCCAACTGTCCCTGATTTCAAGGGACTGTCCTTGATTTGGAGCAATGTCCCTCTGTCCCTCTTTCCTCCTCATTTGTCCCTCATTTTGGTCTGATCTATAACGTTTTATATAAAATGCATTTTTTATCTTTCAAAAAGTGTTTCCCAGTGCTAAACCTTTTATTGAATTTCTAAATTGCTGCATTTGTGAATTTCAAAAGCCAATATAAAGGAAGAGTGGTAAAAAAATAAAAATAATAACCTTTTTTTTTTTTCAGTGAATTCGCCTTTAAGGGGGTGTGTCCTATACCTTCATACATTTGCTAGTAGGTGTCCCTCATTCCCATGTCAAAATGTTGGGAGGTATCTGCATGTGGACCCCCCTCCAAAATTTGGTGTCTCCAGTGAAGGGTCCTGTTTATACTACTCCATACAAGGACATTGTAGACAACTTTACAACTACCCTGTGGTAACAGTTTGGGGAAGGCCCTGCACTAATTGTGAGACAGGTCTTCTTATCCAACATCAGTACCTGACCTCCTAAATGGGCACAGACACCCTTCAAACTCTTGTCTCTCTTGACTCTCATCTTCCCCAAAAAAGTGGAGGATGTTACAACTAAAAAAAGAGGAGCAACTCCATAGTATTGGCCATAGAGGGAGGGGGCAACTCCATATTTATGGCCATGGTTTTGGAATGGAATGTTCATCATGCTTGTTGTACAGGTGTGATGGTCAGGAGTCCACCAACCTTCGCCCATAAGTGTGCAGTTTAAATTTTATTACTTAAAATTTGTCAGAGGAAGTATGTTTGCCAACACAACCAATTTAGAAGTCTTCCTTTTCTGTTGTACACTAGGAAATTACCAAGATCTTCCTCGTTATTATAGGCAACACCAACACTCCTATATAGGAGGTTTCAGTTGTTTCCTTGACTTTTGCAATGTCTGCCAAATCGAATTATTATTGCTGCTGTGAATGTATCTAAGTGTCACCCCTGTCACCGACCTAAACAAGGCCAAGGAAACGTCCCTGCACGCTCTGGAGGGAGGGGCCGAAACCAGTTTTCTGCGTTAATTGATGATCCGCTTCTAATTACAGGTACTGTGTTCATAACTTTGACCTGTAATTAAGCTTGATAGAGCGTTACAACCTCCCTGGGAGGACTCATGATACCTATGCTTGAAAACATCTTGCTTTACTAAGAGATACAGATTTACAATTCACTTATAATAAAAAGCCGGGATTATAGTTTTTTTTTTATGGGGAAGGTGTAGGGAAATAGGTCTTTGCTGACAAACATGATGCCAAAGGTTAATGGCTTGGGGTTGGCTTTCATTAGGGTGCATGGGTGAGCCATAAATTGGACCTGTGGTGTAAAATCTCCATACTTTCATCGTTAGATATAATGTGTTGCGAAATGCTGAGGGGGTAATGTGTAATTACAAAAGCCCATAGGCACTGGCAATGTGGTCATTGACACGGAATTTCCTGCTTGAACAGTGTGTTCCTAAAAGTAGACCTTAACCCTAAGTGGATGACCTTTTAGGGGTTGATTTATTAAAGGCAAATAAATTGCACAGTGCAAGAGCAGTTGCTCCAGAGCTTAGTAAATGAGCTGCCGACTTCCATTGTCCGATCACGTGCAAGCAAAATTGCTGTTTTTTTTCTATTTCCTTGCACCTGATTGGGTATTCTTTGCAAAGTGAATCTTTGCCTCATTTACTAAGCTTTGGAGCAACTACTTTTGCAGAGTGCAACTGCACTTTTTTAAAGTGCAAAGTCTATTTGCCTTTAGTAAATCAACCCCTTAGTTTGCTAAAACAGTGGGGGTTATTTACGAAAGGCAAATCCACTTTGCACTACAAGTGCAAAGTGCTCTTGAAATTGCACTGAAAGTGCACTTGGAAGTGCAGTCGCTGTAGATCCGAGGGGGAAATGCAAGGGAAACAAAAAACAGCATTTTAGCTTGCACATGATTAGATGATAAAGTCAACAGAGCTTCCCCTTATTTCAGATCTACCCCTCAGATTTACAGCGACTGCACTTCCAAGTGCACTTTCAGTGCAATTTGTAGTGCACAGTGAATTTGCCTTTCGTAAATGACCCCCTGTGTACAATAAACAAAGGCAGTGTTGTTGTTTTTTTAAAAAAAAAAAATATTTTTTTTCACTTTTTTGCCCATCTCATTGCTACATTTCTCCTCCAGCCTCTTAGCAAATTTCTGTCTACATATACTCCCTGAAATAGGCGTGTGCAGGGGGTGGGCCAGGGGTGCCCGGGCACACCCTAATCACTCTGTGTGGTGCCGATTCTCCTTACAGCCCAGTCTGATTTGTTGTTCCACCACCCCACAGTACTGCTGGACCCACTCCTCTCCTCCGGCTGCTGTGGGGGATGTTTCAGGGTGGAGTGGAAAAGGCTAGTAAATACATTAAAACCTTGGATTGCGAGCATAATTTGTTCCAGAACCATGCTTGTAATCCAAAGCACTTGTATATCAATGCAAATTTCTCCATGAGAAATAATGGAAAGTCAGATGATTCGTTCCACTACCATTTATTCATAAGTCCTTCAGTTTATAGTCCATATAAAAAGATTATAGCAATGTGACCAGGTTGTGTGACCATAAAATGTCCATCCACAAATGGAAACCCCCACAAGGGGATTAGAAGAAAAATCCAACAGGAGCTCCAGAGTATAAAAGAGAAGAGAGGCGCCTCTAATGCCTCGTACACACGATCCGATTATCGGACGAATGATTTGTCCGTGTTTTTTTTGGGTTTTTTTTGCACGCTAATCTCACGTCAAATCTGATGAGTTTACTAAAGTCACGAAAATTCTCGTACGACAGAAGAAAAATCCGGAAGTGATGTCATGTGTTGTAATGCATTTGTATTGCATTTTTGTGAACGACAGCTGTACTGCTTTTTTTTTTTATATATTTTTTTTATTTTGTTTTATACAATACATGTTATAGCAAGCCACACATTGTGGGCAACAGCCGGCCACAAACTTACTTGTACAGAAAACAGTACAACATAAAAGGTATCGCTTAAACTTGTGATGTATCCCCCCCCCCCCAGCTTTTTCCAGATAGATACACGAACATTCCTACCTCCAGCCGGAGGCAGTCTACCATAACACAAGGATACAGTTCCGCGACTTACCATATGATCTAGTAGATATCCTCCGTGGAGTGGTGATGTCCCCCCCCCCACCGCCCCCTAGTGACATGGTTCAATTAAGGAGAGTTGCTCATCCCCAAATATTCAGTGCGCCAGTTCAATCTCCTCTCCGAGTTACTATGCCTACCAAGGATCCCGGGCTGTGTTCTAGTGTGATTAATTTGATGCCATGTCCACGGAAGCCATCCACCCCTCCAAACCACAGCTGTACTGCTTAAACGAAAATTGGACGATCTGGTATAGTACAAAAAAAATTTCCGTGCATGTCCGATAGAATAATATCTGATGAACTGTCCTGATCAGCTCTTGAAAGCTCTGTACTAACGATCCGATTATTGCACGATCGATTCAAATGCAGCATTTTTCGTACGATTTTCGGATTGTGTGTACAGGGCTTAAGTGTAGCAATATGTTGCTAAATGTTGTACCTTCATTAAATGGAACCATATTGCTACACTTAAAGGCGCCTCTCTTCTCTTTTATACTCAGACGTGACATGATGCTACTTGTATATCAAGACATTGCTTTTATATCAAGTCAAAAATGTATAAAAAATGTTTGCTGGTCTTGCAAAACGCTCTCAAACCAAGTTACTCTCAAACCAAGGTCATTTACTGACCCCTTCCTTTTCTAAATGAACAAGTGAACTAGTGGTGCAACGGATCGTCACCGATCTGTGATCCGAACGGGTCAACCTGTTCGGATCAGTACACCATGCGATCTGCAGAACACTCCGCTGTCTCGGCCTTAGGAAAGGCCGCGGCTTCGGCCTAGCTCTGGAGCGGCGGCCATCTTGGTACACCCGGCAGCTGTCTGTGGATATACAGTGAGGGAGATGTCTGTGGATATTACAGTGAGTGGGGGGAGATGTCTATGACAGTGGGGGAGATGTCCATTACAGTGAGGTAGATGACATGGATAATACAGTGGGGGAGATGATGTGGATATTACAGTGGGGGAGATGATGTGGATATTACAGTGGGGGAGATGACGTGGATATTACAGTGGGGGAGATGACGTGGATATTACAGTGGGGGGAGATGACGTGGATATTACAGTGGGGGAGACGATGTGAATATTACAGTGGGGGAGATGATGTGAATATTACAGTGGGGGAAATTGTGGATATTACAGTGGGGGAAATTGTGGATATTACAGTGGGGGAGATGACGTGGATATTACAGTGGGGGAGACGTGGATATTACAGTGGGGGAGACGTGGATATTACAGTGGGGGAGGCGTGGATATTACAGTGGGGGAGATGACGTGGATATTACAGTTGGGAGATTGTGGATACTACAGTGGGGGAGATGATGTGGATATTACAGCGGGGGAGATTGTGGATATTACAGCAGTGGGGGAGATTGTGGATATTACAGCAGTGGGGGAGATTGTGGATGTTACTGTGGGGGAGATGACGTGGATATTACAGTGGGGGAGATGATGTGGATATTACAGTGGGGAGATGACGTGGATATTACAGTGGGGAGATTACGTGGATATTACAGTGGGGAGATGACGTGGATATTACAGTGGGGGAGATGACGTGGATATTACAGTGGGGAGATGACGTGGATATTACAGTGGGGAGATGACGTGGATATTACAGTGGGGGGAGATAATGTGGATATTACAGTGGAGGAGTTGACGTGGATATTACAGTGGGGAAATTAAGTGGATTTTACAGTGGGGGAGATTGTGGATATTACAGTGGGGGAGATGACGTGGATATTACAGTGGGGGAGATTGTGGATATTACAGTGGGGGAGATGACGTGGATATTACAGTGGGGAGATGACGTGGATATTACAGTGGGGGAGATTGTGGATATTACAGTGGGGGAGATTGTGGATATTACAGTGGGGGAGATGACGTGGATATTACAGTGGGGGAGATTGTGGATATTACAGTGGGGGAGATTGTGGATATTACAGTGGGGGAGATGACGTGGATATTACAGTGGGGGAGATTGTGGATATTACAGTGGGGGAGATTGTGGATATTACAGTGGGGGGAGATGACGTGGATATTACAGTGGGGGGAGATGACGTGGATATTACAGTGGGGAGATGACGTGGATATTACAGTTGGGAGTCTTTTTATTTTTTATTTGGTGATCCGAAAAATGATCCGATCCGTGACTCTGATCTGAACCGTGAGTTTTTTGATCCGTTGCACCCCTACAGTGAACACACTCGCTCACTGTGTCCATTCATAACTGAAGCACAGAAAACTGTATTTACTATGCTTCGGTGTGTGAATGAACAGGAAGCCACTCAGCACAGAGTGCTTCCCATTCATTCACTGCCCTGTGCAGCTGAGGCTGCAGAGAAAGGCATGTGTGTTTGAGCTTTGGGGGGCTCACACCTATGCTCCCTGAAGCATCAGCTGCACACAGTCGAAAATACCTGTGCAATGGGGGTGTAAGAATGACCACCTGTATTCTCCATTTGAAGCCCATTTGACAGGCTAACAGCTCAGGGGCCCAATCAGAAAGCAGGGACAGAGCGTTGTCATGCCATACAGAAAGTGCCTAAACAAAGATCTTTTTTAGGGTCACTAGGTTTTTTTTTTTTTTTTTTTAATCAAAGCTGCAGATTTAAAAAGCCTGAATCAAACTTTTAGAATAAAATGAATATGCTAATATCTGTGACTATGTAGTTCTCTATACCAGGTCCAATTAACAAAAGCTGGGCTTAAAGGTTACTACTGTCCCTTTAAACATTCAAGTGTTTGCTGTCCTCTGTCGGAGTTTTCGTATTTAGGGTGTCACCTTTTATCACGCATCCCATAATGAGCAGCTTCTGTCTTTTTATTATAAAAGCTCGATGCTGTATTTTGAAAGTTTGCAACTACTGACGTCCCCCAGCCTTTAAAATCTTGTCTTCTGTACAAAGTCCTTCAGGCATTTCTGCTCCAAAGAGGTAATTATTCCTCCCCCGGACTCCCTTGCTTGCCTCTTTCTTGAGTTAAATATTAATTTAAGGAAGACATATATTAGAAAAAGTATGAAAAATTAGATTTTTGCAGGCCAGGTCTGTGGCTGCAGTCAGTTTTCTCGCTCCGGTATGTAAGGTGGTGGGGGGAGGGGTTGGACATTTGAGATGTGGGACTCTACCGGTGGTGTAGGTAAATATTTCGAACCCGCTAGCCTAAAGTGCAAAATCTCAAAGGATAAACATAAAGATTTACTAAAGGCAAATAGACAGTGCACTTTGCAGTTGCTCCAGAGCTTAGTAAATGAGCAGAAGCTCTGCTGACTTCCATCATCCAATCATGTGCAAGCAAAAAATGCATTTTTTTTAAATTTTCTTTGCACCTGATTGGGTAAGTGAAGCCCTACCTCATTTACTAAGCTCTGGAGCAACTGCACTTTGCAAAGTGCACAGTCTATTTGCCTTTATTAAATCAACCCCAAAGAGTCTATATTGCTGAGGATCCCTGCATACTCCACCTCAACTCTAGCCTTACGGGGGTACCCGTTGGGAGTTAGTGTATGTGTGGGGTATTTTTTAATATGTTTGTATTATTTTTGGTTGAATTGTATTAAAACTTATATATTTTTTTACCTTAACCACTTGCTTACTGGGCACTTAAACCCCCCTCCTATCCAGACCAATTTTCAGCTTTCAACACTGACACTCTTTGAATGAATATTGTGCGGTCATACAACACTGTACCCAAATACCCAAATTACATTTTTATCATTTTTCAATTTTTTTAGAGGTTTCTTTTGGTGGTATTTTGATCACCTGTGCGATTTTTTTGTTAAAAAAAAATGTAAAAAGACCGAATTAAAAAAAATACATTTTATACATTTTTTTATTTTGTTATAAAATTTTAAAACTGGTAATTTTTGTCCGTCATTGATGTACGCTGATGAGGCGGTAGTGATGGGCACCGATAGGTGGCAGTGATGGGCACTGATAGGCAGCACTTCAAGATGGCACTGATTGGCACCACTTGTGGGCATTGATAGGTGGCACTTGTGGGGCACTTTCAGATGGCAATTATAAGGCATAATTGCCTCTTCCGTTTCAGGACTGATGTCCCTTTAAGGTGAGCCAGTGATCGGCTTTTATTTTCTCCTCCGCTGTCAGCGTGAGGAGAAAAAAAAACTATCACAGAGCTTTTGTTTTGATCATGTGATTAGCTGTCATTGGCTGACAGCTGATAACACAGTAAGGGGCCAGGACCGGCCCCTTACTCAGATCGGTGATCACCCGAGTCTCGGTGACTCGGTGATCACAGCGCGCTCAGCACGCGCCCTGCAGGGGGCGCGCACAGGGGAGGCCGTCATATGACATTCTCCCGGGAATTCACATCCGTGCTGTGGCCATAGCGTGGATGACAAGTGGTTAAACCTTGGGTCTGTGTATCAGTGTCATGATAGTCCATCCGATAGTCCGTCTGGGTGTCCTTGTGTATTGGTCAGCATCAGCAACTGTCCTCACATTTTCACCTTCCTACCTTTCAGTGTTTCAAATTGGATGATGGCACGCTTTTACTTCCTTCTGACTCTCATTATATGAGGCTATACTCAATAAAATTTTCCATATGTTGCTGTAGTAGTAACCAGAACCCAAAACCCAATTTTCAGTGCAGGAAAACCACTACTTTCTGTTTATCTGCTGACAGAACTCTGGGCAGTGACTGAATCTTATATAAACGTATAAGATATAGACTCAGCTGTCTCCAATTCGAGGCTGCCGAGGCCTTCCCAATAACATTTATGGGTTCTCAGGAGCCGGAGACCTCTGCGCTACAGGTAAGTCATTGTATACTCTACAGGTAGACAGGAAGCCCATTGTTCTGTATGGCCAGTGCCCGCATAGGTGCAGGATACTGCAGGGGTTGCCAGTCCTAAGAGGCTGTAAATGTGGCCGGACCCCAAGAGGCCACCACATTGTGAACCTCGAGATGGTTGAATGAAAAGCCAACTTTGATATTTTAGTATAGTGAAACCCAAGACCATACCTGCCAACATTTTGAGATGGGAATGAGGGACACCTACTAACAAATGTATGTAGGCATAGGACACGCCCCCCTGCCACACCCCCTTAAGAAGAATCAACCCGAAAAAAGGTTAATTAAATCCACAAGGGCTTTTTTTTTACCACTACTACTATGTCGCGCACACATGATCAGAAAGTCGGCTGAGAGCTTTTGGTTGGAAATTCCAACTGTGTGTACGCTCCATCGAACTTTTGCTGGCAGAATTCCAGCCGGCAAAAGATTGAGAGAAGGTTCTCTATTTTTCAGTTGGAAAAAAGTTCCGATCGGACATTTCCGACGCACAAAATTCCTACACATGTCGGGAAACAATTCAACGCATGCTTGGAAGCACTGAACTTCATTTTCTCGGCTCGTCGTAGTGTTGTACGTCACCGTGTTCTTGACGGTCGAAAGTTCTGAGACCTTTTGTGCGACCGTGTGTATGCAAGCCAAGCTTGAGCGGAAGTCCATCAAAAAAACTATCCAAGTTTTTTCCAATGGAAAATCCGCTCGTGTGTACGGGGCATTACTTTATATTGGTTTTTAACATTTCCAAATGCAGCAATTTAGAAATTGGATGAAAGGTTTAGCTCTGGGAAACACTTTTTGAAAGATAAAAAGTGCATTTTATATACAATTATATAGATCAGACCAAAATGAGGGACAAATGAGGAGGAATGGGGGAGAGATGGACATTGCGTCAAATCAGGGACAGTCCCTCGAAATCAGGGACAGTATCTTTGAACAGTTGGGAGCTATGCCAAGACCTAAAATCTTCTATAAGCTTTACATGATAATGTACTTTTACCTGTACCTTTTATTAAATGCTAATTCCACCTTTTCCACAAAAAAAAAAAACGTAATAAATGCTTCCATAGTGACTAATAAAAAAAAAAAAAAAAGCATTTTTATAGCACTGATCGTTTTATAAATGACAATGGTCACAAAATAGCATCAAACGCGTCTGATGTGTCCACCATAATGTCACAGTCAGGATAAAAATCGCAGATCGCCGCCATTATTAATAAAAAATAAAAATAATAATAAAAATGCCATAAATCTATCCCTATGTTGTAGACTCTATAACTTTTGCGCAAACCAATCATATGCTTATTGCAAATGTTTTTTTACCAAAAATATGTAGAATACATATTGGCCTAAACTGAGGAAAAAAATAGTTTTTTTTTATATATTTTTGGGGAATATTTATTATAGCAAAAAGTAAAAAAAAATATTTTTTTTTTTTCAAAATTATCGCTCTTTTTTGTTTATATCACAAAAAATAAAATCCGCAGAGATGATCAAATGCCATCAAAAGAAATCTCTATTTTTGGGGAAAAAGGCAGGGCAGTTTTCAGTTAAAGTGACCCAGTGCCGAATCGCAAAACGTGATCTGGTCAGGAATGGGGTAAAATCTTCCGGGGGCTGAAGCAGGTAAACTTACACTTTAAAGTGGTTCCAAAGGCTCAAGATTAATCACAGGCAGTGAGCCAATGAGGAGAGAGAGGGGGCAGGGCTCTGTGTGTGAATCAGCACGCAGAGCCGCTGCTCGAGAGCGAGCCTTCCTGGGTGCCCCGATTGCAAGCTGCTTGCTCTGGGGGGGAACTGGGCAGGAGGGAGGGGCCAGGAGCACCAATAAGGGACCCGAGAAGAGGTGCAAAAGCACTGCACAGAGCAGATAAGTATATCATTTTTTTTTTTCTTTAAAAAAAAAATGCTTTTATTATCGCTAAGTCTCTGGTTTATAACTGTTACTTTTGATCCCCTAAATATTCAAACTCTGTATTCTCAGACTCTTCAGATAGGAGACAGCAATAAGGTTCTGGTTGGAAGAGCAATAAGAATTTATAAAAAAATGGATTGCAGGATGGAACTGTCTCCCCATCCTGGGGTCTACTTCTAATAAGTGAAAATTGATATTTTCTTTTTTTTTTCTAATGGGAGATATTGATTTCTGACAGTTTTGCCTATTATGAAGCTGCTCTGGGCAATTCCTTCCGTCGTGTCAATAAGGCAAGGAAATCTATTTGATAGATTTTGGCAATTTTTAAAGATTTTCCGACCATTCTTTTAACTAGAAATTTATTTAGCAATTACACTGCTATACATTTGGCATACTCCATTACCTGAAAGGAAGCGCTTTGACCGATTGACCTCCGTAAAATTTTACCCCCTTCATGACCAGGTCCATTTTTGCTATTCAGCATGATGCTACTTTAAATAATAATAATTAATTATTATAATAGTAATTGCACAAGCTTCATGCAATGCGGTATCAAAACAAAATTTAAATAATTTTTTTCACTCAAATAAAGATTTTCTTTGCTAGTATTTAGGGATGCACCAATACCATTTTTTTTTACGAGTACGAGTGCCAATACTTTTTTTTATTTTATTTTTTTAGTACTCGTCGATACCAATTATCGATACATACCACAACTGTTGTTTTCACTTCAGCTGTCAGCAATGGTACAAAGCACTGAAAAGTTATTTACAAATTAAATAAATAGATTTCATTTTTTAATTTTGCGCTTTTTCAATGTGAAATGTGTAAATATATATTAATATATATGTGTAAAAATATTCACTAACAAAGCAAAGCAAAAAAAGTTTTAATTGTTCATCGTTTATAAAAATAGACGTGAACAAACAAACAAAAAAAAAAAGCAGGAAAATAATTAAATGGAGGAGAGTAGGGAGTTAATTAAGGCTGATTAGAGTAAATTAAGGGTTAAACAGAGGAACATTTGTTCATTTGTTCATCCCTTTGATCTGCAGAGGAAGAAACAGAAAGATACAAAAAGAAACAATGTTTCTTCTTATTTTAGTGTTTCAGCGGCTGAGAAATGTTGTTAATAAACATTGCCGGCTGTTTTTTTTTTTTTTTTTTGACAGCTCCAATTACCAGACTTCCTTAAAACTCGGGAAGACCCACTGACAGCTCTAAGAACTGAGCCTGAAAGTATCGGTTTCAGGTATCGGCGCATTTGCACGAGTACCGATACTTGTGCAAATACTTTGCATCGGCACCGATACCGATACAAGTATCAGTGCAACCTTAGTAGTATTTGATCACCACTGGGTTTTTTAATTTTTGCAATATAAACAAAAAAAAAAACAATATTTTTTACGTTCTGCTACAAAACATATCCAATCAAAACATTTAAAAAAATCTAATTTCTTCATACATTTTGGGCTAATTGTATTTTGCTATGTGTCTTTGATAAAAAAAATAAATAAATAAATAATCCCAATTAGTGTATATTGATTTGTTTGTGTGAAAATTCTAGCATCTACAAATGATGGTATATATACTGGAATAAAATTTGTTTTATATTACTAATGGCAGTAATCAGCGACTTATAATGGGACTGCAACAGTTTGGCGGGAAATCCAACACTGGCGCTGGGGGGGATCGGACTAACTGTTACTGACATCATCAGTGACACTAATACATTGATCAGTG
Source organism: Lithobates pipiens (assembly GCF_037356315.1). Lineage (NCBI taxonomy): Eukaryota > Metazoa > Chordata > Amphibia > Anura > Ranidae > Lithobates > Lithobates pipiens. The sequence goes on from NW_027507686.1 coordinate 24,197,890, forward strand.
CTAATACTATACACTGTGACTGTACTAATGCCACTGGCTGGCTTAACATCTAGGGCGATCAAGGGTTAAATATGTGCCTATGTGTATGTGTTGATTCTCAACACAGAGCTCTGGGTTGTGATTGTACACAACTGATCAGCAGGTCCCAGCCGCGAATCATTGGCCAGGATCTGCTGACAGGCTCCCGCTGTCTACAATCACAGCATGTACGTGTCCACAACCCGCAAGCAGGCAGCGATGTATGGGTACATCGCTTTGCCCGTGCAGGCCGCCCATCTTCAGTATATTGTGGGCGGGTGGTCCGCAAGTGATTAATATAAAGGCACCTCTAACACCCCCTAAAAGCCTAAAAAAAGAAAACGAATATAGCCACCCCATTGAAGGATTGGTAAGCTGCAATATACTGTATTACATTTTTAGTTGGGGGTTTAACACCGTTTTAAATTGGCATATTCACCACGGATGCTTTACATTCTAAAACTGACAATGGCCCTTGAATCTACTTAGCACTGCATATCATAAAAAATCCTGAACGTATTATTATTATTATAATTAAATTTTTTATAAAATACAGTTTTAACCTTTTTTTTTATCCTGTACATCAGAGTGCTGCATTCATACGTGCCGCAGCCCTTGTTGCCCCTCTGAAAAGCGTTCTGCAGTGGATTGCTTTTCAGAGGCATTTGACAGGCAGCGAGGAAGTGATGGGTCTCTTACACCACCTGCTTTACAGTGGTTGTAAACCCCAGACATGAAATATGAACAAAGCTTATCCCTCTATAGTGTGTACTTCTCTTAATCCAGAGCACTAAGTGTCATTAAATCTTCTGCCTCCTTCCTCAGCTATCAGCATGAGTCACTTCTGACAAGCTTTCCTGACACTAAGAGAAAAAAAAAAGGTGACAGGGGAGCTGATTGACAACCTCAGCTCTGTGAACGGGGTGTGTCTCTTCCATCCAATCAACTCTCAGAGCTCTCCTCGCTGGGCTCTGCAGAGTGTAATTTCAGTGCTGTGTCCCCTTTTTTATTAACTTTCAGATAAGCTTTAAAATGAAGCACTTTGAATGGATGTAGAGAAGACTGCAGATAAACAGGTACAGCTTACGTAGGAGGACTTGTTTCATCTCTGTGCATCACCCGAGGTCAGTCACTTCACTGGGTATATGTGAAGGGTTTACAACCACTTTAACACTGTAGACGCGTTTCACACATACATCTTGTGCTTAATCCTTACCGAATAATGGTAATGATTAAGCACAAGATGTATGTGTGAAACGCATCTACGTGACCACAGTTTGGTGTCTTTGGTGTTACCTTTGTGAAACAAAATAAAAGGCCATCGGAAGTTCTGGATGTGCAGCGATTTCTTTCTTCTTTCCAAGTTTCCCATGGAGGCGGGCCGAGGCCAGCACTCTGCAAGATACTCCAGTCAGCCTTATCTCTATACACCTTGAGCAGCGGTTCTTTTTCTTGTATACTAGTGGTTAAGCCAAGAAAGGCAAGCTCAAAAAACATATAGAAAAATGCACTGTAAACTAATTAAAGTGCGCTTCAAATGCATATAAATGTGCAATCAAAAACGCTACGTTAGGTGGAGTTTCTGGTGTGAATGGGCCCTCATGCCACACACACACAAGAGGAATTTTGGACAGAAAAGGTCCGACGGGAGCTTTTCATTGTATATTCTGATTGTTTGTATGCCTCATCTGACTTTTTACGTCTAAAATTCTGACGGACCTAGAAATAGAACATGTTGTAAATTTTTCGGACGGAACCGATTCTTATCGGGAAAACCGCTCGTCTGTATGCTATTCCGACGTACCAAAAACTACGCAACAATGTACTGAAGAAAGTACGAGACAGAGGCTGTTGGCTACTGGCTATTGAACTTCCTTTTTCTAGTCCCGTCGCACGTGTTGTACGTCACCACGTTCTTGACGGCTGGACTTTGGTGTGATCGTGTGTACGCAAGACAGCTTGAGCGGAATTCCGTTTGAAGAAACCTTTATGGCGCGTACACATGTTCGGAATTTCGGCCAGCAAAAGACAGATGAGAGCTTTTTATCGGAAAATGCGACTGTGTATATGCTCCATCGGAATTTAGCTGGCCGAAATCCCGCCAGCAAAAATTTTATAGCATGTTCTCAATTTTCCCGATGGAAAAACTTTCGGAAATTCCGATCTTGTGTAAGCAATTCCGATGCACAAAAACTCACGCATGCTCAGATTCAACTACGAGATGGAAGCTATTGGCTACTGGGTATTGAACTTCCTCTAGTCCCGTCGTTCTTGGCGGTCGGAATTTGGTGTGACCGTATGTAGGCAAGACAGTTTGAGTGGATTGCTGTCGGAAATTCTTTTTCCCTGACATGTTAGGCATAACTTCACATTCCGACAGGAAAACCATCAGACCTTTTTCCGACGAGAATTCCGATCGTGTGTCATGCCTCGTACACACGATCGGAATTCTCATCGGAAAAAGCTCTGATGGTTTTCCCGACGGAATTCCGATGGAATTCGACTCAAGCTGTCTTGCCTACACACGGTCACATCTAATTCCGATCGTTTATAACGCGGTGACGTACAACACGTACGACGGGACTAGAAAAACAAAGTTCAGTAGCCAATAGCTTCCGTCTCGTAGTTGAATCTGAGCATGCGTGATTTTTGTCGGAATTGCATACAGACGATCGGAATTACGTTAGAAAGTTTTTCCGTCTGGAAAATTGAGAACATGCTATCAATTTTTGGCTGGCGGAAATTCGGAGAGCTAAATTCCGATGGAGCATACACACGGTCGCATTTTCCGATGATCTTTTTCTGCCCGGAATTCCGATCGTGTGTACGCGGCATTAGTGTTTATTCTGACGGAAAAAAACGCTCGGCATAACTCTTTCATTTCACAAAAAGGCAACTTCCTCCAGGGTGGCTTTTTACAATTTATCATTCGCAAGTTTTTAACACCATTTTATTTCCGCCAGTCTGTTACATTTCACTGTGAGATCACCACTTCCCGTGTCAGACTTTTAGAAATTGCAAGCAAACCAGGCGCAATTTCAGAGCAAAAAAATAAAAAATAAATATGAAACTGCATGAAACCGGAAGCAATTATTTCCACAGTCTTCATAAGCAGGCCTTGCGCTATTCATAAACACGCACATGAAATAAAAAAAAAAAAGAAGATGTAATGGAGCTGGCCTGTCCTTGCGAATCCCATAGTAGGTTTTCTATGATGAATACTTCAATCTCAGCTCCCAGAATGCTATAGAACAAGAGCAGCCTATCGCCGAGGGCCCAATGAGATTCAGAGCCGGGGGCTATTGACCTAGTGCTACAGCTGTACCATGTGCAGATCTGGTTGGGAAGAAGCTGCACACGAGATGGGAGGAGGGAGGACCTCTGCATTCAGTGCTGGAATCATCATTACAAACTGGAGATTTTATCACTTTATAGAAAACTAAGCGCCGGCGCCCCCCCCCCCCCCCCCCAATACACCCGGGCAAGCAGAATGTAAAATATACCCTGATGGATGCCGACACAGAGATCCCCACCATGGTTTACTGACCTAACAGAAAACATCTGGGACACAAGGAAACTGACCCATAAATAATCGCCTTCTCATTGGGGGGCCTTGTATTAAATCCAGGGCAGGACTCGCACACGACAGACCCATTGTGTTACAGAAATCCTGTCACATGTGTGACTCGATGATGGAGCGTTGGAACATTGTGAATCAGAATCGATTTTTACTTTTTTTTTTTTTTTTTTTTCTAATACTACGCCGCCAGTGCAGCATGGGAAACGGTTTAAAGTGGTCCTATCATTAAAATTCACCCCTTGTATGAACCTGAAAAGATTATGGCAGAATCACCAAATCACATTATTAAAGGATATGGAAAGGTTTTTATTTATTTTTTATTCTTTATTTAAAGGTATGCAATAGAACATAGTAGCATGACATGACAGCACAGTCCCAACATTTTTTTTTAGCAGTGCCTAGATGGAATTAGAAATCACATAAACCAAGCTACATACACTGTCACTTTGGTGGTAAGTTATGCCTAACATGTTGGGGTCTTATTTAATACTAAATAAGATATAACCGCGTGTAGATAATTAGTTGTAGGAATGTGGCTCCCATGTGCACACTAAGACAGGGGTGTCCAAACTTTATTCAAAGAGGGCCAGATTTGATGAAGTGAACATGTGTGAGGGCCGACCATTTTGCCTGACATTCTTTGAACCATTAAAATTCGTTTGAGCACTAATACACTGCCCAACAAGAATGATCTTGCCTTTGTGGCTGTGTGTCAGTAAAGAGATGAGCTTGGGCGTATTATTTGGATATACTGTATTTATTGGCGTATAACACGCACCTTCACTTTAAGAGCGAAGTTTCAGGAAAGTTTTTTTTTTTTTTAATAAATAACTGTGAAGCAAAATAAGGGTCAGTGCCCACCTGAAGCTTCACAAGTGCCCATCTGCAGACCCACCATTGCCCGGAATGTAGCCTCACCATTGCTAAGAATACAGTACCCACCATTGCCAGGAATGCACCACCATTGCCAGGAATGCACCACCATTGCCAGGAATGCACCACCATGGACAGAACAGTCGTCCAATGGCAATGCTGGAGACGGGACTTCCTATTACAGAGGCCACCCGTAAACAGTAAATTCTCCTGTGTGTATACGGCGCTCATCCCACCTCCTCCCTGTCCCCTCCAAGGCATATACATCTTTTGTGGCCCGGGCGCTAGGAGATCGTCGGGGCCCACAAAGGATATACATGTCCAAATTACCAGGCGGTCCATTCAAAAATGGAACGCGGGCCGCAATTGGCCCACGGGCCGGACTTTGGACATGCCTGCACTAAGAGGATCAGATCACTTATAGGCACACTTCAGTTGTAGAGTAGCGGCAAGTGGTGCCTCCCTTCAAGAGGGAAGCATCCCACTCCACCAAAACACACAAAACACGGCGTACAAGGCATTATTTGGGTGTTTTTTGTTAAATTGGAGAGAGTTGGACACTTTTAGTGTCCAAAGAGGAGGGAAGAAAGAAGAAGAGAAGATGATGAGAAGGAGAAAAGAAGAGGAAAAAAAGCAAGAAAAAAAAAAGAGGGGGGAGGGGGAGGGGAGCTTCTGCGGGGTTGACAGTACAGGAACCGGGCTTCTAGAGCTAGCTAGTACCCCCAGTTAAATATTCATTCGAATAATGAAACATGTCCCATTGCTACCAGTGCTTGTTGTGTTCCATCTGTTGGATATCGTTCACCCTGGCAAACCACTGTGTTATGTTTTTTTTGTTTTTTAATAAAACAAACATAGTTACATAGTTAGTCAGGTTGAAAAAAAGACACAAGTCCATCCAGTTCAACCACAAAAAAAAAAAGTCATACTTCTTCTTTTTTTAAAATCTTTTTATTGAATTTTTTTTTTACAAATTTGCGTGTCATCCTTGCGCAGGGGCCGTGATAATGTTCTCTGTATCGTTCTAATTTTAGTATATAACCTGCCAAAGTGAGGACAAACATGTCATACTTACCTCCTTCTGTGCAGTTGGTTTTGCACAGAGTGGTCCCGATCTCTCCCTCTGGGGTCCCTCGGCGGCTCTCACTGGCTCCTCCTCTTCTCGAGTGCCCCGTTGGAGAGCCGCTCTCCCTCGGAGCCCTCGTGCGGGCATGCTCCCGTGTTCTGCTGCTGCGTCCATTGAGACAGACAGCAGCACTTGCCCCCCCCCCCGGCTCCCACATCATTGGATTTGATTGACAGCAGCGGGAGCCAGTAGCTGCACTGCTGTAAATCTATCCGATCACGACCCGAGACATCGTCTGGAGTGGGTGGGCTCATCCCTGTTGTTGGAAAGACCGGGTCCAGGTAAGTAAAAAGGGGGGTCTGGGGGGGGGGCTGCTGTATCACAGGAGGTTTCTCACCTTAATGCATTCTATGCCTAAACTCTTTAAACCTTGCTGGCCTTGAAAAAATAAATAAAATGCTGCACTATATATGCGTTAGTATCCCAACACATTAAAGGACTGCACCCCACTACACTATATTACCAAAAGTATTGGGACACTTGCCTTTACTCACACATTTACTTTAATGGAATCCCAGTCTTAGTCTATCTATCTATATATTGTATGTATTTCATATGTGTATTTAGCTGTTTGCCTGGGGTTTTGCTACAGATTAATCAATCAGCATGATTTCAATTACTTAAATATATCAATGAATGAGAAAAAAAAACTGTCTGTCTTACAAAATTTGCCAATGTGTATAATCTGTCAAGGGGGAAGTGGGGCTGGGCAAAAGGGGCAGCTGCCCTGAGCCCTGTCATGGTCGTGGAGCCCAAAGCATCTATCTCATACTTGCCAACTATCCCAGTTTAAATTCCCTTGTCCCTTGAAGTCCTGTGCTGTGTCCGATATCTCAGTGTGAGAAAAGGAGAAAATGGATTTGGGAAATTAATTTGCGTGAATTAGACTGCCATCATCCTAAATCCCATTATAGAAAATATGCAACAATTGCATTTGGGAGATGCCCCTTTGGACTTTTTGTATAGCAAAATAAGGAGTATATATAAATCAGGAGTATATATAATTAATTAAGAGGCATATTAACTGCCAACTTTATTAATTATTATGTATATTAATAAAGTTGGCAGTTAATATGCCTTTTAATGAATTATCTGATTTATATATACTGTTGTGTACTGATGATTCGCCTGCAGACCCTGTGTTTACATGTAAATAACTGTCATTGATATGTAAATAGTGGCTGCATTCATATGTAAATAGCCGAGGACCCCCCTGAGGTCATATCCACCATCACCTCTGCTAAATGCTGCACAAGTGAGCATGGGTGGGCGCACAGGTGAGCAAGGAGGGGATGTATAGAGGAAAGTAAGGTGGGTGCAAAGATGAGCAGAGGAGACAGGTAGAGTTAAAGGAGTGGAGTGCTGGAGTGGAGAGGATGGGGGAGATTTTGGGTGCAGAGGTTAGCAATGGTTTAGAATGCAAAGTTGTGCTGATAGGATGAATAAAGGTGTAGGACAGCCCAATTATTTCAACGGGCTGCTCTATGTGCTAGAAATGCGGGAAGAAAGTCCCTAACACTTTTTCAAGGTCATACGGTTGCACAGCACATGTCAGAGGGTGTTGTTAACTATTAATGGCACTGCTGTATATCTGCTAAAGGGCAGCATGTTTCTGTGGTGTCAGGAAAGCGATTTTTTTTCCTGCGTTCCCGACGACACACACAAATGTGAACGCAGGCTAAATGTCTCAGTTACATCGGTGGTCAGTGTAAATCTTCTCATTACATTGGGGCTTCGTGCACAATCTTTTCATTCACACTAGTGGCCAGTGTGAAGGTCCCCCTTACATTAGTGGTCAGTGTAAATCCTTCCTTACATTGGTGGTTACTGTGAATGCTCCTATTACATTAGTGGTCAGTGTAAATCCTTCCTTACTTTGGTGGTTACTGTGAATGCTCCTATTAAATTAGTGGTCAGTGTAAATCCCCTTTACATTGGTGGTCATTGTAAATCTTCTCATTGCATTGAGGCTTGGCGTACAATCCTTTCATTCACACTAGTGGCCAGTGTGAAGGTCCACCTTACATTAGTGGTCAGTGTAAATCCCTCCTTACATTGATGGTTACTGTGAATGATCATATTACATTAGTGGTCAGTGTAAATCCCCTTTACATTGGTGGTCATTGTGAATCTTCTCATTACATTGGGGCTTGGTGTACAATTCTTTTATTCACACTAGTGGCCAGTGTGCAGGTCCCCCTCCTTACATTGGTGTAAACCCATATTACATTGGTGGTCAGTGTTGAAACTCCTCTTTATATTGGAAGTCGGTAAAAAAAAAATCACCATTGCCATTGATCACACCCTCCCCTCTCCCCAGCACTGCCACTGCCTAGGAATTTTCTGTCTATTGATGGGTCCCCTCACCACCCCAGGCTATGGTGTGCAGGCAGGTGGACAGCGAAATTGCATGGAGGAGGAGGCCCAAGAAAATGTTTGCCCATGGTCCAATTAATATTAAAGACGGCCCTGAAGTGGGGCTATACAAATATACGGCACTTGTGTAGAGCTATGATTCCCACATAATCATTTTTCTTTCTTTCTTTCTTTTTTTTTTAGAATAAGTCGTCTATTTAATGGTACAGAACCCATCGTGTTGGACAGTTTAAAACAGCACTACTTCATTGATCGGGATGGGGAGATTTTCCGCTATATCTTAAGCTTCCTACGGACCTCTAAGCTGCTGCTTCCAGAAGATTTTAAGGTAACGGGAACCAGTATTTCCAAGAGCAAATATACTTTCATTACTCTATAAAATGTGCTTTGTTTCTCCATGACATGCAAAATGTTTTATAACATAGCAAAATCAGGCTTGGTTCTTATTATACAAATACCAAAAAAAGGTTTAAACTGGTTGTGAACCTCAGACATGAAATATGAATAAAGCATATCCCTCTTTAGTGTATACTTGTTTCAGTCCAGAGCACAAAGTATCATTGCTCCCTGCTGCCCTGTTCCTCTGCTATCAGCATGAGTCACTTCAGACAAGTTTTGCTGACACCAAGAGAAGCAAGGTGGGGGGGGGGGGGGGCAGCACACAGCCTGTGATTGACAGCCTTAGCTCTATTCCTGGGTGCTTTGTAAAGCAAGGTGCGTCCCTTCCCTCCAATCAGCTCTCAGAGCTCTCCTCACTGAGCTCTTCAGTTTGTGACTTCAGCTCTCTGCACCCTTTTCTCTGAAAGCTAAGACAAGGTTTATAATAGTGGTCTTCAAACAGTGGCCCGGGGGCCAGATGCGGCTATTTGCTTGCCTTTTTTGCGGCCCTTGAGGGACTTTCCCTGCCACTGATGCAAGGCACTGTTCTCCCACTGACAGCAACAGTGGGGCAGTATTCCTCAAACTGACACCAACAATGGAGCACTATTCTTCCAACTGACGACAGTGGGGTACTATTCCTCCCACTGACGCCAACAATTATGCACTATTCCTCCCACTGACACCAGTGATGGGGCACTATCTCTCCCACTGACACCAACAATGGGGCACTATCTCTCCAACTGACAATGCAGAACTATTCTTCCCACTGCCATCAACAATGGGGCACCATGCTTCCCACTGACACCTGCAATGGAGCACTATGCCTCCCACGGATGCCAATTATTAGGCACTATTCCTTATCCTGATACCAACAATGGGGCACTATTCCTACTTATGATACTAATGATGGGACATTGTTTACTCTCAGGGCATTTTTTACTTACACTGTCCACAGTCTGGCCCCCTTGAAGTCTGAGGGACAGTAAACTTTGTTTGGTAAGTTTGGAGACCCCTTCTTTATAAATTCTGGACTTCAAATGGATGTAGAGAAGACTGCAGATAAACAGGTACAACTTATGCAGGAGCATTTGTTTATTCTCTGTGTATCACCTGAGGCCAGTCACTTCATTGGTTATATGTAAAGGTTTACAACCACTTTAAGCCCTGAAAATCTTTGGTTGGTCATTTGAGTTTTACAGCTAAAGTCGCTTGATATATTGTAGAATTGGTAGCTACCCAGTGAATACAAACGTGTACTTATGGCAAAGCCACCAGTTGCTTATGGGTGGATAAATCTTTGAGTTTGGAAAGGAAAGTTGGAAGCACTCCCACCTTTCACACTTCCCAGTGGGCAGCCAATAAATAGTGTGGTGTTCTGTTACTTCTCGAAGTTGTGCATCCCAGAGCCTCCAGGCCTTTGGCACACTTTATAGGAAATGGTGAGCCACACACAGCAACCACTGCAAGCTTGCCACATGGCAAAAAGATTGTTTGTAATTTCAGTTCTTACACTCTGAGTTGCATTATGAAATAAGTCATAGTAGCTTACCGAATGGCCAGAAATTTGTGGTCACCTGACCATCGCACCAAAAGTAAGCCCTCCAAACAATTGTATACGGGTGTTTCCAACGAAGAGTACCATGGCATGCAGAGACATTTTGGAAAATTGTGCCCCTTCATCTTGTGAGGAGTGATGGGCGAATCTGCCTGGGTTCAAGTGAATCTGGTTCAAACCCAAATTTTTCATCCCACTGAAAACTGTTGGGGGGGGGGGGGGGGGGTTAAATTCTGTCCATTTTTTCCCCCAAGAAAGGTCATGGGGATCTGGGCACTTAAAGAAATAAAATGTTTTAAAAACGACCATACAGCAGAGAGAGCATTATTTTATTTAGCTTTGAGGGCAACATAGAAAAAACACCAATCCTTAAAATAACGTGCTTGGGAGATGCCGTCAAGCTGTATGTGGTAATACAGGACAATACTATTTTCACAAACGACGCCGTTTTCAGGTTATCACATCTTTTTGATTTGTAATTTATTGTTTTAACTTTTACATTTAGCCTTCGCCTGAATACTAATTTGGCTGCAACAACTGATTTTTATGTATGGAGTAATCGGCCGTAATTGGAAGTAGCAACTGCAACAGATCTAAAAGCTATAGGAAGGTTTTCTCTTAAAAATAAAAATAAAGCTAAAGCCCTCCACGTCATACAAATGGACGATTAACAAAAAAAGCTTGCATACTATACTATCACACTGTTTTGTTAATCGTCAATTTGTATGACGTGGAGGGCTTTAGCTTTATTTTTTTTTAAGAGAAAACCTTCCTATAGCTTTTAGATCTGTTGCGGTTGCTACTTCCAATTACGGCCGATTACTCCTACATGTCAAAATTATTTTCACAAAACCACAACAGCACATATTACCTAAACCCCCTTCCATTCCCGTATTCCCAAAATATTCAAAATATAGGCTTTTCGGTATGGTAAAAATTTGCCAGCATCAGGGCAGTATGCAAATGCCTAAAGCTGAACTCCAATACAGTGATCGCCACAGTCCTCTAGGTCCTGCGCCAAGCAGCTGCCCTGCCTAGTGAACTCAGGGGGTCTCTTGCTCAGCATGGCCACCATTCACAGAACATCTTATACTTCTTTTCAATGATTACAAGGCATTCTCTGATTAGACGAGGTGGAGATTGTGACATCACTGCTCCACCTCTCCAACTTATTTATTCAGTGGTTGCCTTGCAATATGCAGTAATTTAGTGCAACTTAGAATGATATAGCACAGTACAATGACCTAACCTTCCTTACATAGACTGTCAGCTCTCACGAAACTACTCCCAACACGCACTGACAAAAAGCTGCTGGGAGTTTGCATGTTCTCCCTGTGTCTGCGTGGGTTTCCTCCCACACCCAAAGACATGCTGGGAGGTTAATTGGATCCTGTCTAAATTGGCCCCACTATATGTAGCTATAAATGTGAGAGAGATAGCGACCTTAGATTGTAAGCTCCTTGAGGGCAGGGACTGATGTGAATGTGCAATGTGTACAGTATGTGAGGACACTATATAAATACCTGTAATAAATAAACCTACTCTTTTCTAGTGAGGGTTCTGGCACATAAAGCCCCCAATTATTTATCATTGTAACCCTGAAGACCACAGTTGAAAGGTCAGGCATGGAATTATAGGTCCTTTAAAATCAGACCAGCGGATTTAAAGCGGGAGTCCACCGGGACTCCGCGTTTTTTTTTTTTTTTTTTTTAAAGCCAGCAGCTACAAATACTGCAGCTGCTGACTTTTAAAATAGTGACACTTACCTGTCCAGCGCGCCCGCGATGTCGGCACCCGAAGCCGATCGCTAGGTCGTCTGTCGGGTCCTGCCGCCGCCATCTTGGGTATGGGAATCAGGAAATGGAGCCTTTCGGCTTCATTTCCCGGTTCCCTACTGCGCATGCGCGAATCGCGCTGCGCAATAAGGACGCTCCCCGCTGCCTCTGGGAGCTGTGTGTTTCCCAGCAGGCAGCGGGGCACTTGTGGGAAGGGGCGGGCACTTGCGGAAAGGGGCGTAAGTTACGCCCCTTTCCGCAGAGAGCTGTCCCGGAAGTGGGTGCAGTTACCTGGATTATCCAGGTAACTGCACCCCCCTCCCCCCTGAAAGGTGCCGATTGTGGCACCGGAGGGGGGGAGGGTTCCGATGAGCGGAAGGTCCACTTTAGGGTGGACCTCCGCTTTAATTATAAATTCATCATAATCTCACCCCCCGCATGATTGTGCCCCTGTGTACAATGCCAGCTCCATAGAGGTATGGTTTGGTGTGGAGGAACTCGAATGTCCTGCACAGAGCCATAATCTTAACTCTGCTGAGCACCTTTGGAATGAACTGGAATGCTAACTGGGAGTCAGGTCTTTTTGGTCAACATTGGTACCTGACCTCACCAATGCTCTTTTGGATGCATAGGAACACATTTTCACATAAAACACTCTAAAACTTTGCAGGAAGCCATCCCCAGAAGAGTGAAGGCCGTTATAGCTGCAAAGGCAACCAACTCCATATGAAATGCCCATGGTTTTGGAATTGGATGTACATCAAACTCATAGAGGTGTGATGACCGAGGTGTCCACAAACCCTTGGCCATATAGTATAAGTTTTGTTGTTTCAGCTTCAAGAGATATATGTTTGTGTTGTGAAAGCTCTGATTGACTGAACACTAATCTAGTGCTGTGAAAGTAGCAAACAATCTTTTTTATGTATTGGCTTCTAGGCACCTAGTAGAGATGAGAAAACTAATCCTGAAATTTTACCGATGGTGAATATTCTTAATTTTAGACAGCCTGTGGACTGTACATCTGTACTTTAAGTTTTAAGAAAAAAAAAAACGCATGCTTTTTCTCTTCATGCACCAGCACTTTCATCAGAGAATGCAGAGATTACCATCAGCATGCTACCACTGGTGGTGGTGGTGGTGGTGGTGATGGTGGGGTCCAAGACTATACTGCATTGATAAACTGTTGTGTTGTCTAAGCCCTTGTACATACGGTCGGACATTCCGACAACAAAATCCGTCGGATTTTTTCCAGACGGATTTTGTCCGAAACTGGTGTTGCATACACACGGTCGGACAAAGCTGTCGGAAAATCCGATCGTTCGTAACGTGATGAGGTTATTTAGTTACCAAGGGACTACGTTCAGGCTAGTAGCCAATAGCTTTGGTCTAGGAATTTAATCTGAGCATGCGTGGCACTTTGTCCGATCGGAATTCTCTACAAACGATTGGACAAAGTCCGATCGGATCATGTTGTCGGAAAATTTTTATATCCAGCTCTCAAACTTTGCTGGTCGGACATTCCGAAGGGAAAAAGTCCAATGAAGCCCACACACGGTCGGATTATCCGACAACACGGTCCGATCGGACATTTTCCGTCGGAATGTCCGACTGTGTGTACAAGGGCTTAGAGGTCCAGGACCTGTTTTTGTTGTTTGACAGGAGAGTCTGAGTTATTAAGTGGATTACACACAGTTTGGTATATGTACAGCAGCTGTTAGCCTGAAGTTCAGCTATAGGTTTTAGTGTTCAGATCCAAGTGGTTGTAAGGTCTTTTTACCTTAATGCATTCTCTGCATTAAAGTGGATGTAAACCCACTCTCATCCTTTCTAAACTACTGCCATATTGGTTATCTAGAAGGATATACATGCCTCCTGCATGTATACTTATCTGTCAAATGTCTCCCCTCTGTCTGCTATGAGACCCGGAAAACTGCAGATTTTGTGGGTGGGTCTGTTTTCCAGGGCTCAGTGGGTGGAGTCGTGATGTCAGTAGACTCCCTGCCCACCTCTACACTGCCCTTATCAACATGCATTTTCTCCTGTGTATTTCTTACACTGAACTTCTGCTATGATCACTAACATCCAGTCAAAACACAGAAAAGTAACCACATGACTTCAGCATGCCAAATCATGCTGAGGTGTGGAACAGCCAATCCTTGAAATGCTGCTGAAGAAAGGAGTGGGAGGGAATTAAAAAATAATGCATATCTTAGGTTAGTGCACAAGATATGTAAATCACCTGTTAATCACAGCAAGGGGGGAGAACAGACAAAGATTTCACAATTTGTCTTTTTTATTTCACTGAAAAAAGAGGATTGCTCAGAGCTGGATTAACTCTTTGTGGCAAGACTGGGCACAGCGGATCTGAAATCCCATACTCTATATTGTGCCAGACAAATTTTTTTTAAAAAAAATTCGGGTTTACATCCACTTTAAGGTAAACAACTTTCTGTGCACAGGATCTCCCACAGCCCCCTAAAAATGCTTATCTGCTCTCGCTCTTGATCCAGTGCTGTGCCTGAGAGCAGCGGCTTTGTCTGCTCTCTCTCCTCTCACTGGATATAGAGGCAGCAGTGGGAGACATTGGCCATTGAGGAGGGAGGAAGCAATGCTGTGTGTATGAACACACAGAGCAGCTCTGGATCGAGTCTGCACAAATGCCCCCAGAGCAAACAGCTTGCACTCAACAGGTGGGTGGAGCTAGGAGGGCCAGCGAGGAACCCCAGAAGAGGAGGATCAGGACTGCTCTGTGCTAAACCATTACACAGAGCAGGTATGATGTTTGTAACAATAAAAAAAAAATGTTTACAATCACTTTACAAGCTAAGGTCAGGTTAAGGCTAACAGTTAGCCTGATACTACTTTTCCAGGTAACAAGTGTAGTTACATGTGTATTTTGGAAAGGAGGAGGTGTGTCAAGCCCTATGCAAATACCATCTTTTTTTTAGATTTGGTTAAAACCACTTACAGACCGCCCGTCGCAGTTTTACAACGCTACTTTGAAGAAGAATATTGTTATGGCAGCAGCTAGTTGCCATAACCCCGGTATCCTCTTCTTCAGCGGGCTTCAAGATAAAAGTGGTCTCTGCGGCGGATTCGCCCTGAGATCACTTTTATCAGCGGTGGGAGGGGCCCACCCACCGCTGCCCTCCGCCACTTACCGGAGCCGTCATTAGCGGCAGAGTTGATCGGGTCCTCTCTCCTGCTTGGTATGGAGATGAGTTAGGGGAAGATGGCCCACCCATCTCCATACCATTGCAGGGCGGAAGCGATTTCAAAACGGGAATTTTTTTTTAATTGCATTTTAGTCTAAATATGAGATCTGAGGTCTTTTTGACCCCAGATCTCATATTTAAGAGGACCTGTCATGCTTTTTTCTATTACAAGGGATGTTTACATTCCTTGCAATAGGAATAAAAGTGAAACAGTGTAAAAATAAAAGGTAAAATAAATAAGAACATTATCTTGTAAGACCACTGCGCAAATAAGGTGTGACAGAAAGTATTGCGACGACTGCCATTTTATTCTCTAGGGCTTTATAAAAAAAATATATATAATGTTTGGGGGTTCGAAGTAATTTTCTAACAAAAAAACTAAGTTTTTAACTTGTAAACAACAAATCTCAGAAAGAGGCTCAGCCCTTAAGTGGTTAAAGTCAAGGTGGGGTGGGGTGCTTGGTGTCAATTTTAGAGTTTAGAAGGTTAAAAATTCCACCATTCTTAGGTTGTGTTTCATTCATAGAAGCTATAGTATGGCTATGACTGGCGGAGGTGGAGGATGTAAAGTGCAGGCATAGTGGGGCACTCTTGATGAGTACTCACAGCTCCTTCAGCTCTATTAACCTCCACCACCTTGGGAGATTGTGGGGAGTAGGGGGCATCAGAGGAGGAGGATTCCTAGCTCCCAACTGTCCCTGATTTCGAGGGACTGTCCCTGATTTGAAGCAACATCCCTCTGTCCCTCTGTCCCTCATTCCTCCTCACTTGTCCCTTATTTTGGTCTGATTTATATAGTTGTATATAAAATGCACTTTTTATCTTTCAGAAAGTGTTTCCCAGTGCTAAACCTTTCATCCAAATTCTAAATTGCTGCATTTTTAAATTTTAAAAGACAATATAAAGGAATAGTAGTGCTAAAAAAATAAAAAATAAAAAAAGCCCTTGTGGATTGAAAGAACCTTTTTTTTGGCTAATTCTCCTTTAAGGGGGTTTGACAAGGGGTGTGTCCTATGCCTACCTACGTTTGCTAGTAGGTGTTCCTCAGTCCCATCTCAAAATGTTGGGAGGTATGAGGATTTCAAGGAATGCATGAGAAAACAGCACAAGGGACACATCAGAATAATAGGAAGGTATGCCCCCCCATGCTGATATTTTTAACTAAATGTGGGCTTTGAAAACAGGCCAAAGAGGTACGCAGACAGTTCTGGGCTTCCTTATTAAATAGCCCAAAGCGCTTTGCAAACTGAACATCATAGATGCACAGTTTATTTGGGAGAATATAGATTTTATACACATAATGGGGAAAAAAAACTTGAGTTTAAAACTTTTTATAAAAAGAGTTTTATTAGGATTGACCAAAAAAAATAAAAAACTTTAAAAAATCAGCAAGTGGGGAATTTTAGGAGTGCCATGCAGAAAGAGCACTTAACCAGAATTGCTTTCTTCTTTTGCAATACAGCTGAAAGATACCTTGTTTGAGCTTGATGTGCCAATAACGTACATTGCTATAGTATGGTGTATGGTAGTATTAAGCAAAATTTTGTTTAAAAGATATATAAGAACTCTTTGCAGGAGAAGTAGGATGCAGAATTGTATTGGGGAAGATAAATATAGTGTTTGTGTTATTTTTCTAATTAGCAAACACCTAGGAGAGTGTAGCACACAGGCAAATTTTCCCCGATTCCTGAGCCATGTCTTATGCGAAAGCAGTCATTGCGACCGCCTTGTGAATATTTATCAGTTTTCACCTTACTTTAATCAAATAGAATAAGGCGCCTTCGGGTGAAATTGTGTTTGGTGTCGCCGAGGCACTTGTGAAAGTTGTTAAAAGTTTTGGAATATTTAGTGTGGAACAATTTGAGGCCCCCGTTAATTTCTGCCTGCCTGACACAAAGGCGACGGGGGGAGGGGGTACACAGGAGGGGGGTCTGTCTATACGTCTTGCAGTATTTCAAGTACGGGTGTGAAATTGTTGTATGTGCATGAGATAAGGTGTCGCACTCTTAAACTTTCAGGCCTTGGAGGATGGGAACCTATGTATTCCTGGGAATTTCATTTGCATTATTTCCTAATTGTTGTTTATACATGATGTAGGCCTTGGAGGCTGATACGTAAATCATATGTGATGGTAATGGTGTGATACAGGAACTTGATGGCTCAGTGACACTTTTTTTTTTTTTTTTTTTTTTTAATAGCAGTCTATAGTATTTTGCAGATCTTCTGCCAGCAACCAATTACATAGGAAATACATCTAAAAGTGAAATATTTGTTTTTGTGTGTGAAATAAATGTGAGCTGCACCTCACTCAGGTGCTGATTCTGTAGGTGCAATATGATGAGACCCTCGCACAAATATTTCCCTTGATCAGTGGCAGAAGATCCCCTGTTTATTGCTAAAATGTTGTCCCAATGGAATCTCTGAGGTGCTAGCCACGTGGTTGTGTGCATCAATTGCAATCCAATCAAGTTAGAACTTCTAGAGCTCCCAACTGATGGGCTGCGACCTCCCTCTTGGTACTCCAGCCAGCTGCAGATTCCCTAATCTCCCAGCTTCCATAGTGACCCACAGTGCTCTCAGACCCCCTGAGAGCCGTTGGCATTTACAGTGCCTCTTAACCTCCCACAGCACCTCCAGACCCCCTAAGAGCTCACGGTGCCCCGAAACCTCCCACGGTGTCACCCAGTACCCTGAAGTGCCCTCTAGTTTGCTGAAGAGCATCCAGTTCCCCCCCCCCACCCCAATAGTGCCCCACATTTCCAGCATGGACCCCAGCCCCCGCAGTATCCTAGAGCATTTTACAGTTCCCCCGCAAAGTTCACAGCCTCCTAGAGAGACCTCAATCCCCACAATTTCCCCAAGCTCTCTCCATAAACCTCATCCCCTCACATGTCCACTAAGTCTCTGAGTGGACTTAGTTCCTCCCCCTGCCCCATAGGGGCCCAAACTACCAGCATGGACCCCAGCCCCCCGCAGGGCCCTAGAGCCTTTTACAGTGCCCCTGCAAAGCTCCCAGCCTCCTAGAGAGACCTCAATCGCCACAATTTCCCTAGGCTCTCTCCATAAACCTCATTCCCCTCACAGGTCCACTAAGTCTTTTAGTGGATTTAGTTCCTCCAGTTCCTCCCCCCTGCCCCGTAGTGCCCCACACTTCCAGCATTGACCCCAGCCCCTGCAGGGCCCTAGAGCCTTTTACAGTGCCCCTGCAAAGTTCCCAGCCTCCTAGAGAGACCTCAATCCCCACAATTTCCCCAAGCTCTCTCCATAAATCTCATCCCCCACTGGTCCACCAAGTCTGTGAGTGGACTTAGTTCCTCCAGTTCCTCCCCCCGCCCCATAGTGCACCAAACTTCCAGAATGGACCCCAGCCACCGCAGGGCCCTACAGCCTTTTACAGTGCCCCTGCAAAGCTCCCAGATTCCTAGAGAGACCTCAATCCCCACAATTTTCCCAAGCTCTCTCCATAAACCTCATCCCCCCACAGGTCCACAAAGTCTGTGAGCTGCACCTCACTCAAGTGCCAATTCTGTAGGTGCAATAGGACGAGATCCTCACAACTAAATTTCACAAATATTTCCTTTGATAAATGGTAGAAGACCCCCAGTTTATTGCTAAAATGTTCTCCCAATGGAATCCCTGAGGTGCTAGCCACATGGTTGTGTGCATCAACTACAATCAAGATAGGACATCTTCTAGAGCAGTGGTTCCCAACCGATGGGCTGTGGCCTCCCTCTTTCTGGTCCTCCAGCCAGCTGCAAATCCCCTGAGCTCCCAGCTTCCATAGTGAGCCACAGTGCCCCTCAATCTGTCACAGTGTCCCCAGACCCCAGAGAGCCGTTAGCATTCACAGTGCCCCTCAACCTCCCACAGTGCCTCCAGACCACCTAAGAGCTTACAGTGCCCCCCAACCCCCCATAGTGTTACACAGTACCCTGCAGTGTCCCCTAGATTGCTTCAGAGTCTCCATTCCCCCCCATAGTGCCTCTAACCTCCAACAGAATACCCAAACCCCTCGCGAGGGGCCCTGCGGCCTTTTACAGTGCCCCTGCAGAGCCCCAAGCCTCCTGGAGAGACCCTATCCCCCACAATTGCCCTCATTCCCCCACAGGTCCACCAAGTCTGCTGCAGAGTCCCTTAACTCCTTCCAGAATCCTCCCCCCCACTGTGATACCCAGCCTCTAAAGCCTTTAGCCTTTTCAATATGTATTTTCCCATTTTTATTGTTTTTGTATGAACTTCTATTCTATTATTGGGGAATGGAAGGTTTTGGAAGACTTTACCCGGACCCTGGTCTCAATAAGGTTAAGATCCATTGATCTAAAGAAATATATGTGCCCAAATGATAGCTCCAGCAACCCTTTTTTTAAGGGACTGAAGTTGTATTACAACCTATATCTGTGGAATAAAAGTTATCTGAAAAATATGCACGGATGGAGGCGTCAGTTTACTGTACATTTTTCAGCATTTGGGGAGTGAGGCTTCACTTTTATAAGTTTTTGTAGAAAATGAATTGGAGTGCTCTGGGGATTTATTTTGTGAATATATACAAATATATGTATTGTACAGATTTTAAATGGTCATCTTCCAAAGCAACAGTGAAGTGAAGTTGAGTTGCACTCAAAAAGTCAGTCAACACCAGTGATTGTGCAACACTCTCTTCAGGCTGGCGGTGTTCATCACAAACACCCATGAATTCAGTCGGCTGCTCAGGCCTTTCACACCCAAGAGGTAGCGGCATACGGAAGGATTTCACTATGATCTCTGAAAACAACCAAGGGCTTTTCTCAACCTTTGAAGCGTCGTGTTCTGGAGAAGTGGCCAGTAAAACTAAAAATATCGCCTGAATCTGTTTTTTGTCAACATGGTGCCCTGAAGGGCTAGAAGTTTAGTGTTATATTTTAACTTTATATATATATATATATATATATAATTTATTTAAAGTCTACATATTTATAAAGTGACTTTACCCTAATTTTATTTACCCGCACAAAATGTTACTTAAACGATTGCCGCTGAATTATAATCTGCCTAGATTTTGTCCTGCTGTGGTTCCTTGTTTACCCCTCATCAACTTGCTAATGATAGTTTTCAATAAAACCTTTCCCCTTTTATTACATATCTTGTTATAGATCCAGTGACATCATCACTGAATCTCTGTGCTTCTCTATTCAATGCAGGTAGATCTACGCTGGTAGGAGGAGCCAGCAGGGTGGAAAAAAGATCAGGGGCTCTCCTAATGGGGGGAGGGGGGTCTGCGCTGATAATCCCCCACAACAGATGCCAATCAGTGCTCATCAGTAATGCCTGTCAGTGCCTCAATCAGTGCTGCTCATCAGTGCCACCCATCAGTGCTGCCTATCAGTGCCCATAATTGCCACCTGTGAGTGCCCATCAGTGCCGCCTATCAGTGCTGCATATCGGTGTCAACTCATCAGTGCCCGTCAGTGCAACAGAAACGAAGAAAATATATATTTTTTTCAAAAACTTCAGCCTTTTTTAATTTGATTAGTAAAAAATAAACAGTGGGGATCAGATATTACCTAAAGAAAACTCTATTTGTGGGAAAAAAATGATACAAATGTAATATGGAAAATATGGAAAATAAAAGAGAAGCAGTAATAAAAAAATGGAAATGTTGGAAAGATTTAAAGAAGGATTGGAGTTACGCAGAATACTTAAGACCATAACAGACCTATATGGGAGGAGGATAAGAGGAGATGGAAAAACGCTGACATTTAGCTTAGGATGGGGGGATGGGGGGGGGGTGGGGAATGGGAATAACAAAGAGGTGTATGATGAATAAAAGATATGGATTTAATAAGGGAAAAATATTTAATTGTTATTGATATTGATACTTTCTGATATATAATGAGATGCTACAATGATGTGAAGACGAAAGGAGACAGTGATGAACGGAAAGTTGATTTATGTCTCACTAGAGAATTCACTGACGTGGCAAATAAAAAAAAAAGAAGAAAAAAAAAAGCAAAAAAAAAAGCAAAAAATAAAACCCCCAAAAAAAAAAAAAGAAGAAGAAAAAAAAAAATGTAATATGGAGACAGTGTAGCATGACCACGCAATTGTCATTCAAATTGTAACAACTCAGAGAGCTGAAAGTATGTCCGGGCAGGAAGGGGTAAACATGCCCAGCATTAAAGTGGTTAAAAGACCCCTATAGATCATCAGTTTTGTGTTATAGAGGTAAGGTGCTAGAATTATTGCTCCCACGCCGGCGTGCACGTTGATTTGTAACATGTGTATTGCAATAAATATTTTCATGTGTAGGTGACCCTGGGATGTGTGTTTACATTCATACGTGCGTATATATGTGTGGGTGGGGGGGGGCTCAAAACTTTTTCAGAGGAGGTAGGGGAATTTATGTGCTTGGGTGTAACCTAAAATTTTTACATTTTATATAATGTTTTTTTTTACTTAACTTTTTTTTTTCCATCACATAGAGGACAAAAACTCCCCTATGTGATGATTTTTTGGTGAAAGGTTCTCTG